>NC_041392.1:716981960-717045073 GCF_002162155.2 Triticum dicoccoides
GAGGGACGGTAGGAATTTTGAAACTATCTTATAGTATATTAGCTAATCTTGAATTATAAGTTTATTAATTTGTTACAGAAAGGCATGTGAAGATTAAATTTTATTTATACTTACCTATCTCATCGAGTGTCGGTGTCAAAACCGGCGGATCTCGGGTAGGGGGTTCCGAACTGTGCGTCTAAGGTCGATGGTAACAGGAGACAGGGGACATGATGTTTACCCAGGTTCGGGCCCTCTCTATCAAGGTAATACCCTACTTCCTGCTTGATTGATCTTGATGAATATGAGTATTACAAGGGTTGATCTACCACGAGATTGTAATGGCTAGACCCTAAAGTCTAGCCTGTATGACTAAGGTAATCAGTATCTCCCTCTCCGGACTAAGTCCTCCGGTTTATATAGACACCGAGAGGATCTAGGGTTACACAAGGTCGGTTACAAAGAAAGGAATCTACATATTCGGTCGCCAAGCTTGCCTTCCACGTCAAGGAGAGTCCCATCCGGACACGGGTGCAGTCTTCGGTCTTCGTATCTTCACATCCCATCAGTCCGGCCCATGGCTAACATGCCAGACGTCCGAGTAACCCATAGTTCAGGACTCCCTTAGCAGGCCCTGAACCTAGCTTCAATGACGAGGAGTCCGACGCGCAGATTTATCTTCGAAGTTGCAAGGCGGGTTCCCTTCTTTCCGGATACTTCACAATGGTCTTCGAACGATTGAGTTCGTCTCGGCAGCACGAGCAGCATATACTTCCACAGAGGGCATAATAATTTATAAGTCCAATCCTCTGGCAATCATGACATCATGTCAATCCGGTCATTATTCCGAACGGTTGTCTCACTTGCGGCCCCACGTTCCAAAACATGGCGGTCATTGACACGTCTTATCCAAGCGGAGATCACGTCCCCTTATTAAGGGATTCTTTTATCGACATAGACGTGGGTAACCCAACCGTCCTCAGGGTACAACTTCTTGGGAATAGGCATATTTGAAGGCCCGGGCGGAGGCGTTCGATATTCTTAGCCTTTATAAAGGGGCACAGACCCGCCTTTCCTCTCCACGCTTGCTTCTTCCTCGAATCTTACTATCTTGAGTTCCAACACCTAGGTTTCACCCTCCGTAAGCCTCAGTCATGTCCGGATCCAGCCGTCAAGGCCGGTGGGTGGCTTCTTCTGTCACAGAGGAGGATATCGCGAAGCTTCAGGCGGCAAGATACCTGACCGCAGAAATCCTCCATCAGCTTCCCACGGAGGGACAGGTCATCCCTACCCCCAGAGCTGGCGAGAGGGTCGTGTTCGTTTCACGCTTCCTCCAAGGATTAGGGTTCTCCCTCAATCCCTTCGTCCGGGGGCTCATGTTCTACTACGGACTAGATTTTCACGATCTCGCCCCGAACTCTGTTCTTCTTATCTCGGCGTTTATCGTCGCGTGCGAAGCCTTCCTCCGAACTCCTCCACACTTCGGCTTTTGGCTCAAGACCTTCAATGTGAAACGTCAAATGATAGAGGGGGAGCAGGCGGAGTGCGGTGGTGCATTAGTGAGCAAGCTTACCAGCGCTATCTGGCTAAAAGGATCTTTCATAGAATCTTCTGACTTATGGCAGCAGGAGTGGTTCTATATCACCGAGCCCCGTGGTTCCAAGTGGGCAGCTGTGCCTGCATTTTTATCTAGCCCCCCAATTCAGCTTGCATCGTGGGATAATAAGGGGTTGGACTGGGGATCAGTCGACGAGGTGCGGACTCTGCAAAGCCGCATTCGAAGACTTATCAAGAAGGATATCGATATCGTCAACGTTATCCAGGTAATGCTAGTCCGCCGGACCCTGCCGTGCCAGCGACGGACTTTCCGCCTATGGGACTTTAACCCAGAAGGGCCACAGACTCTTCAGCACTTCTTTGGCACTACGCACGAAGGAATGTGGAAATTATTCTTCGGGAAACGAAAATAATGGCCGGACACCATCGAAGATATCGGCCTGGACTATAACCGTCCGGACACCCCGGTAAGTACTCGTCCGCCGAACACCTCATAATCAGATATCCTGTGGTAAGACACTGAGTGAGGGAGTCCTAGATTAGGGGGTCTCCGGACAGCCGGATTATCTCCATTGGCCGGACTGTTAGACTATGAAGATACAAGATTGAAGACTTCATCTCGTGTCCGGATGGGACTCTACTTGGCGTGGAAGGCAAGATAGGCAATACGGATATGAATATCTCCTCCTTTGTAACCGACCTTGTGTAACCCTAACCCTCTCCGGTGTCTATATAAACCGAAGGGTTTTAGTCCGCAGGACAACGACCATAACATACAATCATACATAGGCTAGCTTCTAGGGTTTAGCCTCTCTAATCTCGTGGTAGATCTACTCTTGTACTACCCATATCATCAATATTAATCAAGCAGGACGTAGGGTTTTACCTCCATCAAGAGGGCCCGAACCTGGGTAAAACATCGTGTCCCCTGCCTCCTGTTACCATCCGGCCTAGATGCACAGTTCGAGACCCCCTACCCGAGATCCGCCGGTTTTGACACCGACATTGGTGCTTTCATTGAGAGTTCCGCTGTGTCGTCGCCACCAGGAAGGATGTCTCATCCCGTCTTTAAAGACGGCACTATTGCTGACGGAGCTTTGGCTATCGGCCAAACTCTCCGGCTAGGTGGTTTTCTTATGACCGCCTGTTCGGCCGCTGCACCAACGATGATGACTTCTCGGGTCATCGAAAGCAATCTTCACGTCAACTCGGAACTCGCCGAGCAGTTAGATCCAATGGAGATCTCTTCCCTGAACGAGCTCTTGGATCGCATCGCCGCCCTTGGAGTCGCTACAGACTACGATCATATTGGGCCTAAATCCGATCTGAGAGAGATCAACTCTCCCCAGATCACCCATCACGTTGCAGTGGTGGAGGAACAATGCGGCAACCCTTCATATATCTTAAGGACTAGCTATGTCTGGATTCCCGATCCCTCCAAGCCGGATACCCGCGGAGGGGAGGACGTCACTCAAGGCCTGAACCTAGAATCAGGCAGCGGGCTAGATTTATCGGAAAACATCCAAGAACCCAAACTTCCGAGTTCGGAAACTCCTTGGCCCCTGAGTCTCAGATTGGGTGAGGATTCGGATTCAATTATATGCATCGATACGACTTAAGTTTTGGCCAAGCTGGGTTGCCTGGCTCTTGTATTTATGCCCTACGTTCCCGTTAATTCGGCTAGGGCATAAGGGGAGCACCTCTGCGATTGTTACCGCCGGGTCAGCCGGACGTGTACCTCTGACTGGGTGAAGCTGAAAGCTAGCGTTCTTAAGGAAATATTCAGTCGGCGAACAAAAGATGACTTTTATTTATTATCCATATCTGCCCCCAGATGATTTTTTTGCGCTTCTTATCGCAGTCCGGACATGCACTTTAGGGCATGCTTACCCAGGGAAAGGTACCCTTAACGGAACTATTCTCTCTGGAAGATGTTTCTTACTACCCATGTAATATAACATAACTAGTTGGGCACTTGTCTGATAAAGCACTAATGACCCCTATGCCTGGTCTCCACGCATGCCCCGGTTCTTACATAACCGAGAGGGTATTCAGATACACTCCACACTGTCGGGTCCCGAGGTTGAAGCGAAAAGGTCTGCTGTAACGCCCTCGATGCGGCTATATCTCCCACGTGTCGAAGCACGACTTAGAGGCATAACCGCATTGAAAGCAATGTCGCAAGTGAGGTAGTCTTCACACAACCCATGTAATACATAAGGGAAAGAGATACATAGTTGGCTTACAATCGCCACTTCACACAAATACATGAATAAAGCATTACATCATCCAAATACAATCAGGGCCCGACTACGGAGCCAAAATAAAAGAAGACTACCCCAAATGCTACACAGATCCCCAATCGACCCCAACTGGGCTCCACTACTGATCAACTAGAACGAAACAACACAAAGGACAAAATCTTCATCGAGCTCCTCCTTGAGCTTGGTTGCGTCACCTACACGTACTCATCGGCACCTGCAAGCTGGTTTTGGAAGTATCTGTGAGTCACGGGGACTCAGCAATCTCGCACCCTCGCGATCAAGAATATTTAAGCTTACGGGTAAGGTAAAGGTATGAGGTGGAGCTGCAGCAAGCGACTAGCATATATGGTGGCTAACCTGTTCGCAAAAGAGAGCGAGAAGAGAAGGCAAAGCACGAACGAAGAACTATGATCAAGAAGTGATCCTATAGCAACCTACGTCAAGCATAACTCCAACACCGTGTTCACTTTCCGGACTCCGCCGGAAATAGACCATCACGGTTACACACGTGGTTGATGTATTTTAATTAAGGTCAACTTCAGGTTTTCTACAACCGGACATTAACAAATCCCCATCTGCCCATAACCGCGGGCACGGCTTTCGAAAGTTCAAATCCCTGCAGGGGAGTCCCAACTTAGCCCATGACAAGCTCTCACGGTCAACGAAGGATAAACCTTCTCCCGAGACATTCCGATCGGACTTGGTATCCCGGTTCTACAAGACAACTTCGACAAGTTAAAACAAGTCACACTGCCCGAATGTGCCGACAAATCCCGATAGGAGCTGCACATATCTCGTTCTCAGGGCACACTCAGATGAGCAATCCGTACAACTAAAACCAAACCTCAAGTTTCCCTGAGGGGGCGCTGCACAGGGCTCTAGTTTGGACCAACACTCAGAGGAGCACTGGCCCGGGGGGGTTTAAATAAGATGACCCTCGGGCTCCAGAAACCCAAGGGAAAAAGAGGCTAGGTGGCAAATGGTAAAACCAAGGTTGGGCATTGCTGGAAGAGTTTTATTCAAGGCGAACTGTCAAGGGGTTCCAATTATTACCCAACCGCGTAAGGAACACAAAAATCCGGGAACATAACACCGATATAACGGAAACTAGGGCGGCAAGAGTGGAACAAAACACCAGGAAAAAGGCCGAGCCTTCCACCCTTTACCAAGTATATAGATGCAGTAAGATAACAAGGCAATATAATGATATCCCAACAAGAAAATAATGTTCCAACAAGGAACGGTCTCCAATCTTCACCTGCAACTAGCAACACTATTAGAATGGCTGAGCAAAGCGCTAACATAGCCAATCAACGGTTTGCTAGGACATGGTGGGTTAGAGGTTTGACATGGCAATTTGGGAGGCATGATAAGCAAGTGGTAGGCATCATAGCATAGGCATAGCAAAAGAGCGAGCATCTAGCAAAGCAAAGATAGAAGTGATTTCGAGGGTATGATCATCTTGCCTGCAAAGTTGTCAGAGTTGACTGGATCCTCGAAAGCAAACTGAACGGGCTCCTCATTAGCGAACTCGTCTCCCGGCTCTACCCAAACAAGACAAACAAGCAAAAAGGACGCAATCAACCACGTGCAAAGCTCAAACAACATGATGCAAACATGGTATGCTATGCGGGATGCGATATGGGATGCATATGCAAGATTTGACAAAGGATGAATTAACCTGGCCTCAACTTGGAAACCCAAGAGTGCCACTGGAAAGGTGAGGTGATTTTGGTTGGAATCGATATAAAGAACACCGGAATCAGATGCACGGTTTGGAAATGGCAAGCAATTCAAATATGACAACGATCTGCGATAAACAGCAAGTAGCCATATAAATGCAACAAGTTAATTATGCTACAGCACTCAAACATGGCAACAAAATACATGGCACGGATCCATTCATGATGCTTAACAAAAGATGAACACTGAGCTACGACCAATTCATCCATTAACAGGTTCAAACAAGCATGGCAAAAGTGCAATTGGTAAACAAGTTTCAGACTTAGTGAAATTAACACAAGCCTGGAATTTCAGATCAGATAGCACACTTTGGAGTAAGAAAACTATATGCTACAGGAACTTAACATGGAAAAGCAAAGCATGGCATGGAGCTACTCAAAGAGCTTAACAAAAGTCCCTTAGTGACCTTGAGCCAAAAGGGATCAGAAAATACAATTGCAAGCATGTGAACATGGCAAAAACATAATCAGATCTCAGACTTAGAGAAAAACTGGAGCATGCAAATCAGATATCAAGTAGGCATGTTTACGAGCTCGATGCACTCACTACAGAGCAAGGCATGACAAACTAAGCATGCACCCATCAAGAATACACATTATATAAGCTAGACATGGCAAGAACAACAACATAGCATGCACGGATCAACTACAACATCCTCGGCAAAATCGCTAACAAGTAGACAATCTGCCTAGATTCACGAAATAGCAAAAGTAGAGCTCGATTGACTCAAGCTAGGGTGCTCCATAATTGCAAACAAAGACATGGATGGATAGATCACTACAAGATTAACAAATCATCGTTACTGATCATCCTCAAAAGAGGGACCAATCACTAGGAAACAACATGAATATATGGCATATTGATAAAAACAGATAAAGGACTTAGTGGAATTGCTAAGTCCCTGAAATCAGCATTAACGAATGCACCACTTTGCAAGCTTGTACTAGTCATCACACATATCACAAAAATACATGGATGGCACCTCTGTAAAGATGGCAAAGCATATAACAAAACTCATGTAGATCTTAGGGGCATATCATGCACACAATAATCATGACAAAAATGACAAAAAGCTATTTGGTGCAGCAGATCTGACAATTAACTCAAATAGCACTCTTCCAACAACATTTCGGGCATCAAGATGAGCTCAAATGAAAATGATGCAATGAGATGAAATGATGTGCTCTCTGATACGAACATTTTGATATGCTACAAGACCAAAACAGATCTACGGATGAGGAGATATAGCAAGTTGAACATGGCAATATAATCTGCAGACTTAAGGAAAAAAAGAAGTCAACCCTAGGGTTTGTCCGGTTTAGATCGGATCTGGCCGGCACTGTTCACGCGCAGAAACCGAGGTTCATCGGGGAGCTCGCCGGAGCTCGAGGAAGAGCTCGCCGGAGTGGAACTTGCCGCGGGGGACGCCGGAGAGGGGCCGGGTCACCGGATCCGGCCGGGGGAGGAGGCGCGGAAGGGCGCGGACGTCGAGGATCTGCGGCGGCGGGCGGTGGAGGCGGCCGACACCGGCGTCGGGGAAGAGGGGCGAGGAGGCGCGAGCACTCGGGCGACGGAGGAACGGGCCGGGAGGGCCGGCGATGGGCCCCACGGGCCCTGGCGCGGCAGCAAAGTGGGCACCCGCCCGGGACACATGGCACTCCCGGAGTGGCCAGCGGGGAAGCGGACAATGTCCGGCCGTCCAGATTTTGTCCGGCGGCTGGAGGAGGAGGGGGGCTAGGGTTTCGCCCGTGAATTGAAATGGGGGGGGGGTGCTATTTATAGGCATAGAGGGAGCTAGGAGTGTCCACATGAGGTGCGGTTTTCGGCCACGCGATCGTGATCGAACGATCTAGACGATGGAGAAGGTTTTGGTGGGTTTTGGGACAAAATGGAGGGGTGTTGGGCTGCAACACACGCGAGGCCTTTTCGGTCCCTCGGTTAACCGTTGGAGCATCAAACGAAGTCCAAATGGTACGAAACTTGACAGGCGGTCTACCGGTAGTAAACCAAGGCCGCTTGGCAAGTCTCGGTCCAATCCAGAAATGTTTAACCCCCACACACGAAAAGAAGGTAGAAATGACCACCGGAGGAGATAGGAGCGCCGGAATGCAAAACGGACAACGGGGAAAATGCTCGGATGCATGAGATGAACACGTATGCAAATGCAATGCACATGATGACATGATATGAGATGCATGACAACGACAACAACACACAGAGACAAAAACCCAAACCCGAGAAAATAAAATAACTTAGCGACGGAAACGGCAAGAGTTGGATTACATATTAGGTAAATCATATCCGGGGTGTTACAACTCTCCACCACTACGAAAGGATCTCGTCCCGAGATCTAGGACTGGAAGAACGCCGGGTACTCAGAACGGAGGTGATCCTCGCGTTCCCAGGTGGCTTCACAGTCGGAATGGTGTGACCACTTGACTTTGAGGAATTTGATTGACTTATTGCGAGTCTTGCATTCAGTCTCTTCAAGAATAGCAACAGGGTGCGCACGATAAGAGAGATCTTCTTGGAGATCAATGTCTTCAAATTTGATGGTGCATTCAGGAGTCTTGAAGCACTTGCGGAGCTGAGAGACATGGAACACGTCGTGCACATTTGCAAAGTTTGAAGGAAGCTCGAGTTGATAGGCCAGATCGCCTCTCTTGCTGACGATCTTGAAAGGACCCACGTATCTAGGGGCAAGCTTCCCTTTGATACCGAAGCGACGAGTACCTTTCATTGGAGAGACGCGGAGGTAAACATGATCTCCGATCTCGAAGGCCAAATCACAGTGCTTACTATCATAGTAGCTCTTCTGGCACGGTTGCGCTGCTTTGAGGTTATCTCGAATGACTTTACACATTTCCTCTGCCTCTGTGATTAAGTCAATTCCCAGAAGTTGACGTTCACCGGTTTCAGACCAGTTGAGAGGGGTACGACACTTCCTGCCATACATAATTTCGAATGGGACCTTGCCCGAACTTGCTTGAAAACCGTTGTTGTAGGAGAATTCGGTGTACGGAAGGCAATCTTCCCACTTCATGCCGAAGGAGATCACACAAGCCCTGAGCATATCTTTAAGAATCTGGTTGACACACTCGACTTGACCGCTAGTTTGAGGATGGAAAGTTGTGCTGAAGCGGATGTTGGTGCCCATGGCCTTCTGAAAAGACTCCCAAAACTTGGAGGTAAAGATGCTGCCACAGTCTAAAGAGATCACCTGTGGAATACCTTGCAGCGAGACAATCCGAGAGGTATACAGCTCCGCCAATTGAGCTGCAGTGATAGACTCTTTGATAGGCAGAAAGTGAGCCACTTTAGTGAGTTTGTCGATGACAATGAATATAGCATCATTGCCACGCTTGGACTTTGGAAACCCAGTCACGAAGTCCATCTCAATGTGGTCAAACTTCCATTCTGGAATGGCAAGAGGTTGGAGGAGACCAGCTGGCCTTTGGTGTTCTGCCTTCACTCTTCTGCAGACATCACATTCATTCACGAACTGAGCAATCTCACGCTTCATTCGAGTCCACCAATAAGCCTGCTTGAGGTCCTGATACATCTTCGTGCTCCCAGGGTGGATGGAGAGGAGAGAATTGTGAGCCTCAATCATGATCACGTTACGAAGGTCACCTTTGGGCACAACAATACGATCCTCGAAGAAAAGAGTATCCTTGTCATCGAGGCGGTAGCACTTGTACTTGGGTTGACTCTTGGCAATCCCAATCTTCACCTTCTTCACCATAGCATCAAGAAGTTGAGCCTCACGAATTTGGTCTTCCAAGGTAGGAGAGACTTGAAGGTTAGCGAGGAAACCTTGAGGAACAACTTGCAGATTGAGTTTGCGGAAAGCTTCACAAAGCTCGGGTTGATACGGCTTGAGAATCATACTGTTGCAATAAGCCTTCCTGCTCAATGCGTCAGCAATCACATTGGCCTTGCCTGGAGTATACTCGATACTTGGATTATACTCTTGAATCATTTCGACCCAACGAGTCTGCCTGAGGTTGAGATTAGGCTGAGTGAAGATGTACTTGAGACTCTTGTGGTCAGTGAAGATGTCCACTTTTCAAGTCGAATTTCATATTTATCCCGGAGTTTACAACTTTACAGAAAAGTCCTTCAACTTCATGCATTTAATATCTCACAAACCGTGCATCCGATTTTGGTGTTCTTTATATCGATTTCTACCAAAATCACCTCACCTTTCCAGTGGCACTCTTGGATTTCCAAGTTCAGGACAGGTTCTTTCATTCCTTGTCAAATCTTGCATATGCATCACATATCGCATCCCGCATAGCATACCATGTTTGCATCATGTTGTTTGAGCTTTGCACGTGGTTGATTCTGTCCTTTTTGCTTGTTTGTCTTGTTTGGGTAGAGCCGGGAGATGAGTTCGCTAACGAGGAGCCCGTTGAGTTTGCTTTCGAGGATCCAGTCAACTCTGACAACTTTGCAGGCAAGATGATCATACCCTCGAAATCACTTCTATCTTTGCTTTGCTAGATGCTCGCTCTTTTGCTATGCCTATGCTACGATGCCTACCACTTGCTTATCATGCCTCCCAAATTGCCATGTCAAACCTCTAACCCACCATGTCCTAGCAAACTGTTGATTGGCTATGTTAGCGCTTTGCTCAGCCCTTCTTATAGCGTTGCTAGTTGCAGGTGAAGATTGGAGACCGTTCCTTGTTGGAACATTATTTTCTTGTTGGGATATCACAATATATCTTATTTAATCAATGCATCTATATACTTGGTAAAGGGATGTTGTGAAGATTGCCTTACTTGCGACATTGCTTTCAATGCGGTTATGCCTCTAAGTCGTGCTTCGACACGTAGGAGATATAGCCGCATCGAGGGCGTTACATCCGCCACGACAAATGATCTACAATCCGGCTAGAAGGCATTATACATGTCACTTTAAAATTACATAGTCAATTTGACTGGTTGAATTCCTCTTCAATGCCATCCAATAGGCTGTCTAGTCTACAGTCCTATTGGGAATACTTTACGGCCAATTCTACTTGGCCGTACACTAAGCTCACAGGGATCTCCTTCCCGTCAGGCCCCACAGGTCTGACTTCGGCCATGTGGTTCGGGTCAGCCTTGGTGTACCGTGTCTTCACCATTGCCTAGGCTTCCCTGGCGCCCTGACGGAAGGCCGATATCTTCTATAATCGGAAGCGCCGCCGTGCTCCCTTCAGCTTTTCTGCAAGCTCTCCAAGGCCTTCAGGTATGGAGACGGATGGCCACAGGGCCTGGGCGACGCCTTGCATCACCTGCCAAACTCGTTCGTGCAACTATGAGAGCTCAGGAAGAAGATCACTCGTTGAACCGGGCATCTCCTCGGCAGGACGACCTATTAGCATACCTACAGACATAACTCTGTCAGCCAGCTTCCTCGCCGAACTCTTTTTCAAAGTTCGTTCAAGCACTTACTAAATATGCCGCGTCGAAGTCGCCGATTCTCCTTAACAGAGTCTGACAGTTGGGCACGAACAACTTTTAGTTCCACGCCCAGCTTGGTGTTGGCATCTAGGAGATCATTCTTCTCCTGCCTCACCCTCGTAAGCACGCTCTCACCGGCCTTCAGCTGGCGCATGAGTTGTTGTTTATCCGGATTTACTCCAGCGTCATCTGCAATTTTATCGCCAGATCTGCATATACGCCGCATTCTAATATGATACTTATCATTCGAAGGATATGTTACCAGAGGGGGTCTCTTTGGGCTCCCCTGTTGCGGCCAGTGCGGCCTGAAGTTGGGCTTTGCACTCTTCCAACTCCTGGGACAGTTGAGCACTCTTTTTTGTAAGAACCTGCATAACAAATGATCCTTAAATCAGTTATCCTAACTGTTTCAAGTCTCAGGGCCTACTGATATATATATATATAATCATCAAATTTTCTCACCCGTATGTCTTTTACATACTGCTCCATGGCTCTGGCTAGAACATTTTGAGCGGCACGGAGGTGCGCCTCTCCCGAGTTGAAGGCATCCAATGCCTCTTGGCAGAAACAAGCGTCACGAAGAACAGTCCGGCGACACCTGTGGTTCATGGCACTTTCCACCTCGGAATTGGTGGCGGACAGTTTGTCTGCATCCTCTGTCGGAGGAGCGCCCGGCGCACGCCTCATATTCGTTCCCGCCTCCGAATCCGGCCTTGGAGCCTGGCTGGTGGAGGCGCGATAGGTAGCCTCTCCAGGTATAGTCCGGCGAGCGCTCTTTTTCCTGAAAAGAAGGCATGGGCGTTAGTATGCCTCTGAGAATAATGGCTTGCAGTAAAGACGGCGCCCGTACCGCTGCGCCGGTGTCTCAATCCGGACTACGGGTCTTTTCAGCCCGCCTGGCCTCATGGCCCCTTGTTGGCTAGTTGCCACAGGCTCGGCCTTCTGCCCCGAGAACCTCCCCTGCAAAACACGGCTGTTATACGGCAATCAAAAAGCGCAAGGACGGATCCCTTTTTAAGTGCTGGGACTTCGGTCTCAATCACCTGTGAGGCTGGAACTAGCCCAGGGTAATCGACCATAATGGCCACCAAGGCGTTGTCATTACTCGATTGGTAAAATACCCCATCGATCAGCTCCACAGATATGTCCGGATCCTCCTGGGAGGCCGGGTCAAGGGACCGTTTGTTGGGGAACGTAGTAATTTCAAAAATTTGCCTACGTACACGCAAGATCATGGTGATGCATAGCAATGAGAGGGGAGAGTGTTGTCTACGTACCCTCGTAGACCGAAGCGGAAGCGTTGACGCAACGTAGAGGAAGTAGTCGTACGTCTTCCCGATCCGACCGATCCAAGCACCGTTACTCCAGCACCTCCGAGTTCTTAGCACACGTACAGCTCGATGACGCTCCCCGGGCTCCGATCCAGCAAAGCTTCGGGGATGAGTTCCGTCAGCACAACGGCGTGGTGACGATGATGATGTTCTACCGACGCAGGGCTTCGCCTAAGCACTACAACGATATGACCGAGGTGGAATATGGTGGAGGGGGGCACCGCACACGGCTAAGGAACGATCACGAGGATCAACTTGTGTGTTCTAGGGTGCCCCCCTGCCCCCGTATATAAAGGAGCAAGGGGGAGGTCGGCCGGCCCTATGGGGCGCGCCAAAGGGAGGGGGAGTCCTCCTCCTAGTGGGAGTAGGACTCCACTTTCCTAGTCCAACTAGGAAACAAGGGGGGGAAGGAAAGAGAGGGAGAGGGAGAGGGAAAGAGGGGCTGCGCCCCCCTTCCCTAGTCCAATTCGGCCTCCCCATGAGGGGGGGGGGGGGCGCCACCTCCTGGGCTGCTGTCCTCTCTCTCCCCTCAGGCCCAATAAGGCCCATTACTTCCCCGGGGGGTTCCGGTAACCCCTCCGGCACTCCAGTTTTATCCGAAATCACCCGGAACACTTCCGGTGTCCGAATATAGTCGTCCAATATATCGATCTTTATGTCTCGACCATTTCGAGACTCCTCGTCATGTCCGTGATCACATCCGGGACTCCGAACTAACTTCGGTACATCAAAATGCATAAACTCATAATAACTGTCATCGTAACGTTAAGCGTGCGGACCCTACGGTTCGAGAACAATGTAGACATGACTGAGACAAATCTCCGGTCAATAACCAACAGCGGGACCTGGATGCCCATATTGGCTCCTACATATTCTACGAAGATCTTTATCGGTCAGACCGCATAACAACATACGTTGTTCCCTTTGTCATCGGTATGTTACTTGCCCGAGATTCGATCGTCGGTATCCAATACCTAGTTCAATCTCGTTACCGGCAACTCTCTTTACTCGTTCTGTAATGCATCATCCCGCAACTAACTCATTAGTTGCAATGCTTGCAAGGCTTATGTGATGTGCATTACCGAGAGGGCCCAGAGATACCTCTCCGACAATCGAAGTGACAAATCCTAATCTCGAAATACGCCAACCCAACATGTACCTTTGGAGACACCTGTAGAGCACCTTTATAATCACCCATTTACGTTGTGACGTTTGGTAGCACACAAAGTGTTCCTCTGGCAAACAAGAGTTGCATAATCTCATAGTCATAGGAACATGTATAAGTTATGAAGAAAGCAATAGCAACATACTAAACGATCGGGTGCTAAGCTAATGGAATGGGTCATGTCAATCAGATCATTCACCTAATGATGTGATCTCGTTAATCAAATAACAACTCTTTGTTTATGGTTAGGAAACATAACTATCTTTGATTAACGAGCTAGTCAAGTAGAGGCATACTAGTGACACTCTGTTTGTCTATGTATTCACACATGTATTATGTTTCCGGTTAATACAATTCTAGAATGAATAATAAACATTTATCATGATATAAGGAAATAAATAATAACTTTATTATTGCCTCTAGGGCATATTTCCTTCAGTCTCCCACTTGCACTAGAGTCAATAATCTAGATTACACTGTAATGATTCTAACACCCATGGAGCCTTGGTCCTGATCATGTTTTGCTCGTTGAAGAGGCTTAGTCAATGGATCTGCAACATTCAGATCCGTGTGTATCTTGCAAATCTCTATGTCTCCCACCTGGACTAGATCCCAGATGGAATTGAAGCGTCTCTTGATGTGCTTGGTTCTCTTGTGAAATCTAGATCCCATCTCAGATTTCATGGCTTCAAGCCATTTTGCGGAATCTGGGCTCACCATCGCTTCTTCATAGTTCGTAGGTTCATCATGATCTAGTAGCATGACTCCCAGAACAGGATTACCGTACCACTCTGGTGCGGATCTTACTCTGGTTGATCTACGAGGTTCAGTAGTATCTTGTTCTGAAGTTTCATGATCATTATCATTAGCTTCCTCACTAATTGGTGTAGCTGTCGCAGAAACAGGTTTCTGTGATGTACTACTTTCCAATAAGGGAGCAGGTACAGTTACCTCATCAAGTTCTACTTTCCTCCCACTCACTTCTTTCGAGAGAAACTCCTTCTCTAGAAAGGATCCTTTCTTAGCAACGAATGTCTTGCCTTCGGATCTGTGATAGAAGGTGTACCCAACAGTCTCCTTTGGGTATCCTATGAAGACACATTTCTCCGATTTGGGTTCGAGCTTATCAGGTTGAAGCTTTTTCACATAAGCATCGCAGCCCCAAACTTTAACAAACGACAACTTTGGTTTCTTGCCAAACCATAGTTCATAAGGCGTCGTCTCAACGGATTTTGATGGTGCCCTATTTAACGTGAATGCGGCCTTCTTTAAATCATAACCCCAAAATGATAGCGGTAAATCAGTAAGAGACATCATAGACCGCACCATATCTAGTAAAGTACGATTACGACGTTCGGACACACCATTACGCTGTGGTGTTCCGGGTGGCGTGAGTTGCGAAACTATTCCGCATTGTTTCAAATGTACACCAAACTCGTAACTCAAATATTCTCCTCCACGATCAGATCGTAGAAACTTTATTTTCTTGTTACGATGATTTTCAACTTCACTCTGAAATTCTTTGAACTTTTCAAATGTTTCAGACTTGTGTTTCATTAAGTAGATATACCATACCTTCTTAAATCATCTGTGAAGGTGAGAAAATAACGATATCCGCCATGAGCCTCAATATTCATCGGACCACATACATCGGTATGTATGATTTCCAACTAATCTGTTGCTCTCTCCATAGTACCAGAGAATGGTGTTTTAGTCATCTTGCCCATGAGGCACGGTTCGCAAGTACCAAGTGATTCATAATCAAGTGGTTCCAAAAGTCCATCAGTATGGAGTTTCTTCATGCGCTTTACACCGATATGACCTAAACGACAGTGCCACAAATAAGTTGCACTATCATTATCAACTCTGCATCTTTTGGTTTCAACATTATGAATATGTGTATCACTACTATCGAGATTCATCAGAAATAGACCACTATTCAAGGGTGCATGACCATAAAAGATATTACTCATATAAATAGAACAACCATTATTCTCTGATTTAAATGAATAACCGTCTCGCATCAAACAAGATCCAGATATAATGTTCATGCTTAACGCTGGCACCAAATAACAATTATTTAGGTCTAATACTAATCCCGAAGGTAGATGTAGAGGTAGTGTGCCGACCGCGATCACATCGACTTTGGAACCATTTCCCACACGCATCGTCACCTCGTCCTTTGCCAGTGTTGGCTTAATCTGTAGTCCCTGTTTCGAGTTGCAAATATTAGCAACAGAACCAGTATCAAATACCCAGGTGCTACTGCGAGCTCTAGTAAGGTACACATCAATAACATGTATATCACATATACCTTTGTTCACCTTGCCATCCTTCTTATCCGCCAAATACTTGGGGCAGTTCCGCTTCCAGTGACCAGTCTGCTTGCAGTAGAAGCACTCAGTTTCAGGCTTAGGTCCAAACTTGGGTTTCTTCTCCTGAGCAGCAACTTGCTTGCCATTCTTCTTGAAGTCCCCTTTCTTCTTCCCTTTGCCCTTTTTCTTGAAACTAGTGGTCTTGTTGACCATCAACACTTGATGCTCCTTCTTGATTTCTACCTCCGCAGCTTTCAGCATTGTGAAGAGCTCGGGAATAGTCTTATTCATCCCTTGCATATTATAGTTCATCACGAAGCTCTTGTAGCTTGGTGGCAGTGATTGGAGAATTCTGTCAATGACGCAATCATCTGGAAGATTAACTCCTATCTGAATCAAGTGATTATTATACCCAGACATTTTGAGTATATGCTCACTGACAGAATTGTTCTCCTCCATCTTGCAGCTATAGAACTTATTGGAGACTTCATATCTCTCAATCCGGGCATTTGCTTGAAATATTAACTTCAACTCTTGGAACATCTCATATGCTCCATGACGTTCAAAACGTCGTTGAAGTCCCAATTCTAAGCCGTAAAGCATGGCACACTGAACTATCGAGTAGTCATCAGCTTTGCTCTGCCAGATGTTCATAACATCTGGTGTTGCTCCAGCAGCAGGCCTGGCACCCAGCGGTGCTTCCAGGACGTAATTCTTCTGTGCAGCAATGAAGATAATCCTCAAGTTACGGACCCAGTCTGTGGTATTGCTACCATCATCTTTCAACTTTGCTTTCTCAAGGAACGCATTAAAATTCAACGGAACAACAGCACGGGCCATCTATCTACAATCAAACATACATAAGCAAGATACTATCAGGTACTAAGTTCATGATAAATTTAAGTTCAATTAATCAAATTACTTAAAGAACTCCCACTTAGATAGACATCCCTCTAATCCTCTAAGTGATCACGTGATCCAAATCAACTAAACCATAACCGATCATCACGTGAAATGGATTAGTTTTCAATGGTGAACATCATTATGTTGATCATATCTACTATATGATTCACGCTCGACCTTTCGGTCTCCGTGTTCCGAGGCCATATCTGCATATGCTAGGCTCGTCAAGTTTAACCTGAGTATTCTGCGTGTGCAAAACTGGCTTGCACCTGTTGTAGATGGACATAGAGCTTATCACACCCGATCATCACGTGGTGTCTGGGCACGACGAACTTTGGCAACGGTGCATCCTCAGGGAGAACACTTCTTGATAATTTAGTGAGAGATCATCTTATAATGCTACCGTCAATCAAAGCAAGATAAGATGCATAAAAGATAAACATCACATGCAATCAATATAAGTGATATGATATGGCCATCATCATCTTGTGCTTGTGATCTCCATCTCCGAAGCACCGTCATGATCACCATCGTCACCGGCGCGACACCTTGATCTCCATCATAGCATCATTGTCGTCTCGCCAATCTTATGCTTCCATGACTATCGCTACCGCTTAGTGATAAAGTAAAGCATTACAGCGCGATTGCATTGCATACAATAAAGCGACAACCATATGGCTCCTGCCAGTTGCTGATAACTCAGTTACAAAACATGATCATCTCATACAATAAAATTTAGCATCATTCTTGACCATATCACATCACAACATGCCCTGCAAAAACAAGTTAGACGTTCTCTACTTTGTTTGTTGCAAGTTTTACGTGGCTGCTACGGGCTTATGCAAGAACCAATCTTACCTACGCATCAAAACCACAACGATAGTTTGTCAAGTTGATGCCGTTTTAACCTTCGCAAGGACCGGGCGTAGCCACACTCGGTTCAACTAAAGTTGGAGAAACTGACACCCGCCAGCCACCTGTGTGCAAAGCACGGCGGTAGAACCAGTCTCGCGTAAGCGTACGCGTAATGTCGGTCCGGGCCGCTTCATCCAACAATACCGCAGAACCAAAGTATGACATGCAGGTAGGCAGT
Organism: Triticum dicoccoides; assembly: GCF_002162155.2. Lineage (NCBI taxonomy): Eukaryota > Viridiplantae > Streptophyta > Magnoliopsida > Poales > Poaceae > Triticum > Triticum dicoccoides. The sequence continues at coordinate 716,999,761 of NC_041392.1, forward strand.
ATGACTTATATCACCCGCAACTCACTTGTGTTCTACTCGTGCATATAACATTAAACCATAAAACCTAGGCTCGGATGCCACTGTTGGGGAACATAGTAATTTCGAAAATTTGCCTACGCACACGCAAGATCATGGTGATGCATAGCAACGAGAGGGGAGAGTGTTGTCTACGTACCCTCGTAGACCGAAGCGGAAGCGTTGACGCAACGTAGAGGAAGTAGTCGTACGTCTTCCCGATCCGACCGATCCAAGCACCGTTACTCCGGCACCTCCGAGTTCTTAGCACACGTACAGCTCGATGACGCTCCCCGGGCTCCGATCCAGCAAAGCTTCGGGGATGATTTCCGTCAGCACAACGGCGTGGTGATGATGATGATGTTCTACCGACGCAGGGCTTCGCCTCAGCACTACAACGATATGACCGAGGTGGAATATGGTGGAGGGGGGCACCGCACACAGCTAAGGAACGATCACGTGGATCAACTTGTGTGTTCTAGGGTGCCCCCTGCCCCCGTATATAAAGGAGCAAGGGGGAGGCCGGCCGTCCCTATGGGGCGCGCCAAAGGGAGGGGGAGTCCTCCTCCTAGTGGGAGTAGGACTCCCCTTTCCTAGTCCAACTAGGAAACAAGGGGGGTAAGGAAAGAGAGGGAGAGGGAGAGGGAAAGAGGGGCCGCGCCCCCCTTCCCTAGTCCAATTTGGACTCCCCATGAGGGGGGGCGCCACCTCCTGGGCTGCTGCCCTCTCTCTCCCCTCAGGCCCAATAAGGCCCATTACTTCCCCGGGGAGTTCTGGTAACCCCTCCGGCACTCCAGTTTTATCCGAAATCACCCGGAACACTTCCGGTGTCCGAATATAGTCGTCCAATATATCGATCTTTATGTCTCGACCATTTCGAGACTCCTCGTCATGTCCGTGATCACATCCGGGACTCCGAACTAACTTCGGTACATCAAAATGCATAAACTCATAATAACTGTCATCGTAACGGTAAGCGTGCAAACCCTACGGTTCGAGAACAATGTAGACATGAATGAGACAAATCTCTGGTCAATAACCAACAGTGGGACCTGGATGCCCATATTGGCTCCTACATATTCAACGAAGATCTTTATCGGTCAGACCGCATAACAACATACGTTGTTCCCTTTGTCATCGGTATGTTACTTGCCCGAGATTCGATCATCGGTATCCAATACCTAGTTCAATCTTGTTACCGGCAAGTCTCTTTACTCGTTCTGTAATGCATCATCCCGCAACTAACTCATTAGTTGCAATGCTTGCAATGCTTATGTGATGCGCATTACCGAGAGGGCCCAGAGATACCTCTCCGACAATCGGAGTGACAAATCCTAATCTTGAAATATGCCAACCCAACATGTACCTTTGGAGACACTTGTAGAGCACCTTTATAATCACCCATTTACGTTGTGACGTTTGGTAGCACACAAAGTGTTCCTCCGGCAAACGGGAGTTGCATAATCTCATAGTCATAGGAACATGTATAAGTTATGAAGAAAGCAATAGCAACATACTAAACGATCAGGTGCTAAGCTAATGGAATGGGTCATGTCAATCAGATCATTCACCTAATGATGTGATCTCGTTAATCAAATAACAACTCTTTGTTTATGGTTAGGAAACATAACCATCTTTGATTAACGAGCTAGTCAAGTAGAGGCATACTAGTGACACTCTGTTTGTCTATGTATTCACACATGTATTATGTTTCCGATTAATACAATTCTAGCATGAATAATAGACATTTATCATGATATAAGGAAATAAATAATAACTTTATTATTGCCTCTAGGGCATATTTCCTTCACCGTTCAGGGTCCTCGGGTTGTGGAGGAGGGCTGTTTATCTCGTTTACAGCCTGGTGCAGCTCCAATGATGAAATCGCTAGACTAAATACTTAACTACGGGAATACGAAACAGATGGGCGAGAAAAAGTCTCCGCTTACCCAGCTCGAAGGATTGTACATAGAGAATCCGCCCCACGGGTTGACACGAAGGAATTCCTCCTCTTCTCCCTTGTACAAAGTGGACAAGATCTTTATTAGATCAGCAGCCGATCCCAGCCCTTTGCGGCCGTGGCGGGTGGCATCTGTTGGGGAACGTTGCAGAAAAAGAAAAAAATTTCCTATGTTTTCACCAAGATCCATCTATGAGTTCATCTAGCAACGAGTGATCGGATGCATCTACATACCTTTGTAGATCGCGAGCAGAAGCATTCAAAGAACGGGGATGAAGGAGTCGTACTCGTCGTGATCCAAATCACCAGAGATCCTAGCGCCGAACGGACGGCACCTCCGCGTTCAACACACGTACGGTCAGTGTGACGTCTCCTCCTTCTTGATCCAACAAAGGGGAAGAAGAGGTTGATGAAGATCCAGCAGCACGACGGCGTGGTGGTGGATGCAGCAGTCACCGCAGTAGGGCTTCGCCGAGCTTCTGCGAGCGGGAGAGGTGTAGCAGGGGAGAGGGAGGCGCCAAGGCTTGCGGTGCGGCTGCCCTCCCTCCCCCCTTTATATAGGCCCCCTAGGGGGGTGCGCCGGCCCTAGGAGATGGGATCTCCTGGGGGGCGGCGGCCAAGGGGGTGGAGTGCCCCCCAAGGCAAGTGGAGGCGCCCAGTTACCTTGTGACGTTTGGTACACCCAAAGCACTCTTACGGTATCCGGGAGTTACACAATCTCATGGTCTAAGGAAAAGATACTTGACATTGGAAAAACTCTAGCAAATGAACTATGCGATCTTGTGCTATGTTTAGGATTGGGTCTTGTCCATCACATCATTCTCCTAATGATGTGATCTCGTTATCAATGACATCCAATGTCCATAGTCAGGAAACCATGACTATCTGTTGATCAACGAGCTAGTCAACTAGAGGCTTACTAGGGACATGTTGGTGTCTATGTATTCACACATGTATTACGATTTCCGGATAACACAATTATAGCAAGAATAAAAGACAATCATCATGAACAAGGAAATATGATAATAATCCTTTTATTATTGCCTCTAGGGCATATTTCCAACAGCGTCATCCTCCCTGTTGAAATCCCACATGGGGTGGCCTCTATACTGGAGCGGCTACACCCCCCGCATGATACATATGGCCATGACCTCGATCATGGTCAATCCGGACCGAGCTAAAAAACTTATCCGGCTCATCAGGTACAGAACGTCCCTGTCATCTTCCTCTAGGGAGCTCCGTGGACGCCAGCTCCGGCGCTTCTTCAAAGGGGTGTTGTCGAACTCAGGAAGGCCGATCCGAATAGGATCTGGGAGGGGGACGTCTTCTATATAAAACCATTCTGAAGGCCAGTCTTTGGACGTCTTCTTTGGGGTTCCGGACAGGTATCCAGTCCCGGCAACACGCCACACTTCGGCTCCGCCCACTTGATATATTGACCCCTTCTGAGAACGGGGCACAAGGCAGAACAGCTTCTTCCACAGCGTGAAATGAGCCTCACAGCCCAAAAACAACTCGCAAAGGGCTACGAATCCCGCGATATGCAGCATGGAGGCAGGCGTAAGGTTGTGCAACTGGAGGCCGTAGAACTCCAGGAGCCCCCGGAGAAATGGATGAATTGGGAATCCGAGACCTCTTACCAAATAAGGGACAAGGCATACCCGCTCTCCCTTGGAGAGATTGGGAAGGCTCTCCGCTTGCTCTCCGCCGTTATAGGTGGCAAGCCCGGCTCGAACCGGGACCAGGTACGCTGGGGGAAGAAATCCCTTGGTCTAAAGCATCACTAATTTGCTGTGCGGGACGGAACATCTCTCCCAATCTCTAGGCTTGGATCTAGGGGAGCGAGAGGAGGAGCTGCGTCGACCGGCCATGATGGAATGGATCTCTGTCAGGTGCGCTCTGATGAAGGCTCGCCGAGGGAGGATGGTGTGATTTGGATCTGAATCCTCATCTTTTTAAATAGGCGGCTCATTTACACAGCTAGGGGGGTAAATGCGAAAACACCCTGGCTCTTCACATTCGCTCAACACGTGGAAAGTGGCCATTATTGGGCGTGGAAGCCAAGGAGTGCAACATTCACAAAATACCGGACACTATTTTGACAGGTACACAAAATTTGAAGAGGAACCCGCCTTGCAATGCTGAAGACAATACTGCGCGCCGGACTCATCGTCATTGAAGCCTGGTTCGGGGGCTATTGAGGGTGTCCTGGATTAGGGGGTCTCCGGACAGCCGGATTATCTCCATTGGCCGGACTGTTAGACTATGAAGATACGAGATTGAAGACTTCGTCTCGTGTCCGGATGGGACTCTACTTGGCATGGAAGGCAAGCTAGGCAATACGGATATGAATATCTCCTCCTTTGTAACCGACCTTGTGTAACCCTAATCCTCTCCAGTGTCTATATAAACCGAAGGGTTTTAGTCCGTAGGACAACAACCATAACATACAATCATACCATAGGCTAGCTTCTAGGGTTTAGCCTCTTTGATCTCGTGGTAGATCTACTCTTGTACTACCCATATCATCAATATTAATCAAGCCGGATGTAGGGTTTTACCTCCATCAAGAGGGCCCAAACCTGGGTAAAACATCGTGTCCCCTGCCTCCTGTTACCATCCGACCTAGACGCATAGTTCGGGACCCCCTACCCGAGATCCGCCGGTTTTGACACCGACACTGAGCAAACCATCTTTTTCCATGGCTGGATAAAGAAAGCGGAACGGATTAGGTGTCCGGCCCCTCTTCTTGAAGACTCAGCGGACCCTGTGTTAACAAGGATGCTAGCACCGGCACCATACCAGTAGCCGGCAGGGGAGGGCAAGGTGGAGAGTGAGAAGACCCAGGGCGACCTTCGCTCTGGAGGTAAATTGGATACTGAGTCCGGAGAAATCGATATTTCCTCGCCCGAAGACAAAGGTGAAAGAGAAGCCAGTATCCCTTCTCCATTCAGGGAGAAAAGGGCCGCCTCCGAAGGTTGGGAGGGGCGGTCTCCTAAGAGGGGCAAGATGCCACCGTTGAGTGGCTCGGGATTGGAAGGCGACGCCGTTGAACAGCTTCGTCCTGAGGACAAGCCCTCAACCAAACCGTAAGTGAATCCGGGGTGCTTTGATAGCGTCCCGCTCCTTTCATATTACTGAAGGGATATGTAACGTGCCTTTGTATTTTTACAGTTCAGCACAGAGTTTTTCTGGGCAATCCTCTTCTTCGGGATATCTACTCCCAGAGATGATGGAAAACGAGACGCCTCCCCGACCTCCTCGCCCAATAGGGTTTTTCTTGATCAACAAGCGGTGCAGGGGATGAAAGAGGCAGTACTGGCAGGTGAACCTCCGATCATTCGGTATTCGAGGGCCAATAATGAAGGCCCCGGACTGTCCGGTTTTCAGCCAACGATGATTCTGGAGACGAGTGAACGGGTTCCTTCAAAGGATGGCTGTGCTCCTACAGGGACTTCCGGAGACCCAGCAGCGCCGATATATTGAGGGATATGCTGCAAAGAGCATCTGTCTCGAGGGAACAACGTACCTTGATGGGTACGGTGGTCGAGAAGATTCTGTCCATGAAGAGCAGATTGAATGAAGCCTTCATGAGCCTGCTAAGAGGCTTCGAGGTTTGTAATGTTTTCAACTATATTTTATTTGCAAAGATGCACCTGTGTATAGGTAGTAGCCCCTGAGACTCGGGTTGGCTTCCCCGGAGGATCAAGAAGAAATACTCAAGGACTAATCTGGTTAACTGGAACACAGGCTGCTTCCCCCCTGGCAACTTCCCATACTACGGATATTGTCGAGCTGCAACTGAAGCTTGATGTAGCAGGGGATGACATTGCATTAATCAATCTGCGTCTCGACGAGTCGCAAGGTATGTACTCGGGGCAGTCCCTTCACATACATTTTTGTGATATAAGCACGACGCTAAAAGTTATACACTGGAATATGCATGGCTGCAGATGGTGTTGCCGCCATTGAAATTCTTCGGACGGAGCTGGCCCGGGCCAAGGAGCAGGCCCGGTTTAGCAATGCGGCTGCTGAAAAGGCATCAGCTAAGTTAAAAGACGAACAAGCTTCTCGGCGCCTAATGTCTACTACACAACCTTCTTCTTGTAGACGTTGTTGGGCCTGCAAGTGCACAGGTTTGTAGGACAGTAGCAAATTTCCCTCAAGTGGATGACCTAAGGTTTATCAATCCGTAGGAGGCGTAGGATGAAGATGGTCTCTCTCAAGCAACCCTGCAACCAAATAACAAAGAGTCTCTTGTGTCCCCAACACACCCAATACAATGGTAAATTGTATAGGTGCACTAGTTCGGCGAAGAGATAGTGAAACAAGTGGTATATGGATAGTAGATAAAGGTATTTGTAATCTGAAATTATAAAAACAGCAAGGTAACTAATGATAAAAGTGAGCGTAAACGGTATTGCAATGCTAGGAAACAAGGCCTAGGGTTCATACTTTCACTAGTGTAAGTCCTCTCAACAATACTAACATAATTGGATCATAAAACTATCCCTCAACATGCAAGAAAGAGTCACTCCAAAGTCACTAATAGCGGAGAACGAACGAAGAGATTATGGTAGGGTACGAAACCACATCAAAGTTATTCTTTCCAATCAATCCGTTGGGCTATTCCTATAGGTGTCACAAACAACCCTAGAGTTCATACTAGAATAACACCTTAAGACACAAATCAAGCAAAACCCTAATGTCACCTAGACACTCCAATGTCACCACAAGTATCCATGGGCATGATTATACGATATGCGTCACACAATCTCAGATTCATCTATTCAACCAACACAAAGGACCTCAAAGAGTGCCCCAAAGTTTCTACCGGAGAATCACGACGAAAACGTGTGCCAACCCCTATGCCTAGGTTCATGGGCGGAACCCGCAAGTTGATCACCAAAACATACATCAAGTGAATCACGTGGCATCCCATTGTCACCACAGATACGCACGGCAAGACATACATCAAGTGTTCTCAAATCTATAAAGACTCAATCCGATAAGATTACTTCAAAGGGGAAACTCAATTCATTACAAGAGAGAAGAGGGGGAGGAGAAACATAAGATCCAACTATAATAGCAAAGCTCGCGATACATCAAGATCGTGCCAAATCAAGAACACGGGAGAGAGAGAGATCAAACACATAGCTACTGGTACATACCCTCAGCCCCGAGGGAGAACTACTCCCTCCTTGTCATGGAGAGCACCGGGATGATGAAGATGGCCACTGGAGAAGGATTGCCCCCTCCGGCAGGGTGCCGGAACGGGTCTAGATTGGTTTTTCGTGGCTACAGAGGCTTTTGGGGGCGGAACTCCTGATCTATTGTGTGTTCTGGAAGTTTTAGGGTATAAGGAGTTATATAGGCAGAAGAAGCACGTCAGGGGAGCCACGGGGGCCCCACGAGGCAGGGGGCGCGCCCTGGGGGGGGCCCACCCTCGTGAGCACCTCCCGTATCTCCTGACGTGGAGTCCAAGTCTATCGGGTGGCTTCCGTTCCAAAAATAACTTCTCTAGTTGATTTCGTTCCGTTTCGACTCCGTCTGATCTTCCTTTTCTTCAAAACACTGAAATAGGCATAAAACAGCAAATCTGGGCTAGGCCTCCGGTTAATAGGTTAGTCCCAAAAATAATATAAAAGTGGATAATAAAGCCCAATATTGCCCAAAACAGTAGATAATATAGCATGGAGCAATCAAAAATTATAGATACATTGGAGACGTATCAAGCATCCCCAAGCTTAATTCCTGCTCGTCCTTGAGTAGATAAATGATAAAAAAAGATAATTTTTGATGTGGAATGCAGTTGGCATAATTTCAATGCAAATCTCCTTAATTGTGATATGAATATTCAGATTAGAAAGATTCAAAACAAAAGTTTATATTGACATAAAAATAATAATACTTCAAGCATACTAACAAAGCAATTATGTCTTCTCAAAATAACATGGCCAAAGAAAGTTATCCCTACAAAATCATATAGTCTGGCTATGCTCTATCTTCACCACACAAAATATTTAAATCATGCACAACCCCGATGACAAGCCAAGCAATTGTTTCATACTCTAACTTTTTGAAAACTTTTTCAATCTTCACGCAATACATGAGCGTGAGCCATGGACATAGCACTATAGGTGGAATAGAATGGTGGTTGTGGAGAAGACAAAAAGGGAGAAGATAGTCTCACATCAACTAGGCGTATCAACGGGCTATGGAGATGCCCATCGATAGATATCAATGTGAGTGAGTAGGGATTGCCATACAACGGATGCACTAGAGCTATAAGTATATGAAAGCTCAAAAAGAAACTAAGTGGGTGTGCATCCAACTTGCTTGCTCATGAAGACCTAGGGCAATTTGAGAAAGCCCATCATTGGAATATACAAGCCAAGTTCTATAATGAAAGATTCCCACTAGTATATGAAAGTGATAACATGAGAGACTCTCTACTATGAAGATCATGGTGCTACTTTGAAGCACAAGTGTGATAAAAGGATAGTAACATTGTCGCTTCTCTCTTTTTCTCTCATTTTTTTATTTTTTTTATTTTGGGCCTTTTCTCTTTTTTTATGGCCTCTTTTTTTATTTTTCGTCCGGAGTCTCATCCGGACTTGTGGGGGAATCATAGTCTCCATCATTCTTTCCTCACTGGGACAATGCTCTAATATGATGATCATCACACTTTTATTTTTCTTACAACTCAACAATTACAACTCGATACTTAGAACAAAATATGACTCTATATGAATGCCTCCGGCGGTGTACTGGGATATGCAATGCATCAAGAGTGACATGTATGAAAGAATTATGAACGGTGGCTTTGCCACAAATACGATGTCAACTACATGATCATGCTAGCAATATGACAATCAGGGAGTGTGTCATAATAAACAGAACGATGGAAAGTTGCACGGCAATATATCTCGGAATGGCTATGGAAATGCCATAATAGGTAGGTATGGTGGCTGTTTTGAGGAAGGTATATGGTGGGTGTATGATACCGGAGAAAGGTGCGCGGTATTAGAGAGGCTAGCAAAGATGGAAGGATGAGGGTGCGTATAATCCATGGACTCAACATTAGTCATAAAGAACTCATATACTTATTGAAAAAATATAGAAGTTATCAAAGCAAAGTATTACGCGCATGCTCCTAGGGGGATAGATTGGTAGGAAAAGACCATCGCTCGTCCCCGACTGCCACTCATAAGGAAGACAATCAATAAACAAATCATGCTCCGACTTCATCACATAACAATTCACCATACGTGCATGCTACAGGAATCACAAGCTTCAGCACAAGTATTCTTTAAATTCACAACTACTGAACTAGCATGACTTTAATATTATCACCTCCATATCTCAAAACAATTATCATGCTTCAATCTTTTCTTAGTATTCAACACACTCATAAGAGAATTTTATTATTCTTGAATACCTAGAATATTAGGATTTTAAGCAAATTACCATGCTATTAAGACTCTCAAAATAATCTAAGTGAAGCATGAGAGTTCATCTATTTCTTCAAAATAAAACTACCACCATGCTCTAAAAGATATAAGTGAAGCACTTAGAGCAAACAACAAACTACTCCGAAGGATATAAGTGAAGATCAATGAGTAGTCGAATAATTATGCAACTATGTGAAGACTCTCCCATTTAATAATTTCAGATCTTGGTACTTTATTCAAACATCAAGCAAAACTAAAGAAAATAAAATGACGCTCCAAGCAAAACACATATCATGTGGCGAATAAAAATATAGCTCCAAGTAAAGTTACCGATGGAAGTGGACGAAAGAGGGGATGCCTTCCGGGGCATCCCCAAGCTTTGGATTTTAGGTGTCCTTAGATTATCTTGGGGGTGCAATGGGCATCCCCGAGCTTAGGCTCTTGCCACTCCTTGTTTCACAATCCATCAAATCCTTACCCAAAACTTGAAAACTTCACAACACAAAACTTAAGGCAGAAAACTCGTGAGCTCCGTTAGCGAAAGAAAACAAAAGACCACTTCAAGGTACTGCAATGAACTCATTCTTTATTTATATTGGTGTTAAACTTACTGTATTCCAACTTCTCTATGTATTATAAACTATTTTACTAGCCATAGATTCATCAGAATAAGCAAACAACACACGAAAAACAGAATCTGTCAAAAACAGAACAGTCTGTAGTAATCTGGATCAAACGTATACTTATGGAACTCATAAAATTCTCAAATAAATTGCTGGACCTGAGTAATTTATCTATTAGTCATCTTCAAAAATAATTAACTAAATAGCTCTCCCCAAATAAAAATGGCAGCAGTTCTCGTGAGCGCTAAAGTTTCTGTTTTTTACAGCATGATCAACAAGACTTTCCCCAAGTCTTCCCAAAGGTTCTACTTGGCACAAGCACTAATTAAAAGCATAAAAACTTGAACATAACATAGGCTAGATAAATTATTTATTACTGAACATGAACAAAAAGCATGTTGCTAAAATAAAATTGGGTTGCCTCCCAATAAGCGCTATCGTTTAACGCCCCTAGCTAGGCATGATGATTTCAATGATGCTCACATAAAGGATAAGAATTGAAACATAAAGAGAGCATCATGAAGAATATGACTAGCACATTTAAGTCTAACATGCTTCCTATGCATAGGGATTTTGTGAGCAAACAACTTTTGGGAACAATAATCAACTAGCATAGGAAGGTAAAACAAGCATAACTTCAAAACTTTAAGCACATAGAGAGGAAACTTGATATTATTGCAATTCCTACAAGCATATATTCCTCCCTCATAATAACTTTCAGTAGAATCATGAATGAATTCAACAATATAACCAGCACCTAAATCATTCTTTCCATGATCTACAAGCATAGAAAATTTACTACTCTCCACACAAGTAAAATCCTTCTCATTCGGAATAGTGGGAGTATCATAAGAGACTTGAATACTATAAATTGTTTCCACATTAAAAGAGTAATGTTCAGAGAAAGGGGTAACCATAATCATGACAAATTTTATAAATATAATCCTCACTACTTTTTATAGCATATGTATCATCACAATAATTATCATAAGTAGGAGGCATGTTATTATCATTATAAATTTGCATATCAAAACTTGGGATACTAAAAATATCATCTTCATTAAGCGTAGCATCCCCAAGCTTGGGACAAACATTAATTGCAGCAAATATATTCTCAAATATGTCATCCTCATCAAACATAGCTTCCCCAAGCTTGGGCCTTTTCGTACCATAAGCATAATCACTCTCATCGTTAATAGTATGGATAGCACCAATAGTATAGCAATTATCATAATCTTCCAAGCAAGTGCCAAAAAGATTTTCAAGATCATAAGAAGTATCATTATCTTCCACAGTTATATTTTCATGAGGCATAATAGTAATAGGAGCAACATTGTTTGGGAGAGATATCTTTTTACCTCTCTTCCTTTTTCTTTTCTTCTTCTTCACCACATCATGTGTGGGTTCAATCCTCTTTTTGGAGCTCCTTATTAATGAGATTGGTTGAATAGGAGGCTCCTCCTTGTTACCTGATTCATCATAAGAAATAATAGGAGGGTATTGGGAAGCCTCTTCCCTTTCATTAGTATTCTCTTCATCTTCTATTTGTTTTCTTTTCTTTATGTAATTGGCAATATACGGATTATCAATGCAATTCACCGCACAATACATATAAATATTCTCTAGATCAAAATGAAGAACTTTATCAAGATTAAACTTTGGAATACCCTCAGTTATACGTTTCATTTCTTCATAACCCAAAAGAAGACTAAGCTCTTTATGATGCTCAAGGGTAATCAAATTATCACAATTTTTGGATATGATTCAGTCATGAAACAATTTGCATTGGAGATTTAAATGACCATGTTCATTGCAAAGTTCACAAGGAGCGCGAAAAATATTGAATGTTTCAGCACATTCATCTAGCTCTTCTTGAAACAATTTGGTTTCTAAGTACTTATGCCTCTTGCAATATCTATTTTCCCTATTTGGTGTGTACTTACAAACCCAATGCACTCCAATAAAATTGACATGCTTATAGGAGACATTTTCATCATAACTAGTGCAATCATCATTAGTATCATGGATATTCAAAGAATTCGTACTAACAACATTGCAATCATGCTCCTCATTTAAATATTTAGTGCCAAACATTTTATATATTTCTTCTTCTAGCACTTGAGCACAATTATCCTTTCCATCATACTTACGGAAGATATTAAAAAGGTGAAGTGTATGAGACAAACTCAATTCCATTTTTTTGTAATTTTCTTTTATAAACTAAACCAGTGATAAAACAAGAAACTAAAAGACTCGATTGCAAGATCTAAAGATATACCTTCAAGCACTCACCTCCCCGGCAATGACGCCAGAAAAGAGCTTGGTTGACGGGGTGTGAGTGCCGCTTACCCCTCCCCGGCAATGGCGCCAGAAAAGAGCTTGATATCTACTACACAACCTTCTTCTTGTAGACGTTGTTGGGCTTGCACGTGCACAGGTTTGTAGGACAGTAGCAAATTTCCCTCAAGTGGATGACCTAAGGTTTATCAATCCGTAGGAGGCATAGGATGAAGATGGTCTCTCTCAAGCAACCCTGCAACCAAATAACAAAGAGTCTCTTGTGTCCCCAACACTCCCAATACAATGGTAAATTGTATAGGTACACTAGTTCGGCGAAGAGATAGTGAAACAAGTGGTATATGGATAGTAGATAAAGGTATTTGTAATCTGAAATTATAAAAACAGCAAGGTAACTAATGATAAAAGTGAGCGTAAACGGTATTGCAATGCTAGGAAACCAGGCCTAGGGTTCATACTTTCACTAGTGTAAGTCCTCTCAACAATACTAACATAATTGGATCATAAATCTATCCCTCAACATGGAAGAAAGAGTCACTCAAAAGTCACTAATAGCAGAGAACGAACGAAGAGATTATGGTAGGGTACGAAACCACCTCAAAGTTATTCTTATCAATCAATCCGTTGGGCTATTCCTATAGGTGTCACAAACAGCCCTAGAGTTCGTACTAGAATAACACCTTAAGACACAAATCAACCAAAACCCTAATGTCACCTAGATACTCCAATGTCACCTCAAGTATCCGTGGGCATGATTATACGATATGCGTCACACAATCTAAGATTCATCTATTCAACCAACACAAAGGACCTCAAAGAGTGCCCCAAAGTTTCTACCGGAGAATCACGACAAAAACGTGTGCCAACCCCTATGCCTAGGTTCATGGGCGGAACCCGCAAGTTGATCACCAAAACATACATCAAGTGAATCACGTGGCATCCCATTGTCACCACAGATACGCACGGCAAGAGATACATCAAGTGTTCTCAAATCTATAAAGACTCAATCCGATAAACTCAATTCATTACAAGAGAGAAGAGGGGGAGGAGAAACATAAGATCCAACTATAATATCAAAGCTTGCGATACATCAAGATCGTGCCAAATCAAGAACACGAGAGAGAGAGATCAAACACATAGCTACTGGTACATACCCTCAGCCCCGACGGAGAACTACTCCCTCCTCGTCATGGAGAGCACCGGGATGATGAAGATGGCCACCGGAGAAGGATTGCCCCCTCTGGCAGGGTGCCGGAACGGGTCTAGATTGGTTTTTCGTGGCTACGGAGGCTTCTGGGGGCGGAACTCCTGATCTATTGTGTGTTCTGGAAGTTTTAGGGTATATGGAGTTATATAGGCAGAAGAAGCACGTCAGGGGAGCCACGGGGGCCCCACAAGGCAGGGGCGCGCCCTACGGGGGGCGCCCCCACCCTGGTGAGCACCTCCCGTATCTCCTGACGTGGAGTCCAAGTCTATCGGGTGGCTTCCGTTCCAAAAATAACTTCTCTAGTTGATTTCATTCCGTTTCGACTCCGTCTGATATTCCTTTTCTTCAAAACACTGAAATAGGCATAAAACAGCAAATCTGGGCTGGGCCTCCGGTTAATAGGTTAGTCCCAAAAATAATATAAAAGTGGGTAGTAAAGCCCAATATTGCCCAAAACAGTAGATAATATAGCATGGAGCAATCAAAAATTATAGATACGTTGGAGACGTATCAGCGCCAAGACGAGGAGAAGATATCCATGATGGCGCTCGAACAGAAAAAATGTTGCTAGCCGCTGTGGCCTTCTTGAGAAGGAGAATGAAGCCAAAACGGTTGAACTTGACAAGGCCTTACGAGAGGCGAGAGAAGCGCGGTCTGAATCCAGAGCAGCCCATGAGGAGATCCGACAAGCTGGGGAGATTGCGGCTGGTAGGCCCTTTTTGCTACAAACTAAGTTTAGCGATCTGAACTATGCTCAGCTTAATCAAGTGTGGAGTTCTCCAGACGAGTTTTTAGACTTGCAGAAGAGTTCTTTCGATGCAGCACAGTTTTACCAGGCACGAGGGGGGTGTGCAACGGAGAAACTTTTCTGGTCACAATTTGGCGCGTCAAAGCGCCCTCTGTTGCTGAATGAACAGATGTCCCAATGGGCCGAACTTCATAGGATATCCGGCGCTGCCATGAAGAATGTCATAATGCGGTTGTGGCCAACTGAGCCTGTTCCGAATAGCTACTTTGGCTTGGTGCAGCGGCTTGTTGATGCGGTGCCACGTATCGACGCTGTGAAGCGGTCGGTGTGCATTGAGGGTGCAGAGGTGGCCTTTGCCCGAGTCAAGACATTCTGGGGGAAGATGAAGGCCATCGATGTTGCGGCGAAGAGTCCACCCAAGGGCAAGGACCATTACGAACCGGAGCATTATTTTGAAGACGTCCTAGAGGCCTCCCGCTTGATAGAGGGTCAATGCTCAAAAGACATAATGTTTGAGTGAGGTGTATGAGAATTGTAAAAGACAATTTTTTATAGTTGATCTATTATTTTTATGTTTTGCTCGAAAGCTTGTGTTCCTCATGTGCGGCCGTTTTAATATAATCTGAAAGTTTTCCAGTCGTCGGCTTCAGCCCCCTCATAGGAAGTACGGGGGTGTTCGGAAAAGCATTTAATCACTCTTGATCCAACGTCTTGGTCCATGAAGGAGGTGATAATGCGGCGAACCAGGCAATCAGACTATAGGGCGTTAACACTTTCACTTAGCCATATGAGTTTTATAGGGGGGACTACGATATAGCCCCTGGTATGTGTACGGATTATTCCAATATGGTGCGTTACATATATGACCTGAAGAAAAAAAGGTCCTTCGTGTGATACAGAGGGAATCGCGATAGATTCCAATAAGTCATCGAGTGGTTGACCAGCTCACGCAGCATCATGATAGTCGGTTTTCGGCTTTCTCTACTGAGGTGCTTGACCAGATGAACCGGAAGCACAACCGTAGTAGTTCTCCTTTACTACCCTAGCCGATAGAGCGAAACGTAAGGTAGCAAGCACAGGAGCCGGGCAACCCAACAATTGACCCAAGACAGGATTCGGAGCTGATGCATATAAGGCCAAACTCGTGACGCCGAAGTACGCTGTAAAGCTGTTCGGACTTTGTTGGCAACTCATTTGTTCCCATACCGAGCCCCTGGCAGGTTATGCCGAGGTATACCTGTGAAACAACCATAGGAGCCATATTAATTTGCAAAAAGACACGAATGATTAATTTGGATAATGTTTACTGGGACCTGAGCGATATGCCAATGATTACGTTATATATAAAAAGACCACAAACCCGGCTATTTGACATGCCCGAGGTTGAAGGCGGAGGAAAAATGCATATTACAGGCTTGAAATAAAGAGTGTGGTCTACAAAAAGTTATTTTGGACCTCCTGTCACACGTCTGCGCCGCCTGTCCTTGGCGAGGGGAATCCTTGACGGAAGTAGCCCCTTAGGTGAGTGTACGGATCCGAACTCCGATAGAGTCAGTTTAGATGTTTGTCCTTTGCGTCACCTGTTTTTAAGAGATAATGAAGAAAGAAAAAGGAAAGTAGATAAAAAAATGTTACGGGAATGCTTGCAGGCTTGTCTGTATTGTGCTTCCACCAATGCCCATGGTATCTTAAGTGCGTAGTGATGTATGCGCGATACAGATTTTGCGGGTATATGAGGTGGGCGGTGATGTCTACTACACGACCTTCTTCTTGTAGACGTTGTTGGGCCTCCAAGTGCATAGGTTTGTAGGACAGTAGCAAATTTCCCTCAAGTGGATGACCTAAGGTTTATCAATCCGTGGGAGGCGTAGGATGAAGATGGTCTCTCTCAAACAACCCTGCAACTAAATAACAAAGAGTCTCTTGTGTCCCCAACACACCCAATACAATGGTAAATTGTATAGGTGCACTAGTTCGGCGAAGAGATGGTGATACAAGTGCAATATGGAAGATAGATATGGGTATATGTATTCTGAAATTATAAAAACAGCAAGGTGACCAATGATAAAAGTGGGCACAAACGGTATTGCAATGCTAGAAAATAAGGCACAGGATTCAAACTTTCACTAGTGCAAGTTCTCTCAACAATAATAACATAATTGGATCACATAACTATCCCTCAACATGCAACAAGGAGTCACTCCAAAGTCACTAATAGCGGAGAACAAACGAAGAGATTATGGTAGGGTACGAAACAACCTCAAAGTTATTCTTTCCGATCAATATATTGGGCTATTCCTATAAGTGTCACAAACAACCCTAGAATTCGTAGTAAAATAACACCTTAGGATACAAATCAACCAAAACCCTAATGTCACCTAGATACTCCAATGTCACCTCAAGTATCCATGGGTATGATTAGACGATATGCATCACACAATCTCAGATTCATCTATTCAAACCAACACAAAGAACCTCAAAGAGTTCCCCAAAGTTTCTACCGAAGAGTAAAGACGAAAACGTGTGCCAACCCCTATGCATAGGTTCATGGGCGGAACCCGCAAGTTGATCACCAAAACATACATCAAGTGAATCAATAGAATACCCGATTGTCACCACTGGTATCCCACGCAAGACATACATCAAGTGTTCTCAAATCCTTAAAGACTCAATCCGATAAGATAACTTCAAAGGGAAAACTCAATCCATTACAAGAGAGTAGAGGGGGAGAAACATCATAGGATCTAACTATAATAGCAAAGCTCGCGATACATCAAGATTGTATCACCTCAAGAACACGAGAGAGAGAGAGAGATCAAACACATAGCTACCGGTACATACCCTTAGCCCCGAGGGTGAACTACTCCCTCCTCGTCATGGAGAGCGCCGGGATGATGAAGATGGCCACCGGAGAGGGATTCCTCCTCCGGCAGGGTGCCAGAACGGGTCTAGATAGGTTTTCGGTGGCTACGGAGGCTTCTGGCGGCGGAACTCCCGATCTATTGTGCCCCCCGAAGTTTTTAGGGTATATGGGTATATGTGGGAGGAAGAAGTACGTCGGTGGACCTCCGGGCTGTCCACGAGGCAGGGGGGCACACCCCCACCCTCGTGGGCAGCCCGGGACTCTGCTGGTCCATCTTTGATACTCCGTGGGCTTCTTCTGGTCCAAAAATAAGTTTCGTGAAGTTTCAGGTCAATTGGACTCCGTTTGATTTTCCTTTCCACGATACTCTAAAACAAGGAAAAAACAGAAACTGGCACTAGGCTCTAGGTTAATAGGTTAGTCCCAAAAATAATATAAAATAGCATATAAATGCATATAAAACATCCAAGGTTG
This sequence comes from Triticum dicoccoides, assembly GCF_002162155.2. NCBI lineage: Eukaryota > Viridiplantae > Streptophyta > Magnoliopsida > Poales > Poaceae > Triticum > Triticum dicoccoides. The sequence continues at coordinate 717,017,403 of NC_041392.1, forward strand.
ATAATATAATAGCATGGAACAATCATAAATTATAGATACATTGGAGACGTATCAGCATCCCCAAGCTTAATTCCTGCTCGTCCTCGAGTAGGTAAATGATAAAAACAAAAATTTTGATGTGGAATGCTACCTAACATATTTATCCATGTAATTATCTTTATTGTGGCAAGAATATCCAGATCCATAAGATTCAAGACAAAAGTTTAATATTGACATGAAAACAATAATACTTCAAGCATACTAACAAAGCAATCATGTCTTCTCAAAATAACCTGGCCAAGGAAAGTTATCCCTACAAAATCATATAGTTTTCTTATGCTCTATATTCACCACACAAAATATTTAAATCATGCACAACCCCGATGACAAGCCAAGCAATTTTTTCATACTTTTAATGTTCTCAAACTTTTTCAATCTTCACTCCATACATGAGCGTGAGCCATGGATATAGCACTATATGTGGAATAGAAGGGTGGTTGTGGAGAAGACAAAAATGGAGAGGATAGTTTCACATCAACTAGGCGTATCAACGGACTATGGAGATGCCCATCAATAGATATCAATGTGAGTGAGTATGGATTGCCATGCAACGGGTGCACTAGAGCTATACGTGTATGAAAGCTCAACAAAAGAAACTAGTGGGTGTGCATACAACTCGCTTGCTCACGAAGACCTAGGGCATTTTGAGGAAGCCCGTCATTGGAATATACAAGCCAAGTTCTATAATGAAAGATTCCCACTAGTATATGATAGTGACAACATAGGAGACTCTTTATCATGAAGATCATGGTGCTACTTTGAAGCACAAGTGTGGTAAAAGGATATTAGCATTGCCCCTTCTCTCTTTTTCTTTCATTTTTTATTTGGGCCTTTTCTCTTTTTTATGGCCTCTTTTTTTATTTGGTCTTCTTTGGCCTCTTTTTTTCGTCCGGAGTCTCATCCCGACTTGTGGGGGAATCATAGTCTCCATCATCCTTTCCTCACTGGGACAATGCTCTAATAATGATGATCATCACACTTTTATTTACTTACAACTCAAAAATTACAACTCGATACTAAGAACAAGATATGACTCTATATGAATGCCTCCGGCGGTGTACCGGGATGTGCAATGACTCATGAGTGAGATGTATGAAAGAATTATGAATGGTGGCTTTGCCACAAATATGATGTCAACTACATGATCATGCAAAGCAATATGATAATGATGAAGCGTGTCATAATAAACGGAATGGTGGAAAGTTGCATGGCAATATATCTCAGAATGGCTATGGGAATGCCACAATAGGTAGGTATGGTGGCTGTTTTGAGGAAGGTATATGGTGGGTTTATGGTACCGGCGAAAGTTGCGCGGTACTAGAGAGGCTAGCAATGGTGGAAGGGTGAGAGTTCGTATAATCCATGGACTCAACGTTAGTCATAAAGAACGGACATACTTATTGCAAAAATCTATTAGTTATCGAAACAAAGTATTACACGCATGCTCCTAGGGGGATAGATTGGTAGGAAAATACCATCGCTCGTCCCCGACCGCCACTCATAAGGATGACAATCAATCAATAAATCATGCTCCGACTTCATCACATAACGGTTCACCATACGTGCATGCTACGGGAATCACAAACTTTAACACCATCTCTCAAATTCACAACTACTCAACTAGCATGACTCTAATATCACCATCTTCATATCTCAAAACAATCATCGAGTATCAAACTTCTCATAGTATTCAATGCACTTTATATGAAAGTTTTTATTATATCCCTCTTGGATGCCCATCATATTAGGACTAAACTCATAACCAAAGCAAACTACCATGTTGTTTAGGACTCTCAAAATAATATAAGTGAAGCATGGGAGTTCATCTACTTCTACAAAATAAATCCACCGCCATGCTCTAAAAGATATAAGTGAAGCACTAGAGCAAATGACAAACTACTCCGAAAGATATAAGTGAAGATCAATAAGTAGTTAAATAATTATGCAACTATGCGAAGACTCTCCCATTTAATAATTTCAGATCTTGTTATTTTATTCAAACAGCAAGCAAAACTAAATAAAATTAAATGACGCTCCAAGCAAAACACATATCATGTGGTAAATAAAAATATAGCTCAGGGTAAAGTTACCGATGAACGAAGACGAAAGAGGGGATGCCTTCCGGGGCATCCCCAAGCTTAGGCTTTTGGTTTTACTTGAATATTACCTTGGTATGCCTTGGGCATCCCCAAGCTTAAGCTCTAGCCACTCCTTATTCCATAGTCCATCGAATCTTCACCCAAAACTTGAAATCTTCACAACACAAAACTTAACAGAAAACTCATAAGCTCCGTTAGTATAAGAAAATAAAACCACCACTTAGGTACTGTTGTGAACTCATTATTTATTTATATTGGTGTAATATCTACTGTATTCCAACTTCTATATGGTTCATACCCTCCGATACTACTCATAGATTCATCAAAATAAGCAAACAACACATAGAAAACAGAATCTGTCAAAAACAGAACAGTCTGTAGTAATCTGTATCAAACGTATACTTCTCGAACCCCAAAAATTCTAAAATAAATTTACGTACGTGAGGAATTTATCTATTAATCATCTGCAAAAAGAATCAACTAAATAGCACTCGCCAGTAAAAAGTTGCAGCTAATCTCGTGAGCGCTAAAGTTTCTGTTTTTTACAGCATGATCGCAAAGACTTTCCCCAAGTCTTCCCAAAGGTTCTACTTGGCACAAACACTAATTAAAAACATAAAGCCACATCTAAACAGAGGCTAGATGAATTATTTATTAATAAACAGGAACAAAAATAAAATTGGGTTGCCTCCCAACAAGCGCTAACGTTTAACGCCCCTAGCTAGGCATGATGATTTCAATGATGCTCGCATAAAAGATAAGAATTGAAACATAAAGAGAGCATCATGAAGAATATGACTAGCACATTTAAGTCTAACCCACTTCCTATGGATTGGGATTTTGTGAGCAAACAACTTATGGGAACAATAATCAACTAGCATAGGAAGGCAAAACAAGCATAACTTCAAAACTTTAAGCACATAAAGAGGGAACTTGATATTATTGCAATTCCTACAAGCATATGTTCCTCCCTCATAATAATTTCATGGTTATAATTATTCTTTATAGAATACATGTCATCACAATAATCATCATAGATAGCAACTTTATTCTCATAATCAATTGGAATCTCTTCCGAAATAGTGGATTCATCACTAAATAAAGTCATGATCTCTCCAAATCCACTTTCATAATTATGACAATAAGATTCAACATCCTCCAAAATAGTGGGATCATTACTTCCTAAATTTGACACTCTTCCAAACCCACTTTCATAAATATAATCATCATAGATAGGAGGCATGATATCATCATAATAAATTTGTTCATCAAAACTTGAGGGACTAAAAATATCATCTTCATCAAACATAGATTCCCCAAGCTTGTGGATTTGCATATCATTAGCATCATGGATATTCAAGGAATTCATACTAACAACATTGCAACCATGCTCATTATTCAGAGATCTAGTGCCAGACATTTTATAGATTTCTTCTCCTAGCACTTGAGCACAATTTTCCATTCCATCATTCTCACGAAAGATATTAAAAAGATGAAGCGTATGAGACAAAATCAATTCCATTTTTTTGGTAGTTTTCTTTTATAGACTAAACTAGTGATCAAACAAAAAACTAAAAAACTCGATTGCAAGGTCTAAAGATATACCTTCAAGCACTCACCTCCCCGGCAACGGCGCCAGAAAAGAGCTTAGTTGACGGGGTGTTAGTGCCGCTTACCTAGCCTCCCCTACAACGGCGCCAGAAAAGAGCTTGATGTCTACTACACAACCTTCTTCTTGTAGACGTTGTTTGGCCTCCAAGTGCAGAGGTTTGTAGGACAGTAGAAAATTTCTCTCAAGTGGATGACCTAAGGTTTATCAATACGTGGGAGGCGTAGGATGAAGATGGTCTCTCTCAAACAACCCTGCAACTAAATAACAAAGAGTCTCTTGTGTCCCCAACACACCCAATACAATGGTAAATTGTATAGGTGCACTAGTTCGGCGAAGAGATGGTGATACAAGTGCAATATGGAAGATAGATATGGGTATATGTATTCTGAAATTATAAAAACAGCAAGGTGACCAATGATAAAAGTGAGCACAAACGGTATTGCAATGCTAGAAAATAAGGCACATGGTTCAAACTTTCACTAGTGCAAGTTCTCTCAACAATAATAACATAATTGGATCACATAACTATCCCTCAACATGCAACAAGGAGTCACTCCAAAGTCACTAATAGCGGAGAACAAACAAAGAGATTATGGTAGGGTACGAAACCACCTCAAAGTTATTCTTTCCGATCAATATATTGGGCTATTCCTATAAGTGTCACAAACAACCCTATAATTCGTAGTAAAATAACACCTTAGGATACAAATCAACCAAAACCCTAATGTCACCTAGATACTCCAATGTCACCTCAAGTATCCATGGGTATGATTAGACGATATGCATCACACAATCTCAGATTCATCTATTCAAACCAACACAAAGAACCTCAAAGAGTTCCCCAAAGTTTCTACCGAAGAGTAAAGACGAAAACGTGTGCCAACCCCTATGCATAGGTTCATGGGCGGAACCCGCAAGTTGATCACCAAAACATACATCAAGTGAATCAATAGAATACCCGATTGTCACCACTGGTATCCCACGCAAGACATACATCAAGTGTTCTCAAATCCTTAAAGACTCAATCCGATAAGATAACTTCAAAGGGAAAACTCAATCCATTACAAGAGAGTAGAGGGGGAGAAACATCATAGGATCTAACTATAATAGCAAAGCTCGCGATAATCAAGATCGTATCACCTCAAGAACACGAGAGAGAGAGAGATCAAACACATAGCTACTGGTACATACCCTCAGCCCCGAGGGTGAACTACTCCCTCCTCGTCATGGAGAGTGCCGGGATGATGAATATGGCCACTGGAGAGGGATTCCCCCTCCGGCAGGGTGCCAGAACGGGTCTAGATTGGTTTTCGGTGGTTACGAAGGCTTCTAGCGGCGGAACTCATGATCTATTGTGCTCCCCAAACTTTTTAGGGTATATGGGTATATATGGGAGTAACAAGTACGTCGGTGGACCTCCGGGCTCTCCATGAGGAAGGGGGGCGCGCCCAGGGGGGTGGGCGCGCCCCCACCCTCATGGGCAGCCCGGGACTCTCCTGGTCCATCTTCGATACTCCGTGGGCTTCTTCTGGTCCAAAAATAAGCTCCGCGAAGTTTCAGGTCAATTGGACTCCGTTTGATTTTCCTTTTCTGCGATACTCTAAAACAAGGAAAAATAGAAACTGGCACTGGGCTCTAGGTTAATAGGTTAGTCCCAAAAGTCATATAAAATAGCATATAAATGCATATAAAACATCCAAGGTTGATAATATAATAGCATGGAACAATCAAAAATTATAGATACGTTGGAGACGTATCAGGCGGCAAAAGCCGAACTGCTATTTCCGCTCCAAGATTGGTCGATCGGGGGGAAATTGCTTCTGACCTCCGATATTTGGTTGGTGAACCTCTCCGTCGTCCCTATCGCCTGGCGGCCTCCTTCCCTTGTGTTCGGCGTTGAGCTTGCCGGCCTGCTTGAAGACCCAACAACTTCTGTTAGCATGATTAGCTGGTTTATCGGGTGGCCGTGAATCTGGCAGGTCGGTCCAATATCATGTCTAGGTTGGATGGTCCATCTCGTTTCGCTGACGCTGCATTGATTAGGGCAATTCGCCAAGTCTTTCCAGACGTGTGGCACTGTATATGTACGTGGCACATAGAAAAAATATGAAGATTCACCACAGTCACAAGTCCTTGAAGGAGTTCTGAACTCTTCTGTACCACAACTGGTCCACGGCCACGTTTGAGGAGAGATGGCATGCGTTTTCCAAAACATGGCAATCGGAAAAAACAGTAACATGGTTGAGACGGATGTATAAGAAGAGGAGACTATGGGCCGCGGCTTATCTGACAGAGGGGTTTTGGCTTGGCATGAATAGCAACCAGAGGAGTGAAAGTCTAAACTCATGCCTTCACCTCCACCTAGACGGTGAAATGACCCTGGTGGATATGATTTTTCACCATGAGAACGCCGTTGTACGTATCCGTGAGAACGAGGCACGAGATGACTGCACGGCCTCACAGAGTTTACCGGTGCTAGTTACTAGCTCGAGGGAACTTGAGATAGCTGCTTCTCACGTCTTCACTCCAGCAAACTTCTATATGTTACAAGATGATCTTAGGAAAATTGGCGGAATGGAGATTGTATAAATAAAGCTCGGAGACAGATCACAATAGTACATCGTGGCCTAGAAGAATAACCGGAAGAGCCATTTTTGGGTGGAGTACACACCAATAAATTCCGCATAAACTCTAAGGTGCAGCTGCAGAAGGATGATTCGAAAGGGTCTACCTTGCAAGTACATGTTCCATGTACTGAAGTACTTGAATATATCTGAAATACCAAAGTGTTTAGTTCTTGTGTGGTTCACGAAAGATGCAAGGTTGGGACTGCCCGTGAGGCGCACAAGCGATCTGTTGGAATTTGGATGGACTCGACAGCTGAAAGAATGAAATATGGCTAGGTCAGTGTGTTGGCTTCAGAAGCTATGCATGCGGCATGCAAACACCTAGCTTTGTGGGATCAGTTACGGGAGAGTTTGAAGGCCGTGATAGCTAAGAGCCATGAGCATGATCAACTAAAGGAAAATTTGAGTAAGAAAACGGCTGATCTCAGTAGGTGTGCAATTGAATATGTAGATGATGGTGAAGGCAATATAGTTGAAGTTCAAGATCCTATTAAAGTATCAACGAAAGGTGCAACTAAGGTAGATGAGAACCGCCCTATGTCGAAAAATGGTTGGCCACTTTCGTACGACGAGATCATAATTAGGTGCGGCGCATGCAAATTGCTAGGGCACACTAAACGCAGCAAGAAATGCAAACTAAATAAGAAGTAAGTTTTTGTACGCATTGTAGGTTATAATTGTTTTTTACTTGTCGTTCATTAACTTTTCCTGTTATCATATGTAGAAGCGTGGTGGGCGAAGAAGAGTAGAACACTTGCTAGAGTTATATACAGATGAATCCAGTGATCTAATAGTGAGGTGTTTACAATGTGTTACTGCATACATGATATATACTCTAGCAAGAGGCCATGACCTTGAGATAGCGCTTGTAGCATATATGGACTAAACAGGAGGCGGTCACTAGGGACTTTAATCATGGAAAATGGATAGCATTTTAGCCATTGTAATGATGGCATCTTTTGTGTTGTCCACTCGAGTTATATTATATTAGAAAACTAGATGATACCCCGCACGTTCTTGCGGGAATGTTTTGCAATATATTCATAGAGAAATGGTTACGTAGAACATGTATATGTTGTTGCGGGAATCTTTTGTTTGCATGTTGTGGTGGACCTTTCTCCATGAATGTTGAATGATGAGGTGGCAAACTTCCCTGTTAAGAGAAATAGGTTACTGGGGGCTAGTTGTTTAGATATAGAAGACGTAATTATGTGTGGTAATAATTAATTTTTTTCACTCCTCTGGTTCACCACCATTTAGATATAGAAGATACCAGCTCACTTGGGTCTAGAGTATAGACTTGGTACCGAAGAAACCGACCATTTTCCCTACATAAAGAAAAGAAAAACCCACCATTTATGGCTTGTTGTGTAACTCGGGCCGCTTGTCGCAATGACGTGGAGGGGGGGGGGCGACGGATGCTGATAGACGGCGCGACACACGGCCGCTCCCGTTGCCGAGCCCATTTAACAATTTTATTTGGATTACAGCCCGTTTAATTGGGCCACGTTGGCCACTTGTTCGCGGCGGTTCTTCCCTCGCGATCTCCACGCGCGTTCTATCTATCCACTGCGACGGCCGTCGCCGCCGCCACAGATCGACGTCTTGCCGCCGGTCGCGTTACGCTATGGTTTCGTGGAGTGACGAGTCGTGCTTTTCTTCGGACGGCGAATCCATGAATAGCCTGCAGGTACGCTCCTACTATATAATCTCCAGATAGTGCTAGGCTTAGGTTTAGGGTTCTTCATTTCAGGTATTTAACGCAGGGTGTTGATTTGTGCATTATCTCTGTTGTTTCGTTTAGCTTCCTACGACTATCCCTTGCTATTAATGGAGTGGCATTGCTCACGATCTGTCTTCTCGTTGTCTGCATCAAGAACCTTGCATCAGGCTAGTTGCTTTTGATTCCTTGGACACTGGCAGACGTTTTCTTGCCTGTGGTCAGAAGGTATGTTGTTACGTACTGCAATATATGTTTACATTAGCTCATGCTCGATTAACTTCGTGGTAATCCATTGTTCTGCCCATAATTGCATACAATTTCAATTAATTTGTGCAATTACAAAGTCCATATTTATGTTATCTTTTTTACGGTCTAATATTTGTTTTAGCCCATAATAGCATATACTGTAAATATATGTATATCATTGCATGCTACATTATTTGTTTATATGATTGAGACCATATTTGTAGTGCATTGCATGTAATTGTAGTGCATTTGTGCATATATGATTGAGACCATATTTTTTCATAATGTAGGAAGAAGTGAAATGTAACTATGTGGAATGGGTAGACCCGGAGTGGTCAGTGGCTACGAAGTTCTACCTCAGAGAACTGTGGAGCATGTATGACGAGAAGCTGAGAGAGAATGTTAAGAATGCTGAAGAAAATTTCAAGTTAATTGGAGAAAAGAGGAGGACGGAGGAAGAGCTGAGATTTTTCAAAATGGACTTTTCTAAAATGGTGGATGATAAGGAGGATGCTCTCACACAGTTGGGCAATGCAAGATTGTCACTTAGTGATATGAAAGAGGAGCTGGAGAAGAATAAGATGGCAGACCATGGTTGTGCCAATCTACATCAGATCTTGAGGGCAAAGGCTGAGAAAGACCGGGACCGGGTGGTGCTAGAGAGAGACCAAGTGATGATAGAGAGGGACCAGTTGAAGCAAGAGAAGAAAAAACTTGAGTATATTATTGCAGATTTTCTCAAACAGAAACAAGGGTACGTTGATAAGATCAAGAAGCTGAAGGAGAGTTGTGATGAATTTTAAGTATGTTTTGTGGTTTATTGTTGAACTGCATGATCAAGTCCTATCTGCATTGTGGCCAGTTCAATTGTGTAAGGCCTAATTATACTATATTAACTAATAAATTATATACCTTTGAAAAAGTTTTCCCTTCTCTGACCTGCATCCTAATGCGGGTTCTCGACTATGCACTAAAATTCTTTTGCTTCCACCGGAGCTCTAAATCCTACTGATCAAGGGGGCAAAAGAGTTGTTGATCATATGATTGATGGTGCTACTGATCCTGATCTTCATGACGCGGAAAAGGAAAAGGCTAACAAAAATGTAGCACAAAAATCCGTGCAATGTGATTTCAAGCAACACATAACGCCAAGAGGAGTCTGGTGCAAGAAACGAGGAAGAACCACCTGCGAACGCCGATCCCGAGAGATCCAGCGGCAATCATGTGCACGGGATCCCTGGCGGATCCGCCTACTCCACCCACCGCAGGATCCACGGGTGGCCCGTCTGCGTCCGACACGCGTGTTGTCTCCACCGAGCGGGCGGGCGGGACCGGACCTGGCGCGTCCCCCCGCGCCAACTGGGTCGCCCGCGCCTGGTCCGCTACGCAATGATGACGCCGGCAGGCGGTCCCCAGGGCTTGTGTCAGCCATGCGTTAGCCGGATCTGTCGTTGTCTCGGGCACGAGATTCCACACCGGATGGCACGACAGCCGACGGTGATTCATAGGCAAGAAAAAAGGAATTTTTTTGACACTTTATTTTTTATTGTTGAATAATGCGAAATCAAATAAAAAAATAAATCGAAAAGTTAGAAGGAAATGAATTACTCTTCCATGGAAGAAAAAATTGAACACAACAACAAAAAACATTAAGCTAGAACAAATGAAGGGAAGCAAAAATTTATTGGTATGAAACATATAGTCTGACTGCATTACACATACACATGTACGTGTAAGCGACCAAAAATCCAGACAGAATCCAAGGTATCGTGCTTATTACATGAATGACAGAAAATCAAAGTTGTCCATGCCGGGAAACGTGCTTCCAGACTTAAAACAAACGACTAAAACTAGAATCTTGAATCATGTATGATGTCTTCACGCCTTGCTTTTCTTTGCAATGTCGCGAATTTTGTTCTTCACACATTCGAGCGTGTTGGTAGGTGAGAGAACCAACTCGGCGATGAGACGCCTTCTCCTTGCATTAATCGTGTCCTGCAATTTTTTGAAGAAGGTTTAATGAATATAAGTTGGTATTATACGACAATTGTACAAGTGTACGAACAAAGAGGACAAATTACCTGGGTAAAATCAGCGGTCCATCGTTCCCTGTCCCAATGCTCCATAACTTCAATCACAAAAAGGCCACAAGAGTTCGTAATATATATGCAAACATTAGTCACCATGCACACAAACATGTCTTTCGTAAGTAGAAAATGATGAACCATAACTCACCCGTCCTCTTGTTGTGGCATGTCCATCTGAGCGATAGGCCACTTAGTGACGTCTGGATATTTGCCAGGTATAATACGGTTTGCCTCTTCCATATCAATTGCTATTGCTAGTCGCTATTTCAAAGAAAGTAGTAGTGAGAAACCATACGACATTTCATATGAAGAATGCTCAATGTTGGGGAGAGTACTAGTGCTTTCGCAATTTCGAGAGAGAATTCGAGAGGATAGAGCGAATCCATAACTAGGAATTCTTTCTTGCGGTTGTGCATCACCACGGTGATCCAGTGTGTATTGCCTATGTTCAACGGGACAAATGATTAAAATGTGGAACACATTTGTAATCAGATGCAATAATGCTTGTTAAAATGAATGTTAATGAACTAGTAAGAACATATCGTACCTTATCACGGACGATATACTCATCCAGAACCCTACGTACTGCTCCAACTCTGCTCAGCGCACTATCCATGTTGTATTTCGACGGTTTTGGGTTGTCTCATGCCTTAGCATGATCAACAAGGTATTTGGACCTCCAGGCTGGACAGAGGTGCTGATCATGACCAACGCCCAGCGCCAAATGTGTCTGATAAGCATCGATAATCTGCGTAAAATAATAGAACATTTTATGTTCATAGGTGACACCTAGATTATGCACTTAAATAGCAGGACATGCTAATAGAACTTATGTCATTCGCCGGCCATGTATGCTCAAGTACCGGTCATATACTCTCCACAGCCACAGAGGTGCCACGTTCATTGTAGTAAACTCTTTTTGTCATATTCTTCTCAGACCGAGCAGCTTCCTCCACAAACATAATAGCAACATCAAAGAGTTCCGGCGTCAAATCGTCCTTAACAACCCCTTCCATGTCATGGTCATTAAATAGAGGTGCATGATAAATTATGAATGTCAAGAACGGTGAGTACATGAAATGGTAGTAAATTAAGCAGTAAGTTAGCTAGTAACGGTACCTCTAGTTGCGGTAGTGTTGCCGGATGGCTTAGTAGCACGTGCGTTTCGCTTGCTGGGCTTGTCAAGTGCAAAGGTGATTCAAATTTCTTGGGAACAGTCCGTCGGCGCTTCCCGGATATAACATCGTCTTCTTTTGCGGTTGTTGTAGACTTTTTCCCCTTGCTCTTACCCACCATCCTGTATATAGAACTTGCAGAAATGTCAATGTCAGACGATTCTGCTCGAGGAGAATTACCTATGATCCAAGGGTTCTTAGGTGTTGCGCCGCACTCATCAGTAGGCTGCGTTGTCTTGTCAACATTTAACTTGGCAGGTGTTTTCTGGTTAACAAAGAAATAATGTGATAGGTTCAGTTTATGAAAATGAAGATGCATAATTGAGATAAATGAAGACAAATAAATGAAAACATACTTCCTCATCATCGTTGTTCTGGTTTCCAACAGGCTCGTCAGGCTGTCTCAAATCAATCACCGGCTCTAGACCGTTAGAGTCATCCTTGTACATGAATTCTTTTTTTTCTTCTGGCGGACCATTCTGAAAGGAATCCACTTCTTCGTCTGCATCATTGTTGCCGGAAGCCACAGCAGCCGCTAGCTGGTATATCACACCATTTTGGTTCAACTTCTCTAACAATCTCTACATTACATAAAAAATATTAATTAATGTGGGCATAGTTTTGCAACTTAAAAATTTTGTAAACATAGAATTAAGGGTGTGTCACCTCGGCAACTTAATCTGGTATTTCCTTCATTTGGCTGTGTATGTAATCCATACACCGCCTCATGATAAGCTTCATCATCTCATCCGCGTTTGAGGCTAACTTGGACTTCTTTACCGCACCAATGGTGGGCTTCATTTTTGGCTTTTCTGGTTCAAGTACTTTGCGCTCCTGCGCCCTATACTCCTTGGTTATGTTGTCTTTAATCTGCATGTGAAATACAAGTACATGTGATCAATAAAAATATTAATACAATTAAATATGTTATATAAAATATTTAAGAAGTACTCAATGGAATGAATTACCTTGACGTTACCACGGCCACGACCGTGGTCATAATCAAACTTGTCTCTCCTAGAGGCTGCAGCTTCAGTCCAATTCCTCATGAGAGGTTGCATGGAAAAGCTAGGATTGAATGCACATTCACCTTCCAGAGGCTGAACCTTCTCCCGGTATAAGTACTACATGAATATGAAAAGTTACAGTTAGTACTATACAACAGGTAAATTTGCAAGCATATTTATTTTGCAATGGTACAAGTCTGAAAGGTGTACCTGCAGGAGAGCTAAGTTGCCTCTCGGCCATTGGTGGTGGTGTTTGCCTTTCCTCACATTATGAAGGCAGTCTAGCAAAACCCGGAGGGTGAACACATTCCAATTAATCTTGGATATACGCTTCACATCGTCCACCAATGCGTAATATTGCTTTGGAACAATCTTGTTCGACATGGGAGCAAGAACTATTCCAAGCAACACGAGGACAACATTCCGAAGGAAATCGTCGTCGGCAGATTTATTTTTTGTGATGTCCACAATCAGATCATCGATGACTATATTACATGTGGTTTTTCTCAGGAATTGAGGCGGCACTCGATCTTTAACATCCTCACCTTCCTCACTGAGAATATCTTCTGCCGACAGTCCATGGTTCTCCAAGGACAAGATGCACTCAACATCCACAGCACCGAGAGACACTTCGCCAACCAAGTCTTGTACAATGAATCTGCCCTTGCTAGGATCAAAAATTTCAACCATGTACCGGATCAACAGTGTACGCATCTTCAACGAAGGTATCTGAAGCATGCTACGCAGTGGTGTTTCGGCAAGTGCGGCGCGTTGACCGGAAGATAGACCAGCAAGAAGTTTGCACCATTTTTCAACGGCGCAAACAATTTCTCCATTGAGTTCATCCATCCTGTTGAAAAAAAAACTTGGTTACAGTAGCAAAAATTGTTTAATCAACATTTCTAAAAACATATTGTTGGATAAAACATAATAATGGAATACACTATCCAACAGTAGATCAAAAACTATACAACATAATTCATTCATACTGAAACATTCAGCAGAGACACGTGTAGCACATAAAATGACAGTTTAAGAAGTACTTATTTAATCATTTAGTTTCAAATCAAAAGTAACATAATTTATTAAATAATTTATTTTCATATGCTGTTGTACAAATATATATACGAATCGGTGACACTGCCTAATTAATAGTGAAGATCGAAAAGAAAAGTACAAATTATGCATACTGGAACATGCATCAAACAAACGTGCAACACATACAATATTAGTGGGCGTCTCATAGTTGCAACATACATGTCTTAGGGCACTGCTATAACTTAAAGTGACTATGCTATAACTAACGCTGATTAAAAATTCTTGTTTATTCATCAATCCAACCTAAAAGTGAAATACAATAAACTACATGCAGAAACTAATTTGCAATCGTAGGGCTATCTAATCTAATACATACACAAACAAATCTACTATCATAGGCCTATCTAATCTAATACACGCACAAACAAAAAACATCTAATCCAACAAATGTAATGTGAAGATTATGTGCTAATTACTCTTAGCCCTATGGAATCCAACAGACACACAAAGAAAAGCATCATGAATGTGGTACGACAGCCAACATACTGGATCGATCGATGAAGCTGGAAGTTGTCGGCGTTGCAAGGTGAGCACATGCTGACGATCTGGAGGTTCTTGACGATCTTGCTGGAGTTGGGCGGATGCTAGGGACGCATCTGTCCACTAGTAGAAAAAAGGGCTTTCGTTCGGGCCTGGCCAGTCCATTAGTCCCGGTTCTGCCACGAACCGGGACCAATGGATGCATTCGTCCCGGTTCGTGAGCCCAGGAGGCCGGCCGGGGCCTCGTGGGCATTGGTCCCGGTTCGTCTGGGCCCATTTGTCCCGGTTCTTGGCACGAATCGGGACCAATGGGCCTCGCTCCTGGACCACAAACATAGGTCCCGGTTCTTGGCTCGAACAGGGACAGAAGGCTGGGCTTTAGTCCCGGTTCCAGCCACGAACCAGGACAAATGAGTTGCCTATATATACCCCATCGCCGGCGAGCAGAGCACTCCACAGTGCTTTTTTTTGCCGGCCGGCGAGGAAGGGCATTCGGGTGCTCTAGCTCACCTCTTATGCATGTGAGGTGTTCGATGAAATGCCCGAGCCACACTAGTTAAGCTTTCTCCTTCGAAGCTCGACCTCCAAGCCCCATTTTTTCCGAGATTTGTCTAGGTTTAGCGGTCCGTCACGCCCCATCCTCATCTTCACCGCCATCGATCGCCCGCGTCGATCTCGTCGCCAGCACCACCGTGGTGAGCCTCTTGTTCTTATCTTCTCTATGAAAGAAAAAAATCTTACTTTAGATAGATACTTGTCTAATTTTCTTACTTTTGACACACATAATTATAAATAATGCACGCAGATGAACCGGCAATGGATGTACGGTGACAGACACACTTCCCAGTACATTAAGGGCGTGCGTACATTTCTTGAAGTGACTGAGGCAAACAAGCAGAATGGTTTTATGTGTTGTCCATGCCCTGATTGTGGGAATACGAGGTCCTACTCTGACAGGAAAATCCTTCACACCCACCTACTTTATAAGGGTTTCATGCCACACTATAATGTTTGGACGAAGCACGGAGAAATAGGGGTTATGATGGAGGACAATGAAGAAGAAGAGGACGATGACAACTATGTGCCCCTTGAATATAGTGATGCTGCAACGGGGGAAGCTGAAGATCAAGAGGAACCAGACGATGTGCCCGATGATCATCTCCGCCGGGTCATTATCGATGCAAGGGAAACGTGCGAGAGTGAAAAGGAGAAGATGAAGTTCGATTGCATGTTAGAGGATCACAAAAAAGGGTTGCACCCCAATTGCGAAGATGGCAACAAAAAGCTCGGTACCGTACTGGAATTGCTGCAGTGGAAGGCAGAGAATGTTGTGCCTGACAAACGATTTGAGAAGCTACTGAAAATATTGAAGAAGAAGCTTCCAAAGGATAAAAAATTGCCCGAAAGTACGTATGCAGCAAAGAAGGTCGTATGCCCTCGAGGATGGGAGGTGGAGAAGATACACGCATGCCCTAATGACTACATACTCTATCGCGGTGCGTACAAGGATTTGAACGCATGCCCGGTATGCGATGCATTGCGGTATAAGATCAGACGAGATGACCCTGGTGATGTTGAGGGCGAGCCCCGCAGGAAGAGGCTTCCTGCGAAGGTGATGTGGTATGCTCCTATAATACCACAGTTGACATGACTATTCAGAAACAAAGAGCATGCCAAGTTGATGCGATGGCACAGTGAGGACCGTAAGAAAGATGGGAAGTTGAGAGCAACCGCTGATGGGTCGCAGTGGAGAAAAATCGAGAGAAAGTACTGGGCTCAGTTTGCATGTGACCCAAGGAACGTATGGTTTGGTTTAAGTGCGGATGGCATTAATCCTTTCGGGGAGCAGAGCAGCAATCACAGCACCTGGCCCGTGTTTTTTACTCTATGTATGTATAACCTTCCTCCTTGGATGTGCATGAAGCGGAAGTTCATTATGATGCCAATTTTCATCCAAGGCCCTAAGCAACCCAGCAACGACATTGATGTGTACCTAAGGCCATTAGTTGAAGAACTTTTACAGTTGTGGAATGGAAACGGTGTACGTGCGTGGGATGAGCACAAACAGGTGGAATTTAACCTGCATGTGTTGCTGTTTGTAACGATCAATGATTGGCCCGCTCTTAGTAACCTTTCAGGACAGACAAACAAGGGATACCATGCATGCACGCACTGTTTAGCTAATGCTGAAAGTATATACCTGGACAGATGTAGGAACAATGTGTACCTGGGCCATCGTCGATTTCTCCTGACCAACCATCAATCTCGAAAGAAAGGCAAGCATTTCAAAGGCGAGGCAGATCACCGGAAGAAGCCCGCCATGCATACTGGTGATCACGTACTTGATATGGTCTCTGATTTACACGTAATATTTGGAAAGGGTCCTAGCGGACTAGCTGTTCCGAATGACGCTGAGGGACGCGCACCCATGTGGAAGAAGAAATCTATATTTTGGGACCTACCCTACTCGAAAGAGCTAGAGGTACGCTCTTCAATCGAGGTGATGCACGTGACGAAGAAACTTTGCGTGAACCTATTAGGATTCTTGGGCGTGTATGGGAAGACGAAAGATACACCTGAGGCACGGGAGGACCTGCAACATTTGCATGAAAAAGACGGCATGCCTCCAAAGGAGTATGAAGATCCTGCCAGCTACGCTCTTACCAAAGAAGAGAAGGAAATCTTTTTTTGAATGCCTGCTCAGTATGAAGGTCCCGACTGGCTTCTCGTCGAATATAAAGGGAATAATAAATATTCCAAAGAAAAAGTTCCAGAACCTAAAGTCTCATGACTGCCACGTGATTATGACGCAACTACTTCTGGTTGCATTAAGGGGGCTTCTACCGGAAAACGTCTGATTAGCCATTGTGAAGCTATGTGCATTCCTAAATGCAATCTCTCAGAAGGTGATCGATCAGGAAATTATACCAAGGCTAAGGAGTGATGTGGCACAATGTCTTGTCAGTTTCGAGCTGGTGTTCCCACCATCCTTCTTCAATATCATGACGCACTGATACGTCTCCAACGTATCTATAATTTTTGATTGCTCCATGCTATATTATCTACTGTTTTTGACATTATTGGGCTTTATTATCCACTTTTATATTATTTTTGGGACTAACCTATTAACCGGAGGCCCAACCCAGAATTGCTATTTTTTTTTGCCTATTTTAGGGTTTCAAAGAAAAGGAATATCAAACGAGTCCAAACGGAATGAAACCTTCGGGAATGTGATTTTCGGAACGAACATGATCCAGGAGACTTGGACCCTACGTCAAGAAACAAAGGAGGAGGCCACGAGGTAGGGGGCACGCCTACCCCCCCCCCCCAGGCGCGCCCTCCACCCTCGTGGGCCCCTTGTTGCTCCACTGATGTACTCCTTCCTCCTATATATACCTACGTACCCCCAAACGATCAGATACGGAGCCAAAAACCTAATTCCACCGCCGCAACTTTCTGTATCCACGAGATCCCATCTTGGGGCCTGTTCCGGAGCACCGCCGGAGGGGGCATCCATCATGGAGGGCTTGTACATCAACACCATAGCCTCTCCGATGAAGTGTGAGTAGTTTACCTCAGACCTTCGGGTCCATAGTTATTAGCTAGATGGCTTCTTCTCTCTTTTTGGATCTCAATACAATGTTCTCCCCCTCTCTTGTACAGATCTATTCGATGTAATCTTGTTTTTGCGGTGTGTTTGTTGAGACCGGTGAATTTTGGGTTTATGATCAAGATTATCTATGAACAATATTTGAATCTTCTTTGAATTCTTTTATGTATGATTGGTTATCTTTGCAAGTCTCTTCAAATTATCAGTTTGGTTTGGCCTACTAGATTGATCTTTCTTGCAATGGGAGAAGTGATTAGCTTTGGGTTCAATCTTGCGGTGTCCTTTCCCAGTGACAGCAGAGGCAGCAAGGCACGTATTTTATTGTTGACATCAAGGATAACAAGATTGGGTTTTTATCATATTGGATGAATTTATCCCTCTACATCATGTCATCTTGCTTAATGCGTTACTCTGTTTTCATGAACTTAATACTCTAGATGCATGCGGGATAGCGGTCGATGAGTGGAGTAATAGTAGTAGATGCAGGCAGGAGTCGGTCTACTTGTCTCAGACGTGATGCCTATAGACATGATCATACCTAGATATTCTCATAACTATGCTCAATTCTGTCAATCGCTCAACAGTAAATCGTTCACCCACCGTAAAATACTTATGCTCTTGAGATAAGCCACTAGTGAAACCTATGGCCCCCTATCTTCATCATATTAATCTTCCAATACTTAGTTATTTCCTTTGCTTTTATTTTACTTTGCATCTTTATCACAAAAATACCAAAAATATTATATTATCATATCTATCAGATCTCACTCTCGTAAGTGACCATGAAGGGATTGACAACCCCTTATCGTGTTGGTTGCGAGGAGTTATTTGTTTTGTGCAGGTACGAGGGACTCGCGCGTAGCCTCCTACTGGATTGATACCTTGGTTCTCAAAAACTGAGGGAAATACTTACGCTACTTTGCTGCATCATCCTTTCCTCTTCAAGGAAATCCAACGCAGTGCTCAAGAGGTAGCACGAAGATTTCTGGCGCCGTTACTGGGGAGTCTACGCAAAAGTCAACATACCAAGTACCCATCACACACCCTCATCTCCCGCATTACATTATTTGCCATTTGCCTCTCATTTTCCTCTCCCCCACTTCACCTTTGCCGTTTTATTCTCCCTCTCTCTCTCTATCCTCCTTCTCTTTCTCTATTTGCCTCTTTTTGCCGTTTGCACCTTTTGCGGCATGTCTAAAATTGGGGAAATTATTCTCGATATGGACAATAAAATTACTATGGAAAATTCTGATGCTCCTGCTGAAGAACCCCCTATCTTACATACAAAGAAATTCTGTATTGGTAGTGGTAATATTATTGGAAAAGGAGTTATCCAAGATTTCTTTACTTCTGCCGGTGCTTTGCCTTCTATGGGTAGTTCTATTCTTCATAGAACCAGAAGCCTTGCGGACGCTATCGCCATGCTTGTAGTTGAACTTGAAAGACAATTTATGCACTTGGATCCTTGCATACAAAGTATTTTCCTAGAATTTTCTAATATTGAGCATTCTTCTGTTAAGCGTGTCACTACTATCTTTTTGGCCCATGAGTTTAGATTCATAATAAAAGAGGCCAAAGAAATCTTTGTGCATTATAGGGTGGAAGCTGGTCGTCCTCCCATAGAGGCTATCCTTTTTGATCAAGAAGAAATAATTCGTTCTCAATCTCTAGATTTTGTTGCTTTCAGTCAGAATCTTAGAAAAGGGGTTCCTACCAATGTTCTAGTTGATAGAATATCTAAACTTAATAATGATTTGGGTATTCAAAATAATGAGTTAGGATATTCTCTCGAGTATAGGCTCACAAAGTTCTGTCAAAAGAATGCTTATAATGATAAATTAATTGTGCAATACGAAGGGCCGAAGGAGGAACTTATACCTCCTTAAGTTGATGTTGGGGACTCTTGTCCCATTAAATTTAGCCCTTTTGATTACTTTTTCTTGCCTCAAATAAAACTTGCTGCCGAACGTAGAGAATATGAAATGAGATTTAATGATTTATCCTATTACTATGGCAATACCTAGATCTATCCTTGCCTTTTATGCCTAGCTAGGGCCGTTAAACGATAGAGCTTGTTGGGAGGCAACCCAATTTTATTTTTATTCCTTGATTTTTGCTCCTGTTTAGTAATAAATAATTTATCTAGCCTCTTTTTTGATTGTGTTTTTTGTGTTTAATTTGTGCCAAGTAGAACCGTTGGGAAGACTTGGGGAAAGTCTTGTTAATCTTGCTGTAAAAAACAGAAACTTTAGCGCTCACGAGAACTGCTTCCATTTTTTTTGAAAAGTGATATTTAGTTAATTATTTTTGAAGATGATTAATAGATAAATTCCTCACGTCCAGAAATTTATTTTATAATTTTTGGGGTTCCAGATCTTGCGCTAGCTACAGATTACTACAGACTGTTCTGTTTTTGACAGATTCTGTTTTTCGTGTGTTGTTTGCTTATTTTGATGAATCTATGGCTAGTAAAATAGTTTATAAACCATAGAGAAGTTGGAATACAGTATTTTTAACACCAATATAAATAAAGAACGAGTTCATTACAGTACCTTGAAGTGGTCTTTTGTTTTCTTTCGCTAACGGAGCTCACGTGATTTTCTACTTTAAGTTTTGTGTTGTGAAGTTTTCAAGTTTTGGGTAAA
Source organism: Triticum dicoccoides (assembly GCF_002162155.2). NCBI lineage: Eukaryota > Viridiplantae > Streptophyta > Magnoliopsida > Poales > Poaceae > Triticum > Triticum dicoccoides. The sequence continues at coordinate 717,037,851 of NC_041392.1, forward strand.
GATTTGATGGATTATGGAACAAGGAGTGGCAAGATCCTAAGCTTGGGGATTCCCATGGCACCCCCAATATAATCTAAGGACACCTAAAAGCCAAAGCTTGGGGATGCCCTGGACGGCATCCCCTCTTTCGTCTACTTCTATCGGTAACTTTACTTGGAGCTATATTTTTATTCACCACATGATATGTGTTTTGCTTGGAGCGTGTTGTATGATTTGAGTCTTTGATTTTTAGTTTACCACAATCATCCTTGCTGTACGCACCTTTTGAGAGAGCCATACATGATTTGGAATTTGTTAGAATACTCTATGTGCTTCGCTTATATCTTTTGAGTTATATAGTTTTGCTCTAGTACTTCACTTATATTTTTTTAGAGCACGGTGGTGGATTTGTTTTATAGAAACTATTGATCTCTCATGATTCACTTAGATTATTTTGAGAGTCTTAAATAGCATGGTAATTTTCTTAAATAATCATAATATGCTTGGTATGCAAGAATAGTAAAAACTTTCTTATGAGTGTGTTGAATACTATGAGAAGTTTGATGCTTGATAATTGTTTTGAGATATGAAGATGGTGATATTAAAGTTGTGCTAGTTGAGTAGTTGTGAATTTGAGAAATACTTGTGTTAAAGTTTGTGATTCCTGTTGCATGCACGTATGGTGAACCGTTATGTGATGAAGTCGGAGCATGATTTATTTTTTGATTGTCTTCCTTATGAGTGGCGGTCGGGGACGAGCGATGGTCTTTTCCTACCAACCTATCCCCCTAGGAGCATGCGTGTAATACTTTGCTTTGATAACTTGTAGATTTTTGCAATAAGTATATGAGTTCTTTATGACTAATGTTGAGTCCATGGATTATACGCACTTTTCTTCCTTCCACCATTGCTAGCCTCTCTAATACCGCGCACCTTTCGCCGGTATCATACACCCACCATATACCTTCCTCAAAACAGCCACCATACCTACCTATTATGGCATTTCCATAGCCATTTCGAGATGTATTGCCATGCAAATTTCCACCGTTCCATTTATTATGACACGCTCCATCATTGTCATATTGCTATGCATGATCATGTAGTTGACATAGTATTTGTGGCAAAGCCACCATTCATAATTCTTTCATACATGTCACTCATGAGTCATTGCACATCCCGGTACACTGCCGGAGGCATTCATATAGAGTCATATCTTGTTCTAAGTATTGAGTTGTAATTCTTGAGTTGTAAGTAAATAAAGGTGTGATGATCATCATTATTAGAGCATTGTCCCAGTGAGGAAAGGATGATGGAGACTATGATTCTCCCATAAGCCGGAATGAGACTCCGGACGAAAATAAATGAATAAAAGAGACCAAAGAAGCCCAAATAAAAAATGAGAGAAAAAGAGAGAAGGGGCAATGCTACTATCCTTTTACCACACTTGTGCTTCAAAGGAGCACCATGATCTTCATGATATAGAGTCTCCTATGTTGTCACTTTCATATACTAGTGGGAATTTTACATTATAAAACTTGGCTTGTACATTCCAATGATGGGCTTCCTCAAAATGCCCTAGGTCTTCTTGAGCAAGCGAGTTGGATGCACACCCACTTAGTTTCTTTTGTTGAGCTTTCATACACTTGTAGCTCTAGTGCATCCGTTGCATGGCAATCCCTACTCACTCACATTGATATCTATTGATGGGCATCTCCATAGCCCGTTGATACGCCTAGTTGATGTGAGATTATCTTCTCCCTTTTTTGTCTTCTCCACAACCACCATTCTATTCCACATATAGTGCTATATCCATGGCTCACGCTCATGTATTGCGTGAAGATTGAAAAAGTTTGAGAATGTCAAAAGTATGAAACAATTACTTGGCTTTGTTGGAAACACTATTGCACATGTTGTATTGTAACATAACTCTGTATTGGTGGTCTTATATATATACGAGATATGTGGAGGCTAGACCTCACGCAACCCTAAATCCAAACTTGGTATCAGAACCTCTTTCCATTGCACCGTCGCCCTCCACTCGACTTCGCGCCGCCGCCACCTCGATCTCGTGTCACCGCCTCGGTCTCGCGTCGCCACCGCTCCTCCACGTGATGGCTTCCGGTTCCTCCTCCGTGGCGATGCAGCTAGCCATCATCGGCCCTGTGGTGACGCCTCCGGCCACGACGGCGCCAGTCCCCTCCATCGCGCCCTCCCTTGGTGCACGATTGGAGCGCGGCAACTTCCCGCTATGGCGAACCCTCACCATGACGCATCTCTCCGGTGCCTCTCTCCATGGCTACCTCGACGGCTTCGTTGCTGCCCCACCCACAACCATCTCCCAGGGGGCGGGTGATGCCGCCACCATGGTGGCCAACCCTGCGTACGCCACATGGTGGACGCAGGACCAGAAGGTCCTCGGGATGCTCCTCTCCTCCATGACGGAGGACATTGCATCTCAGCTGATTAGCTGCAAGTCCGCTGCTCCCGCGTGGAACTCCGTCCACGCCATGTTCAACGCACAGAACCGTGTTGGGGTTCGTCACATCCGGCGACATATTCAGTCGCTGAAGAAGAACGACATGACTGCCAGCGAGTATATGCACAAGGTGAAGGCCCTTGCCGATGCCATGGCCTCCGCTGGATCCCGCCTCACTGATGACGATATTATCGACTACATGTTCATCGGATTGGGCAAGGCCTTCAACCCGATCGCGGCCTCGCTCAACGTCGTGGTCACCCTGGTCACGTTGGCTGATTTCTATTCCATGGTTCTCAACTATGAAGCGCTGCAGCTGTCGTAGCAGGCCGACGATGAGGAGTGGACCGCGTTGGAAAACGCCATGGCATGGTCCGGTGCTCCCGCCCCTGTCAACCGTCCTCGAGCACTCGACACTGGACGCGTCGCTGACATCCGCCCCGCTGGAGGCTACCTGTAGCAACAGGGGCAGGGCTACCAGCATGGCGGCCAAGAAAACCGTCGTAACAACGGCGGTGGAGGAGGCGGCAACGGCCGCAACGGCAATCGTCGCTGGCGCCCGAGGTGCCAGATTTGCAAGAATTGGGGTCACAAAGCCGACAACTGCAAGAAGCACTTCGATTCAGACTACTCCAGTGGCAATGACCGCTCGGCATATAACGCATCAACCTCCTCCAACAACCCCACGCATTGGGTTCTGGACTCCGGCACCACGGATCACCTGACTAGTGACCTGGAGCGTCTTCAGTTCCGCGAGCGCTACGACGGCCATGATCAGGTTCAGGTGGCCAACGGCTCAGGTTTGTCTATTTCTCATATTGGGCACTCGACCTTAGCCGGTTCTTCTCTTCGCCTGAAAAATATTTTACATGTTCCAAATATTAGCCAACATCTTCTATCAGTCTATCGTCTTGTGTCGGATAATCGTATCTTCATTGAATTTCATAAACATTTTTTCCTTGTTAAGGACAAAGCCACCAGGAGAATTCTTCTTCGAGGTAGAAGCAAAGGAGGGCTCTACCCTCTTCCCCTCGGATGAGCCTCGCCTCGGTCTAAGCATCAAGCGCCGTCCAGCGTCCATGTCTCCTCATCTCAGTGGCATCAGCGTCTCGGTCATCCATCCAAAAATGTCGTCAGTTCCATTGTTAGGAGTAATGATCTTGAGTGTTCAACCTCAGATACTTCTACTTTAGTTTGTGATGCTTGTCAGTGTGGTCAAAGTCGTCAATTATCTTATACTGCTTCTGCTCATGTGTCTACTATGCCTCTTGAATTAGTTCATACTGATGTTTGGGGCCCTGCTCGTGCTTCCTCTTGGGGGTACAAGTATTATGTGATTTTTATTGACGACTACTCCCGTTTCTGCTGGATCTATCTACTCAAACATAAATCTGATGTTGAATAGGTGTTCTATGCTTTTCAAGCACATGTTGAGCGTCTTTCGGATGCTAAGCTTAAAGCTGTCCAATCTGATTGGGGGGGTGAATACCATAAGTTGCACCGTTATTTTCTTCGTACAGGCATCTCTCACCGAGTCTCTTGCCCTCACACCTCCCAATAGAATGGCATTGCCGAGCGCAAACACCGACACCTGGTTGAAACTGGTCTTTCTTTGTTGGCTCACTCGTCTCTCCCTTCACGTTATTGGGATGAAGCTTTTCTGACTGCGTGTTACCTCATTAACCGCATGCCCACCCCCGTGCTTGGTCAAGATACTCCTATTCATCGTCTTCTGAAAATTCCACCCAACTATTCTTTTCTTCGTACTTTTGGGTGTGCTTGTTGGCCTAGTTTGCGGAAGTATAACTCACACAAACTAGAATTTCGATCCAAGATGTGTGTTTTTCTGGGCTATAGTCCTATGCATAAGGGGTACAAGTGTCCTGATCGATCTACGGGTCGTATATACATCTCGCGTGATGTTATCTTTGACGAGTCTGTTTTTCTGTTTGCTACTCCCGGTGTCACTATCGATGTGTCTACACTTGACGAGGCTATTTCTTTTCCATCCATAGAACCGACTGCGAGTGCACATGTGTGTAATTATGACTTAACCTACTTGGCTACTAATCCTTTTGGCCTAGCCAGTGTTTCTCCTGTGCAGGATCCGCCCTCCAGTGATGCCCAGCGCCCGACCACGATCGACGCACACACCATGAAGATCGACATGCATGGCAGCCTGGCTTCCCAGGCAGGGGTCCCGCCCGCGCGTGCGGCTGACTCCATCTGCGCCTCGCCAGCCCGCGCGTCAGCCTCGCCAACCCATGAGTTGGCCTCCCCAGTGCTTGGAGCGGCGGCCGGTTCCCAGGGTGCCTCGTCGGCCCATGAGCCGGCCCATGAGCCATCTTCACCGGCTCCTGTGCCACCATCGCCAAGTCCAGCACCGTCGCCACCCTCGCCTCCGCCTCCGGTCGTCGAGCCTCCTCATCCAATGGTGACTCGTACCCGTGATGCTACTCATCGTGAGAAGGAGTTTACCGATGGGACGGTGTGCTATAATCCCCTTCGTCCTACCTTCTTTGCGGCACCGGTGTCACATCATGATGCCCTCCGTGAGCTGGCGTGGCGTGATGCTATGGCTGCTGAGTTTGCCGCGCTTCGTCAAAATGGCACATGGGTCTTGGTTCCTCGACCCCCTGGCGTTAACATTGTTGGCAGTAAATGGGTGTTCAAGATGAAGCAACACGCTGATGGGTCTGTTGACAAGCACAAGGCTCGCCTCGTTGCTCGTGGTTTTACTCAACAGCAAGGTCTTGACTATGGTGATACTTTCAATCCCGTGGTAAAACCGACTACTATTCGTCTGGTTCTTTCGCTTGCTGTTTCACGAGGATGGAGTTTGAGGCAAGTTTACGTCAGCAATGCATTTCTTCATGGTTTTCTTTCCGAGACTGTTTATATGCAGCAACCACCAGGTTTTGAAGATGATCGGTTTCCTTCGCATGTGTGCAAGTTGCAACGGGCTCTTTATGGTCTCAAACAGTCGCCACATGCGTGGTATGCTCGCCTCAGTGCTCGACTTCTTCAGCTTGGTTTTGTTCCTTCCAAGGCGGACACATCTCTCTTCATCTTTGCTGCACATGGCGTCCAGATATACATGCTTCTGTATGTTGATGATATTGTCATTGCTGGCTCCACTCCAGCTGCAGTTGATCGTCTGGTGAGATCCCTCTCCAACAGTTTTCCCATCAAGGATCTTGGTCCTCTCCAGTATTTCTTGGGGCTTGAAGTTTCCTACAATTCAGGGGGCATGACACTGACTCAAAGAAAGTATGCACTTGATCTTCTTCATCGTGTGAGTATGGAGAATTGTAGGCCTACCTCTACACCATTATCTGCCACTGAGCATCTGGCTCGTGAGGTCGGCACCCCCTTGGGTGTTGAGGATGCCACTTGATATCGCAGCATTGTTGGAGGACTTCAGTATTTAACGCTCACTCGTCCTGACTTGTCCTTTGCAGTCAACAAGGTTTGCCAGTATCTACCTCAGCCGACTAATGAGCATTGGGAAGCTGTCAAGCGTATCTTGCGTTATGTCAAAGGGACTTCGAGTACGGGATTGAGGATTCGTAAATCTCCTTCCACTGGTGTCAGTATTTTCACGGATGCTGATTGGGCTGGATGCATTGATGACCGCCATTCCACTAGTGGTTTTGCTGTATTCGTGGGCTCAAATCTTCTCTCATGGAGTTCCAAGAAACAGCCAACTGTCTCTAGATCGAGTACGGAGGCAGAGTATAAAGCTTTGGCTAATGGAGCAGCTGAAGCAATCTGGGTGGAGACCTTACTCAAGGAGCTTGGGGTCTTCAAGCAGCGTACCCCGCCATTCTATGGTGTGATAATCTTGGGGCTACATACCTGACGGCAAATCCAGTCTTTCAAGCAAGAACCAAGCACATAGAGATAGATTTTCATTTTGTGCGTGAGCGTGTTGCTTCTAGTGTTTTAGATGTCAGGTTTATCTCGAGTAATGACCAACTGGCTGATGTATTTACTACACTGGCCACACGACAGATGTTAGAACGTTTCCGGTCCAATCTAAACCTTGTATGTAGTACTGGTTCAGATTGAGGGGGTGTGTTGGAAATGGTATTGTACCTGTCGTATTGTAACATAACTCTGTATTGTTGGTCTTATATATATACGAGATATGCGGAGGCTAGACCTCACGCAACCCTAACGTCATCGGGGTTGTGCATGATTTAAATGCTTTGTGTGGTGAAGATAGAGCATAGCCAGACTATATGATTTTGTAGGGATAACTTTCTTTGGCCATGTTATTTTGAGAAGACATAATTGCTTAGTTAGTATGCTTGAAGTATTATTATTTTTATGTCAATTTGAACTTTTATCTTGAATCTTTTGGATCTGAATATTCATACCACAATTAAGAAGAATTACATTAAAATTATGCCAAGTAGCACTTCACATCAAAAATTATCTTTTTTATCATTTACCTACTCGAGGACGAGCAGGAATTAAGCTTGGGGATGCTTGATACGTCTCTAACGTATCTATAATTTTTGATTGCTCCATGCTACATTATCTACTGTTTTGGACATTATTGGGCTTTATTAACCACTTTTATATTATTTTTGGGATTAACCTATTAATCGGAGGCCCAGGCCAGAATTGCTCTTTTTTTGCCTATTTTAGGGTTTCGAAGAAAAGGAATATCAAACGGAGTCCAAACGGAATGAAACCTTCGGGAACGTGATTTTCGGAACGAACATGATCCAGGAGACTTGGACCCTACGTCAAGAAACAA
>NC_041392.1:717045252-717048697 GCF_002162155.2 Triticum dicoccoides
GTGCCCTCCACCCTCATGGGCCCGCTGTCGCTCCACCAACGTACTCCTTCCTCCTATATATACCTACGTACCCCAAAACGATCAGATACGGAGCTAAAAACCTAATTCCACCGCCGCCACTTTCTGTATCCACGAGATCCCATCTTGGGGCCTGTTCCGGAGGTCCGCCGGAGGGGGCATCCATCACGGAGGGCTTCTACATCAACACCATAGCCTCTCCGATGAAGTGTGAGTAGTTTACCTCAAACCTTCGGGTCCATAGTTATAGCTAGATGGCTTCTTCTCTCTTTTTGGATCTCAATACAATGTTCTCCCCCTCTCTTGTGGAGATCTATTCGATGTAATCTTCTTTTTGTGGTGTGTTTATTGAGACCGATGAATTGTGGGTTTATGATCAAGATTGTCTATGAACAATATTTGAATCTTCTCTGAATTCTTTTATGAATGATTGGTTATCTTTGCAAGTCTCTTCGAATTATCAGTTTGGTTTGGCCTACTAGATCGATCTTTCTTGCAATGGGAGAAGTGCTTAGCTTCGGGTTCAATCTTGCGGTGTCCTTTCCCAGTGACAGCACGGGCAGCAAGGCACGTATTGTATTGTTGCCATCGAGGATAACAAGATGGGGATTTTATCATATTGCATGAATTTATCCCTCTATACATGATCATACCTAGATATTCTCATAACTATGCTCAATTCTGTCAATTGCTCAACAGTAATTTGTTCACCCACCGTAAAATACTTATGCTCTTGAGAGAAGCCACTAGTGAAACCTATGGCCCCGGGTCTATCTTCATCATACTAATCTTCAAATACTTAGTTATTTCCTTTGCTTTTATTTTACTTTGCATATTTATCACAAAAATATACCAAAAATATAATCTTATCATATCTATCAGATCTCACTCTCGTAAGTGACCGTGAAGGGATTGACAACCCCTTATCGTGTTGGTTGCAAGGAGTTATTTGTTTTGTGCAGGTACAAGGGACTCGCGCGTAGGCTCCTACTGGATTGATACCTTGGTTCTCAAAAACTGAGGGAAATACTTACGCTACTTTGCTGCATCATCCTTTCCTCTTCAAGGAAATCCAATGCAGTGCTCAAGAGGTAGCACGCACGTCCTAGTTCATCTAGTCGACGGGATTGCCATTCTGGGCCCCGTATTTCTACACAATAGGTTCCCCTTTGAGAGGTTCATGGGAGACCTAAAGAAATATGTCTGTAACCGTGCTAGGCCAGAAGGAAGCATCTCCATGGGCCATCAAACAGAGGATGTCATCAGGTTTTGTGTTGACTTCATTCCTGGCCTTAAGAAGATAGGTCTCCCTAAATCGCGGTATGATGGCAGACTGACTAGAAAAGGCACGCTAGGAGCGGACTCAATAATATGCAGGGACAGGCATTCTTGGTCTCAAGCACACTACACAGTTCTACAGAACTCTACCTTGGTGACCCCGTATGTCGATGAACACAAGAACAGTCTGCGCTCCAAACACCCGCAGCAGTGTGATGACTGGATTACAAGTGAACGCATCATGACTTTCAGCAGTTGGTTGGAAACACGTCTCAGAGGTGACAACACTGTTTGTGATGAGCTATACTCGTTGTTCAGGGGACCATCTTCGACTGTATTGACTTACAAAGGATACGAGATAAATGGGAATACATTTTACACGATCGCCCAAGATCAAAAGAGGACCAACCAAAACAGCGGTGTCCGCTTTGATGCAGCAACCGAGAGGGGAAAGAACACATATTATGGTTACATAGTGGACATATGGGAACTTGACTACATACATGATTTTAAGGTCCATTTGTTTAAGTGCAAATGGGTCAATCTGTCAGGAGGCGGGGTACAGGTAGACCCACAATATGAAATGACAACAGTGGATCTGAACAATCTTGGGTACACTGGCGAACCGTTCGTCCTAGCCAATGATGTGGCACAGGTTATCTATGTGAAGGACATGTCTACCAAACCGAGAAAAAGAAAAGATAAGGAAGCGAATACATCATACGATGAGCCAAAGCGCCACATAGTTCTTTCAGGAAAAAGGGACATCGTGGGAGTGGAGGGCAAGACAGACACGTCCAAAGATTATGAAAAGTTTCATGAAATTCCTCCCTTCAAAGTCAAGGCTGACCCAAGCATCCTGATAAACGATGAAGATTATCCATGGTTAACTCGGAATAAGCAAAGCACACAAGCGAAGAAAAAGTGAAGACTTTCTGTCCACAACTATTATGATGATACCATGCCAACTTTCAACCTTTTCCTAGTTCATTTGAAATGCATGTTGTAATAGACGAGTTTCCGTACGAAACGCTGATATCTCGAAACATATTATCCGTTTTGTTGAAATGCGTTGAATCTTTTGTTGAAATGCTTTGAATGTTGCATTTTATAAACCTCTAGTATTATTGAAACTAAAATTATATAGAATTTATGCAACTAAAACTATATAGAATTTTCATAAAGAACTTTTTTGTTACAAACTTTAATAGCAAAAATTATCATAAATTAAATTAAATAAGTAATTAGAAATAAAATAATATAAACTTTAATAAAATATATAAGTAGAAAGAAAATAAACTAAAATAAAATAAACTTCAATAACATAAATAGAATTTATGAAACTAAAATTATCAAAGTATTTTCTGTTCAAAACATTATAAACAACCTCTAGTATTATTGAAACTAAAATTACATATAAAATTGATGCAACTAAAATTATCAAAGTATTTTCTGTTCAAAATCATTAAAAGCAAAAAGAATTTTCATAAAGAACTTTTTTTGTTAGAAACTTTAATAGCAAAATTACATAATAAGTAAGTAATTAGAAACAAAATAATATAAAATAAAATAAGTTTTTTGTTGTAAGTAGAAACAAAACAAAATAAATAAAGCAAAAAAGAAAACAAAAAAACAGGGAAAAATTAAAAAATATGCCACCTACTGAGCCTCCACGGCCTGAATACAACTAGAAACCCATCCATGGGCCAGGATTCAGGCCCGCGGAAGGCCCAGTAGGCCCGTCAGGCATACCGGTGACAATTAGGCCTAGAAAGCCTGCAATGGAGAGGAGCTCGAGAGGGGTGCAGCAGTGGGGCTTATAAACCACCGCGCGCCCCTCTGAACTAGCGAGGTGGGACTAAACATTTGGGCACGGGCAGAACGACGCCTTTGGTCCCGGTTGGTGCCACCAACTGAGACCAAAGGGAGGCATTGGAACCGGTTCGTAGCACCAACCGGGACCAATGCCATCCTTTAGTCCCGGTTGGTGCCACCAACCGGGACTAAAGGGGGCCATTAGTACCGGTTCGTAGCACCAACCGGGACCAATGCCATCCTTTAGTCCCGGTTGGTGCCACCAACCGGGACCAAAGGCCGCCGCTTCCTGCCTTTTGGGCTGCTGAAAAGAGACCTTTGGTCCCGGCTGGTG
>NC_041392.1:717048827-717054238 GCF_002162155.2 Triticum dicoccoides
GTGCCATGAACCGGGACCAATGCCTCGTCTATATAAGCAGGACATGTAAATTTGTCGTTCAGTTCCTCATTCCCCCGCCGCGACACCTCCAGGCTGTCCCCCTGTCTCGCCGTCGCCGTCGTCGCCCTGCCTCCGACGCAGTCCCAAGCCGCCCCGGCGCTGTCCCGCACCGCCCCGACGCCGTCCCGCCCTGGACTGACACCGTTGCCGTCCCGCGCCACCCCTGCCCCGACACTGCCGGCCCTGCCTCCTCGTCACCGTCGCTGCGCACCCTGTGAGTTTTGCCCGCCGATCCCCTCCTCCTCCTCCCTGTAATCGCCGCCGCCGCTACCGCCGTGCCTCCGCGCCCCCTATATATTATGTGTAGTTTAGATGTTGTAATTTAGTTGTATTAATTTGGATGTGTAGTTAATTTAGTTGTATTAATTTAGATGTGTAGTTTAGATTTTTTTAGTGATATTATTGTTGAATATGCAAATGTTTGTATGTTCATATGCAAAGAATATGTCAATTTTTTCATAGAATTTTTATGAGTTTCTATGTTATAATTTTGTTCATAGAATTTTTATGATTTTTTTCTGTTGTAATTTTGTTCATAGAATTTTTATGATTTTTTTGTTCATAGAATTTTCTTTGTCAACTTATGTATATGTTCATATTGTGTATGTATAGGAGAGAAAAATGGAAAATAAGAAGAGGAAGAAGGAGAAGAAGAAGAAGAATAAGAAGAAGATGAGAGGAAGAAGAGAAGAAATAAATAAGAACATGGAAAAGAAGAAAAAAAGAGGAGAAGAAGAAGGAATAGAGGAGAAGAAGAAGAATCTATTTCTTCTTCTTCTCCTCTATTCCTTCTTCTTCTCCTCTTTTTTTCTTTTTTTTTCTTTGATCTCGTCCTCTATTCCTTTCTTCTTCTCCTCTTTTTTTTTCTTCTTCTTCCTCTTCTTATTTTTTATCGGGTATGTCGTTGTCAATATACCCCCCCCTCCCCGATAACTTTTAGTAAGTACTACTTAGAAAGTGCTTAATCAATTAGTAATTGAACTAGTTGATTTAATAAAACTACTTTATTTTACTATATATAGAAGTAGTTTATTTTTAGTAAGTACTACCTTATTCTATTTATAGTAAGTGCTTAGTAGTTGAACTACTTGATTTAATAAAACTAGTTTATTTTACTATAGAAGTAGTTTATTTTTAGCAAGAAAATTAATAGAACTAGTTTATTTTTTAGTTAAAGCAATTATTCCCACATCGACGTCGAGGATGACTATCCCGCATCCTCGTCTCGACTCGGCGGAGGAGGCCGGCTTGATCAGAGGGGCCATGTCCGGGACTGGGCTCCGCCGGGATGTTTTTGGGATGTGCTACCTTCCGAGGGGTGTAGGTTGGTGAGGAGCCAGCCCGTCGTTGACCCGATCCTTGTTTGGTGGCGGTCCCGTGGGCCAGTGACGGTGCCGAGGCTTCCGGACACCACGGAGGTGGTACGTCACCGTGTCAGCGAGGAGGACGAGCACGCCCGTCGCTACATGGTTGCGTTGGAGGGTAGGTTCGACAATACCTGGCAGGTTCTTCAGGGATCTCACTGGAGCGATCATGTGATGCTTCCTTCTCTTTGGGTGTCCACCGCCCGTGCCGATACCCGTCGGGAGCTACGGTTCTAGCTGTACTAGCGATGTTATATGTATGATAGTATTCGAGGTATATTAGTGATAATATTCGACGATGTACGGACGCAAGAGATGATGTAGTTTTGCTTATAATTGAATGCATCCTAATTTGAATACTACTTTATTTTGCGATTTGATTTTGCTTATTGAATGCTCAAATTGGAAAACTACTCCTACTTTGAATGCTAAAATTGGAGAGCCCTATGCAAGGCATATGCATATGATTAGTTGATAATTTATAGGGTTTTTGTTTTCGTAGTAATCTAGGAGCCCCCCTCCATCGTCCCCGCCATCGTCCCCGTCACCGACCCCCTCCGACCTCGAGGTGAGACCAGCCAAATCCTTTTTTAGAGAGAAAATTAAATGATATTCAGGTTGACTTTAAGTCTGTCGAGTCCCCACCATATATAAGGGTCGTTTCTCCTTCTCCGGGTGCTAGACCTTTGTTATGCACTAGGGGAAGAAGGAGTAACGACCATCACCGATGGTCGCAAATGTCAGAGAGGAATCAGTGAGGGAGAGTTCCACCATATATATAAGAGAGGACGAAGAATCCCGACTGTTGTCATGGCCGTCGCTTCTCCTTCGTTCCCGTGTGCTAGACATTTTGGTGTAATGCACTCGGGGATGAAGTGAGGAGCGACCATCACTAAGATTCGAATATATACACCACGTGAGCTGAGAGTTTTCAAGAAAAGACTTGACAGACCGATAGTCAACCCGTGATGAATAATAATGATCTAATTTAGTTTTTGTAGTACATATATTTAATTGTACACGTTTAATATTTGAATTATGAACATAGGAAATGTTGTCATCAGACGACGAAAGTCTCCTGGGGGAGTGCAGCTGGTGCCACGACGATCGAGGTCTGTGCGACAGGCCTCACCTGGACGATGATCAGCGCTTCAGCATTAAGCTCGAGGAGACATTCGATGTTGAAACGATACACAACGACGACAAGTGTTTTTTCGTAATTAAGCATGACTACAACTATTTCAACGTGTAATTTTCATTTTTTTTTACAATTCAAGTAGCTTATCCCATGCCATGCAAGGCGCTATGTCTTGGAGAGGATGGGTTTTGAAGACCATGAAAGTTTCGAAACAAAGAAAATTCACCTAAGGACTCATCATGATGTGGATTTTGAAGTAAAGTTGTACAATTTTGAGAGCGTAACCCATCTTGGTTGTAAAAATGGGAAGCACTTTGCAATATGTATGGTTTTGATGAGGGTATGCTTGTCACCATGGATCTTGGTGATCTTGAAATCGAGCAACACAATATGGACATTTGGGTCCTTGTTGATACGCCTCCAATTCTACCGCTATGTGAGTTTCTCAAACATAGTTATTAGCTAATTTATATTGTTTATTTCAAAATAGTTGACAACTTATTTCCATTGACAACTTACTTTCATTCTTCAAAGAATGTGCGGGAGATGGTAGACAAAACCCACTACACGGATGGCTCTGAATTAAATTACAAGGAGAAAAATCATCTGGTCGGATTTTGTACTCACATTGAAAGTTAAAATATCTACAATCAAACTCCTCAACATTATGGTCAATACGTGCCACTAGTGCATGTGTTGAACTCGGTAACTACCATGGAGATACCCTGGTAAGATTTTTTACTATTACGACATCCGTGCGTCTTTTGCATACTTCTAAAACTAGTACATCATTGCTAACTATGAAGTTATTACTATGTTTTTCCACAGATAATCCCAGATAATTGCGTGCCTCATTTGATGTATCAGAAAGGTAGCCTTAATGTTTTGAACATACAGCCAGGTCATCCTACGAATCTCAATTGTCCATACCAGATTTCTAAAAGGAATGGAGACATGCAAATTAAAGGATGGAAAAATGTATGGACAGTCGTAAGGAGGTTCTTGGAAGAAAAAGGAAGCGAAGCGCAAGAATTGGAGACAGGATGATCTCCAAGTCAGGGTCTATATTGTTTTATGCTATTTTACCTTAAAGAGGGTATTTAGGTCCTACCTAATACTGATGATCATGTGCTAAGATCAATTAAGTAGGGTTGGTTCGATGACTATGAGGATGAGGATCGTATGACTTGTTATTAATAACGATTAGAAGTTGTATGATGATGATTAGTAGACTTGTTATTATATATGATGATGCATGATGCGAGCATGAAGAGTTACTATATATCAGCGGGTGAAATGAACATGGATTGGATGGAAGTGAAGGCAACATGCATGTGGTGCATGTCGAAAGTAGTAGAATCCAAACTTGATCAAGTTAGGATTAGTATTACTTTCGACATGCACCACATGTTGCCTCACTTCAATCTAAGTCATGTTTAGGCATAACAGTAGCAGTAGCGCGGAGATAAGAGAGAACACATCTCTCTATTAGCTACCTATACCAACCTAAATTAACCCCCAAAACCCCTAAACCACCTCCTTTCAAAAAAAACAGCCCCTGAAATGCTGACGCGTGGAAGCTTATTGGTCCCGGTTGGTGCTACCAACCGGGACCAAAGGTCCTCGTGCCTGGGCTCGCCGGAGCGGCCACGTGGAGGCCCATCGGTCCCAGTTAGTATAAGAACCGGGACTAAAGGCCTAGCGCATTAGTAACGACCCTTTAGTCCCGGTTCCCCAACCGAGACAGATGGGCCTTATGAACCGGGACAAATGGCCCTTTTTCTACTAGTGGTCGTCGACTCGGCGCGCGGTAGGAGTCATCATAGACGACATGTACGACGATGCCGAGACTATATAGGAGGAGGAGGATCTCCTAGCTCGTCGTAACCACCAGGGAAAGTATGTCTGTGATCTTTGCTTTGCTTGGTTGAGGAGAGGCAGTATGTGCTCCTAAAATAAAGGGATAGGCTTCCCACGCTCGACTTTTTTTTGGAGATTCCTATCCGGGAATTGTGTAACAAATCCCGGCTGCTCCTCTCTTTGAGCGCCAAGGGACTCGTGTCATGTACGTTTTATCTTTAATTTCTTTTCTTTTCTTTTTCGTATTATAAAATTTTGAAATCAAATAAATATTTCAACTTAACCAAATGGTCCCAATTTTTTTTCAAACAATGGGATCACCATGGACAACATGCATGCCAATTCTCGTTGATTTCCGCAATCGATGCATTTACTAGGATTTTGCCGGCGAAAAATCACGAAATGCCATCCGGACATGACGCAACATTCGTTTGGTGTCCGGAATGGCTCAGGTGTTGCATGGGGGGCTACATTGGGCATCCTCACATGGTGCCAAACTTTGGTGTAATTTCATGCAGGCCACCACATAGCACATGTGCAACCAGCAGCATTCGGGTCTGTCGGAGGGGGAGACCGAAGAACCTCGTTTCTCTATACTGAACCAAATGGCACCAAAGTTTTGCACACAATGGGATCACCATGGACAACATGCATGCCAGTTCTCATCGATTTCCGACAGTCGATGCATTTACTAGGATTTTGCCGGTGAAAAAACCCCCGAAACGCTGCCCGGACGTGACACAGCGTTCGTTTGATGTCCAGAGTGGCTGAGATGTTGCTTGGGGGCCTACATTGGGCATCCTCAAATGGTGCCAAACTTTGGTGTCATTT
The DNA here is from genome assembly GCF_002162155.2 of Triticum dicoccoides. Lineage (NCBI taxonomy): Eukaryota > Viridiplantae > Streptophyta > Magnoliopsida > Poales > Poaceae > Triticum > Triticum dicoccoides. The sequence goes on from NC_041392.1 coordinate 717,054,081, forward strand.
CATGCAGGGCACCACATAGCACATGTGCAACCAGCAGCATTCGGGTTTGCCGGAGGGGGATCCCGAAGGACGTTGTTTCTCTAAACTGACCCAGATGGCACCAAAGTTTTTCCACACAATGGGATTACCATGGACATCATGCATGCCAGTTCTCACCG
>NC_041392.1:717054807-717077912 GCF_002162155.2 Triticum dicoccoides
AGCATCCGGGTCTGCCGGAGTGGGAGCCCGAAGGACGTTGTTTTTCTAAACTCAACCAAATGTCACCAAATTGTTTCCACACAATGGGATCACCATGGACATCATGCATGCCAATTTTCATCGATTTCTGACACTCGATGCATTTACTATGATTTTGCCGGCGAAAAAACACTGAAACGCTCTCCGGACTTGACGGCATGTTAGTTCGGTGTCCGGAATTGCTCAGATGTTGCATGGGGGCCTATATTGGGCATCCTCACATGGTGCCAAACTTTGGTGTCATTTGATGCAGGCCACCACATAGCACATGTGCAACCGGCATCATTCGGGTCTGACGGAGGGGGTGCCTGAAGGACGTTGTTTTTCTAAACTCAAGCAAATCGATTTTTGGAATACAAGAAAATTTATAAATAACAAGTGAAACAGAAGACAACATATATTCATGAAATTTTGTATTTTAAAACTATAATAAGAAATAAAAGACAAAACATATACTTCGTATACAACTATTTTCGAATAGAAAACAGATTAAAATATTAGAATTAAGAAGTGAGATAAAAGACAACATACATTCATGCAATTTTGAATTTTAATACTGTAAGAAGAAATAACAGAGAAAAAATATATTTGAGATACTCTTTTTGAAATAGAAAATAGAAAAGATATATTACAATGAAGAGGAAACATATTATCTAGCATTTTTTCAATTATTTAAGTGTCAGAATAACTGAAAGAGGAAAAATAGATTTGATTTTAAATTATTGTAAATAAAAAAAATAAAAAAAAAATATTTAATTGAATAAGTGAAATATAACACATTACTTTTTCATATGTTAGTGAATTTAAGAACTGTCACAATTTTGCGCGCATGTGAGGCTCGCATGGGACGGCCCACCCGAATTAGGCCCAAGTGAGCGTCGCGTCGGGCACATCCAAGGGCTGCAGGGAGTTTAGTCCCACCTTGCCAAGCGGGGGGGGGGGGAGCTCGCACTGGTTTATATACCAGGCTGAGCCTCCCCTCTCAAATTCCTTTTCAACACAGGCAGCACATTGCCTAACCCTATTCGTCCCTGCCCTATGAGGCCTACTGGCAATTGGGTTACTAGTCGTATGTAGGCCGTTGAATTGTGAACTATGCAGCTAGTAGGCGGGTTTTTTCATATTTCATTTTTTGCATTTGTCACATGTCAATTATTTGTTGTTCTTCAATTCACCTCATAAATTTGTATACATGCCCACTTACATTTATACAAATTTCAACAAGCCACTCTAAAATATAAAGAACATAACACAACATTTTTCGCACATTTCTGAATTTTATAACCATAAGAACAAATAAAAGAGAAAAAAATATATATTATTTAAAACATAAAACTAAAAATAAATATTATAATTAACAAGTGAAATGAAACAGAACATATTATCTTGCATATTTTGAATTTTAAAACTGTCAGAATAAATGAAAGAGGAAAAATAGATTTGATTTTAAATTATTGTAAATATGAAAATAAAATAAATAATTGATTGAATAAGTGAAATATAACACATTAATTTTTCATACGTTAGTGAATTAAAGAACTGTCAAAAAACATAAAATGGAGTTGATATTAAAATATTTTAAATATCATAAATTTGTTTTAGTGGTAAATTAAAACTTTATTACGAAGTAGCAGCTCGGTTTAATATGCTAATATTCTGCGCACGGGTGAGGCTGGCCTGGGATGGCCCACCCGAATTAGGCCCAAGCAAGCGTCACGTCGGGCACATCCGAGGGGTGCACGGAGTTTAGTCCCACCTCGCCAAGCGAGGGGAGCTCGCACCAGTTTATATACCTGGCTGAGCTCCCATCTCAAGTTCCTTTCTAACGCGGGCAACACATTGCCTAACCCTATCCTTCCCTATCCTATGGGGCCTACTAGCAGTCTATATTTACAATCGGGCGGGCCTGCATCCTGGCCCAATAAATGATTGGGATCCTAGTTGTATGCAGGCCGTTGAATTGTGAACTATGCAGCTAGTAGCCGGGTTTTTTTTCATATTTCATTTTTTGCATTTGTCACATGTCAATTATTTGTTTTTTTCTTCAATTCATCTCATAAATTTGTATACATGCTCACTTACATGTATACAAATTTCAACAAGCCACTCTAAATATAAAGAATATAACACAACATTTTTTTGCACATTTCTGAATTTTATAACCGTAAGAACAAATAAAAGAGAAAAAATATATATGATTTGAAATTATTTAAAACATAAAACTAAAAATTATTTAAAACATAAAACTAAAAATTATTTAACCGTAAGCATATTTTGAATTTTAAAACTCTGGGAATAAATGAAAGAGGAAAAATAGATTTGATTTTAAAATATTTAAAATATAAATAAGAAAAGAAATAGCTAAACATCATGGCTTACGTTACCAAATGGTTTTAGAAAAATCACCTTTGTTCAAAAACTAGCTTAAGTTAGACCAAATGGTCTCTCCGGAATGCGGTGATTTTTTCAACCAATTTCAAATCACCTCAATTTTGGCACACATGATCTCTTGCACAAACAAAGCTAGGTTTCCAAGTTTTTATATTTTTTGATTTTTTTTTGAATTTATACAACCATCTAGACTGACTGATCAAAACATCGGTCTATACCTCAAGGGGGCATTGTAAAATATATTTTCCAAACTTTATTTCATAGCCATGTTTGGCACATGTGGGTCACCATGTAAAAGAAAATTTCGGTGATTTGGAGGTCGTGGAAAAATCACCTTTGTTCAAAAACTCGCTTAAGTTAATAGACCAAATGGTCCCTCCGGAATGCGGTGATTTTTTAGACCACCTCCAAATCACCTCAATTTTGGCACACATGATCTCTTGTACAAAAAAGCTATGTATCATAGGTTTTATAATTTTTTGAATGTTTATGAATTTATATAGCCCTCTAGACTGACTGATCAAAACATCAGTCTATATCTCAAGGGGGCATTGTAAAATATATTTTTCCAAAGTTTCTTTCACTGCCATGTTTGGCACATGTGGGTCACCATGTGAAAGTAAATTTGAGTGATTTGGAGGTGGTGGAAAAAATCGCCTTTGTTCAAAAACTGGCTTATGTTTAGATCAAATGGTCCCTCCGGAATGCGGTGATTTTGTCGACCACCTCCAAATCACCTAAATTTTGGAACACATGATCTCTTGCACAAAGAAAGCTAGGTTTCCAAGGTTTTAAATTTTTTGAATTTTTTTTAATTTATACAGCCCTCTAGACTGACTGATCAAAACATCGGTCTATACCTCAAGGGGCCATTGTAAAATATTTTTTCCAAACTTTCTTTCATAGCCATGTTTGGCACATGTGGGTCACCATGTAAAAGAAAATTTGGGTGAATTGGAGGTGGTGGAAAAAATCACCTTTGTTCAAAAACTGGCTTAAGTTAATATACCAAATGGTCCCTCCAGAATGCGGTGATTTTTCGACCACCTATAAATCACCTCAATTTTGGCACACATGATCTCTTGGAGAAACAAAGCTAGGTTTGCAAGGTTTTATATTTTTTTGAATATATATAGCCCTCTAGACTGACTGATCAAAACATCAGTCTATACCTCAAGGGGGCATTGTAAAATATTTTTTCCTAACTTTCTTTCATAGACATGTTTGGCACATGTGGGTCACCATGTAAAAGAAAATTTGGGTGATTTGGAGGTGGTGGAAAGAATTACCTTTGTTAAAAAAACTGGCTTAGGTTAGACCAAATGGTCCCTTCGGAATGTAGTGATTTTTCCGACCACCTCCAAATCACCTCAATTTTGGCACACATGATCTCTTGCACAAACAAACCTAGTTTGCTCAAACAAAGCTAGTTTCCAAGGTTTGACAATTTTTTAATTTTTAAAATTTTTTATGCCCTGCCCAATGCCGATTCAAAACAAGCGGCTTCACGGAGCCCCTATAAATTGATCAAAATTATAAAAAAGGAAATCTTTCTTATTCTTTCTATTTATATCAAGGACACCATGCCTACAAAAACTGAGGTCATTTCGAGGTGGTGGAAAAATCACTTTTGTTCAAAAACTAGCTTAAGTTAGATCAAATGGTCCCTCCGTAAAGAGGTCATTTTTTGGACCCCCCTCTAAATCACCTGAAAATTTTCACACATGATCTCCTACTCAAACATAGATAGGTTTCCAAGGTTTCACAATTTTTTAATTTTTTATGCCCTGCCCAATGCCAGTTCAAACCAAGCGGCTTCACGGAGCCACTATAAATTGTACAAAATTATAAAAAGGAAATATTTCTTATTCTTTAGGGTCAATCTTCTCTAGGGATGGCAATGGAAGATTCAATCATGCTAACTTATGAACATTGACAAAAAATGATTTTCAAAATTTCAAATTTTTATAATATGTTTGAAACGGAAGGTTCAATTATGCTAACTTATGAACATTAACAAAAAAGATTTTCAAAATTTTCCAGTTTTTAAAATATATTTGAAATGGAAGATTCAATCTTGCTAACTTATGAACATTGACAAAAAAAGATTTTCAAAATTTTCTAATTTTTATAATATATTTAAAATGGAGTTTCAATCGTGCTAACTTATGAACATTGACAAAAGAGATTTTCAACATTTCCTAATTCTTAAAATATATTTGAAATGGAATATTCAATCATGCTAACTTGTGAACATTGACAAAAACTGATTTTCAACATTTTCTAATTTTCATAATATATTTGAAATGGAATATTCAATCATGCTAACTTATGAATATTGACAAAAAATGTTTTTCAACATTTTCTAATTTTTATAATATGTTTGAAATGGAAGATTCAATCATGCTAACTTAAGAAAACCGCAAGTCCATGTATTTCACTTTGTAACCTATGTAGATAAGGCTTGTGTACTTTATATAAAACATTTTTAAAGGTAGGACAAATAAATGTGATAGATGAAAACATCGACAAAAAAATTCCATGCTAATTCAAACGTTATATTTTGCAAACACTACTTTTTCGTTTTAACATGTTCTCGTTCTTTTTCTTATAAATCAGTTGAACTTTACAAATTCAAATAATTAGGATAATTTTTTTCTTGTAATTCACCCCTTTATTACAAAAATCCATTAAATATTCATTCAACTATTGTTCTTTGCACACACCATTACCAAGCACATGGCCACAACATGGGAACTGTATGCAGCATGTCTCATCAGTCAAGCAACGTTGAAGCGCCTACTGTGATCTATGCAGCATCAGAATATAAACACTGCAACAAAGCATAGCTAACCAGATTCCAGTGCATCTAAACAGTACATATAATTCAGAGACATACTACATTACTTAAGAGTCTGCCATACTACAGCTACAACAACCTTCCAATAGTTCACAAACACTTCCAGCTTCATAGTTCACAACCATACTAGCGCAAAAGTAAAACATCATCAACTCTATTGATTATGAGTACCACTATTAGCTTCACAGAGGGTTACTAGATGGGACCCATAGCCTTCACGAGGGTTGCTTGCTCTGCCTGATCTTCACGTCGTTCCCACTAACCGCTACACTACGTGCATGCGACATAAGGTGCTCATACAGCCCATCCTTAGGAATTGGCTTAGTGGTGCAGTATGGGCACCTGAACTTGCCCCCCTTGAAGTATGTCGCCTTCCCCTTCTCTCTGATCTTCTCGGCTTCCTTCTCAATGAAGGAATCTTTGTTCCCCTCATACACCTCATCTCCAGAGTTGTACTGCACATACAAAAGATATGCATAAATACATAGTTCCCATTTAGAGGAATGTAATTAATAAACATCAGATAATTGCCATTTACTACAATTTAATGAACAAACAAACATAATAGCCATGGACAATAATTTAATTAAACAAAAAACAGTAAATTACTATTTACATCAATTTCATTGACAAACTAAAAATATCCCATGTAGATGCATTCATATACTGCTTATACTGAACTAAACAACAGAAATTTGAAATTTTGGTAAATTAAATGAAAATATAAGAATATTTTCAATGTTATAAGAAGTTAATGGACAATCAACAGAATATTTCCATTTATATGCATTCATATATGGTTTCATGAAAATAGATCACAAATATCCGATTTTCAGCTAATTAATGCACAAACAACACAACTTTTAGAGGAATTAAATAAAAATATAAAAATTCCATTTTACAATAATTTAATGGACAAACAATATAATCTTTCCATTTATATGCATTCATATATGGTTTCATGAACAAGGACCACAAATATCCCATTTTGAGCTAATTAATGAACAAACAACACAACTTTATCATATGAATGAATAAACAACATAACTATCCAATTTAGAGGCATTCATATAGGGCTTCATCAAAAAACAACATCTCATACAAATTCATAAACAGACAAAAAATCAACTTGGGGTTACCTCATACACGTCGTCGTCGTCGTCATAGTCAGAATCATACGGGTCGTTGAACCCAGTGATGGCCAGCTTCCTCTTGGTGGCAGCAGCTTCCTCTTCCTGCAATATAAGTAATTCAATTACTACTAACTACATAACACAGTCTGCAAAGTTCAAGCAATCTACAATGTGCTTCTAATTACCTAAAATGATACTTTGACCCAAATAAAATTGTATCCAAATGTGAAGCATTCTGTTGGGATATAAGTATTGGGTGTAACCCGCCCAGGAGGCTCCGGGTTATACCTACGAAGGATCATAAAGTAAAAGGCCCATGAAGATCTTGAGGATGGCGGTTCATGGAGGAAGCTGTTAAGGGCCTGAAGCCCAAAGGCGGCTTAAGGCCCATAGGTGTAAACCGCCATATGAGTAAGACTTCTAATATAAGGCAGGTGTTAGTAGTCACCAGACTGGACACGTTGTTTATGAGCCTGCCGGGACTCTGTGAACCACTGGGCGTCAACCTATGTATATAAAGGGATGACCCGGCGGTGGTTTAGGGCAAGAAAGAACAGATCGAGAACTAGGTCAAGCGTATTCGCTCCCTAGTAATCGAGACAGAAGCAATACCACCTCAAACTAGAGTAGGCTTTTACATTCACCGCAAGGGGCCGAACCAGTATAAATCCTTTGTGACCTTTGTCCCATTTTAACCCCTTCAAGCTAACCTAGTTGCGTTGGCTCCACGACTAAGTCCTTCCACTAGGACATCTGCCGTGACAATTCCATGACAGTTGGCGCCCACCATGGGGCCAATGCACGGTGGTTTCGAGTTCTTGAAGTACAACCTCGAAGGGATCAAGGGGTACATTGTGGGTCGGATAACCAAGAGTCATCGCGGCAAGCTCTACATCGACGATGCAGGCTGGGGCCCCGAGGCCGGGTCAATTGAGTACGGGTACCGGGTCCCCTTCGGCGGGATCCACGTCTTCCTCGGCAAGATCGACGAGCAGGGCCTTGAGCCGGACATCTGCACCGACATCATCAAGACGGCTCAGCGTGCGCGACCCGCCCAGGTTCAGCCCGCCAGGAAGCGTGCCTTCGTTGGATTCATCCATGGGGCAGAATCTGAGGTTGGATATGGTGATCTACTCTGATGGTGAGTCGTCCACCGGTAAAACTGAGTCGCTATATCAACTGCAAGACGGCCGGCTTGGGGTTGTTCCGATGGCAACAGTATTCCGGACCTCTATGAGCCATCGAACAGAGCCGTGATTTTCATGGCCGGTACAGAACCAGCACAACACTCTACGACTGCAGCAGCAATGCTCTCCGGGTCAGCAGCGGCGACGGCCGCCAGGGCAGGAGGCCCCGCGCGCCCGCCGGCTTAGGTCTTGTCCGGCTTGTTGGACGCTTTGGCGACATTGCTGGCCACGAGGGTTAATCCGGCAAATCAGGCTCAGCATAACGTGGAAGTGGCGAAATTACATGATGAGGTAGTAAAGGCTAAGGAGGAGCTGAACGCAGAGAATGCCAGGATGGCAACGGAGCGAGCTTCTCTGGAGGCTCAAGCACACCGAATTCAGGCAGAGGCTTTCCGGCTCACGATGAATCAGAATTCTTCAAACGAAGTCATGAGGAGGAGGCATCAGACTCGTCTACCTTCGGTGTACGAGGCGATAAATCTCTTTAACACACCTAGAGCGGGGACCAGTGACCCGCCGCCGGTAAACCGGGTTGAGGTACCTGGGACGGGAACGCCGGTTCAGCCATGCACAACCGAGCCACCTCGTTTGAATACAACTCCGTCGCAGCATGTGCCGACGCCACCGGATCATTATTCTAACCCCTTGGACAATATGATTGTTTCGGCGACTCGACTGGCAGCTATACCAATTGAGGGAGAACACTAGTGACAATGGAAATACAACGAGCCAGAGAGTTACTTCAGATGGTTGTGGCCCAACAGGCAGCTTACTCTTACAGCAGTGATCGTATACACTCGGCGCCATGTCCAAGCAAGAGTTATAGCAGGCACATGGACTCCCCGGCGGTTTCGAGCAGTGACCAGCGTCGTAACCTGCCCTGTGGGCATGACCTGGCCCGTGGTAACGTTAACACCCAAGCACCGCTGGATCAGGATAGAGCACGTCACGAGGCTGAGCTGGCGGCTCAGTACGCGACCCATCAACCATCCCCGGTTTATCCAATGGCTTCTGTGGGGGCAGGCGTGAATTCTAGAACCACGGGCATACCATCTCTGGTGCCGGCACTGCGTAACAAGTGTTTACCAAAGGATTTCAAAGGACCCCGTAAGGTGCCTAACTACACCGCCGACTTACCCCTTGAGGCGTGGATTTAGAGTTATGAGATGGCCATGGAACTATTGGAGGTGAGTAATGCTGCATGTGCTAAGTACTTCACCACTATGCTGGATGGAACGACTCGGACTTTGCTAAAGGGGCTGCCTGCCAACTCTATTGGGTCGTGGGCAGAGCTAAAATCCCGGTTCATTCAGAATTTCAAAGACACATGAAAACAACCTATTTCAATTGTGGATTTGGATGGCTGTGCTCAAGAGGATGACGAGTCAACAACCCATTGGGTGCGCCTGGTCAAAACCATCTTGCAATCATCAGATAGTATCAATGCCGGTTTAGCAGTTTTAATGTTAGAGAAGAATTGCCGTTTTGAACCCCTTAAGCAGAAGCTAGGACGGCTCAAGCGCAACTACAACGACATGGGGGAGTTAATGGCAGCTCTAATTAAATATGCTGACTCAGATAGTACCAAGGACCCCGAGTCTGATGATGAAAAGATGGGAAAGGGAAAGAAGAGCGGCAATGCCAAGGGCCAGCATCATAACTCGGGGAGTCAGGGGGCAACGGAAAGCGCAAAGCTGATAATAACTCGGATTTTGTGGCCAATACCAACACGCAGAATAATGGTCTGCCTCGAAAGGGAAAGCCACCTCCTCAAGGGGGATGGGCAGTTATCAATCTTGAGCATCTGTTGAATCATCCTTGCCCAAAGCATGGTTCGCGGGAAAGACCGTCCAGTCACCTCTAGAAGGATTTTTATATTATGAAGGAGTTTAAAAATTTCAATTTGTTCTAGACCGATCATGGGCCGGGAGGCGGTTCAGGCCTGGCTCATACGGGTCGGGTTATGGTGGTGGCAGCTCTAATTCTGGTTTCCAGGGCCAAGGCAATCAAGGTGGGCAAGGCAATTAGGGTGGTTACCAGTAACAGTCTGGTCAGGGAAATCAGCAACAACAGCAATATGGGTATCAGAGTAACCCGAAGCAGTTGAATAGCGGGCAGTACCATGGTTTCACTACGAGTTTGTGCAAGTGGGACCAGAAGCTTCGTAAAAGGGTTGTAAACGCCGTTGAGCCGGCAGTTCCTCATTACTTATGATGGTCAGAATAGCCCATTTGTGGAGTCGGGAGGATCACCCGCCCCAAGTTGATAATCCGGGTCAATTGGCGTTGGTGGTGGCACCTTAAGTTGGAGGATACAAATTCACTAAAGTTCTCATGGATGGAGGCAATAGCATCAATATCCTTTACTATGATACTTTTCGTCGTTTGGCACTAACTGATAAACACCTTAAGCCATAGAAATACTATTTTTCTTGGTGTAGTGCCTGGTAAGTCGACATACCCGGTAGGCAAGATATCTTTGGAAGTTCCTTTCGGCGATGACCAAGATTCCCGGCTGAGACGCTGACCTTTGAAGTGGTTAAGATTCAGAGCCCGTATCACGCTCTGTTTGGACGGCCGGCTTACACTAAGTTCATGGCTCGGCCTTGTTATGTTTATCTGCAATTCAAGATGCCAGGTTACAAGGGAACCATCACAGTACATGGAAGACGGAAGGTAGCCTTGGAGTGTGAAGAATGTGACGCTGCTTATGCTGAGTCTGTCTGTGCCATAGAGGAGTTAAAGTTCTATAAAGATAATGTTGACCCGGCAGATATGACATCTCTGAAAAAGCCAACTACAGAGCATGACCCGGCGTTCAAGTTTAAGTCGGCAAATGACACCAAGCTAGTTGATTTCGTTCCTGGCGATTCAGCCAAGCAGTTCAGCATCAGTGCTAATCTAGATCCAAAATAGGAAAGCGCGCTCATCGAGTTCATCCGTGAGAATCGGGCCATCTTTGCATGGAAACCTTCTGATATGCCGGGTGTACCGAGGGAAATCGCTGAGCACACTCTTAATATTGATCCGAAATTTAAACCAGTCAAGCAATTCCTCTGTTGTTTTAACGAATAGAGGCGTAAGGCCATTGGTGAAGAAGTAGCCCGGCTCCTGGCTGCCGGGTTCATCGTCGAAGTTCTTCATCCTGAGTGGTTAGCTAACCCGGTGCTGGTGCTTAAGAAGAAAGGCACTTGGCGTATGTGTGTCGATTACACAGACTTAAACAAGGCTTGTCCAGCTGACCCCTTTGTCCTCCCCCGTATTGATCAGATTATTGATGCTACGGCGGGTTGTGAGCATTTGAGTTTCTTGGATGCTTATTCAGGTTATCATCAGATCAAGATGGCAGTTAAGGACGAGGAGAAGACAGCTTTCATCACTCCCTTTGGTGCCTTATGTTATGTGTCTATGCTTTTTGGGCTCAAGAGTGCCGAGGCAACTTATCAGCGATGTGTGCAAGATTGTCTTCATGATTAGAGTGGACGCAATGTTCATGCTTGTGTGGATGATATTATGGTGAAATCCAGAAAGATGGAGACATTGATAGATGATTTGAAAGAGACATTTGACAATCTCCGGATCTACAAGATGATGCTTAACCCGGCCAAGTGTGTTTTTGGCGTGCCAGCAGGCAAACTCTTGGGTTTTCTGGTTTCTGAGAGACGCATTGAAGCTAACCCGGAGAAAATTAAGGCCATTACATCATTGGCTAAGCTGGTGTGTATCAACAATGTTCAGCGTCTGGCGGGTCATATTGCAGCCTTAAGCTGGTTCATAAGCCGGTTGGGTGAGAGAGCCATACCGCTGTATCAGATGATGAAGAAAACAGATCACTTTGTCTGGAGTGATGCGGCTAATGAGGCGTTTGAAGCCTTGAAGAAACAGCTCACTGAACCACCAGTCCTTGCTGCTCCTATTGACAAGGAGCCGATGTTGCTATATGTGGCTGCCAATGCCCGAGATGTCAGCGTAGCTATTGTGGTGGAACGAAAGGAGGCAGGAAAGGAACATCCGGTTCAGAGGCCGGTTTACTACATCAGTGAAGTGCTTATTGAGTCCAAGTAGAGGTATCTGCACTGGCATAAACTTGTATATGGGGTGTTCATGGCCAGTCGGAAGCTTAACCATTATTTTTTGGGTCATCCCATCACTGTGGTTAGTTCTTCTCCCTTAGGGGATATTATTCAAAACAGAGAAGCCACATGTCGGGTAGCCAAGTGGGCCATTGAGCTTGGACCTCAGGGTCTGAAATATATGCCTCGCACAGCAATCAAATCTCAAGCGCTCGTGGATTTCATTAATGATTGGACAGAGTTGCAGACACAGTGAGGAGAAGCCAGATAACACATATTGGACTATTTACTTCGATGGATCCAGGCAGTTGGAAGGCTCGGGGGCTGGAGTTGTGTTGACTTCCCCACGAGGTGACAAGTTTTGTTATGTTCTTAGGTTGATGTTCCTTTTCACTAACAATGCAGCTGAGTACGAAGCCTTGCTCCATGGTCTTCGGATGGCTAATGAAACGAACTTAAGCCGTGCGAGGTGTTTTGGCGACTCGTACATAGTGGCTCAGAAAGTTTCTGGCACCTGGGATTCTAAGGATCCACTCATGGCGGCTTATCACTGAGAGGTTGTTGCTATTGCAGGGCACTTCAAGGGTTATCAAGTGGAACATGTTGATCGTAGGAAAAATGAGGCGGCTGATGCCTTAAGCCGGTTAGGATCCCAGCGTAAGCCGGTGCCTCCTAACACCTTTTTGGATATTCTGCATAACCCTTCCGTTAAGTTGCCTACAGAGGAAGATCTGGCGATTCCTGACCCAGAGGCACAATTGGTGGCAGCTCTTCATGCTATTCCTGATTGGACAGCCCCATATTTGGCTTATATGACCCAGGGCGAGCTGCCAGAGGATGAAACTTTGGCCACATAGATAACTCGGCAGTCTAAAGCAATGACTATTGCCAATGGGGAGTTACATCATCGAAGTGTCACCGGGGTGTTTCAACATTTTGTTTCACTTGAGGAGGGCCATGAGATTCTTCACGAAATTCATGAAGGAGATTGCGGTAATCATGCCGGCTTAAAGTCCATTGTGGCCAAGGCTTTTCGTCATGGGTTTTATTGGCTCACGGCCCACGCTGACACAGAGAACTTAGTCGGTAAATGTGATGTTGTCAGAAATTCTCACGACGGGCTCATGTGCCAGCTCATGAGTTGAGAATGATTCCAATTGCTTGGCCGTTCGCAGTCTGGGGGTTTGACATGGTTGGGCCTTTTAAAAGATCTAACTATAAAAAGACCCACCTATGGTGGCAGTTGACAAATTTACAAAGTGAGTTGAGGCAGAGCCGGTTAGCAAGTGTGATACGGCAACAACGGTTCAGTTCATCAAAAAGGTGATTTTCCGTCTTGGCTTTCCCCACAACATTATAACTCACAATGGCACTAATTTATCTAAGGGTGCTATGAAAGAGTTTGTCAACGTGAGCATATCCGGCTGGACGTGTCATCAGTGGCTCACCCTCAGTCTAATGGTCAAGCCGAGAGAGCGAATCAAGAGATCCTGAGAGGTATCAAGCCCCAACTTATGGTTCCTTTGTAGAGAATGCCGGGTTGTTCGGTAGAGGAGTTACCTTCAGTGTTATGGAGCATCAATACCACCCCCAACAGATCTACAGGGTACACACCTTTCTTCATGGTTTACGGAGCACAGGCGGTTCTCCCTAGTGATATCCGTCATGACTCGCCCCGAGTGGCGGCTTACATTGAAGCTGATAGCGAACAAGCACGGCGGGATGCACTTGACCTGTTGGACGAGGAACGTGACCTCGCGGCGGCTCGATCGGCGATTTACCAGCAGGATCTGCGACGTTATCATAGTTGTCGGGTCAGGACGAGAACTTTTCAAGAAGGCGTTTTGGTGCTCCGGCTCATCCAGGATCAGACCGATATGCATAAACTATCCCCGCCTTGGGAAGGACCTTTTGTGGTTAGCAAGAATCTGAACAATGGGTCATACTTCCTTATCGATGTTCGAGACCACAAGGACTCACGCACGTCGGAGGAGGAGACCCGCCGGCCGTGGAATATTGCTCATCTTCGGCCTTACTACACTTGAGCCACCGGCTCTTGCAATGTATATATTCTGATAGTGTACATATTATGATGATTATAATAAAGCCGGCATCCCTGATAATTCAGGTCCTCTGTCATTTCGATTCAACAGAATGATGAGTCTCTATCACTTCAAATAGGTCACTTGGGGGCTTCCTGTTCAAACATAGGTGTATTCACCAAAGAGAACATAGCTGTGAATATCCCTCTTGATCCGGCGCAATGAAGTACTTCAAATAGGTCACTTGGGGGCTTCCTATGCAAACATAGGTGTATTCACCAAAGAGAACATAGCTGTGAATATCCCTCTTGATCCGATGCAATGACGTACTTCAAATAGGTCACTTGGGGGCTTCCTATTCAAACATAGGTGTATTCACCAAAGAGAACATAGCGTTACTACCCTCTTGACCGGGTTATCTTGTTCAAACATAGGTATATTCACCAAAGAGGACATAACCCTTCCGGGTCATCCATCCTGTATGTCAGCTGCTTCTCCATCAGGTAATCCTGATTGACCCGCCGAACTCTTAACAGTCAATCTTTTAAACAAGACCTGAACTAGTTAAGGTTAAAACGCCGGATTTTCATGTGAGGGCACGGCTTACAAATAACGAGGATGGACCCAGGCTATTAAGCCGCCTTCATTGAAACTTGGTTAAACCTGCCTGTTTGCATGATGCTACTCCGACCTAGTGTACTCTCGATAAGTCAATCTTGAAACAAGACTCTGAACTTATCCAGGTTAAAACATCGATTGGGTCATGTGAGAGTCGGCTTACAGAAAGCGAGGATACTCCAGTGGCTATGATGCTAGTTCCATTGAAGTATTTTGTTATCATACACATACATCATTATATATTGCATCAAGCATTGCATCACCATTACATCATCATACTATACATCATATGTGCATGGATATACTAGTTTATATGACAGGAATCGGTTTTAAGCTGGATTATATTATTCTATTAGTGGATATGATTATTCTACAATGACAGGAATAGTCCCGAGTCGCTGCAGGCTTACGACCCGACACTTGGGGGCTACACTATTCATGATTGAGATTACATCAAGAATACAAGTCCCATGGCGCTGCCAGCAAGCATCATGGTTCTTAGCTTCGGGATGATTACCCCTTGCTATATTGGTTTATAAGCCGGACGTATAAACAAATCAAGTACGGCTTTGGGTTATAACCCCTACTGCTTGACAGATGATGAGTCGACAGAATTAACAGATCACAGGTATGATAATTTTGTATATAGTTATGATTACAACAAGCCCTGGTTATGGACTTTCATGGTCCCCAGCGGTCTTATATTGAGCATTATAACCCGCTCGGCGGTAAACTGCCAGGGCCTTTTCATATTTATGTGCGGGAAAATTATCCAATTAATATCATAAGCATAAGTGGCGGGGATTTGACTGGCAATTCAGCACTGTTATAAAAGCAAAAACGTGCACGACGGCACGCCAGATCAAAGTTCAAACTAACTTATTACATGGCTCAGTAAAGCCTAAGTTACCCAGTGTTCTTTAGACAATCAAAGATAAACCGCCGACAGAGTCAATCTTCTTGGCCTTGACGGTTGGACAATTCTGGATCATCCCTCGTCGGTTCTTCATCCTCCTCCGCCGTCTGGAAATCAGGGGATGACTAGTCAATGCCACTCAGGGCTTGGAATTCCGCTTCGTCATCAATAAGCTCGGACGGGTCTACTTCAGGGGCATAGGTATGCTTACGGATTGGAGGAATCAGGTCCATCACTTTATAAGCTAGTGTAGGAAGTTTCTCAATCTCCATGGTGTAAGCCGGATGATATTGAGAAATATCAGTCTAACCAGCAATCAGACTAGCCACTGGGTGTATCTCCTTCACACAAGAAGCAAAGTCTTTCTTGTCAAAAGGAGTGGCATCTTCTTTTAAGCTTGGATATCCAGTAGCCAGCTCGGCAGGGTCAAGTTCTGCAGCCCATGCCTTGGCCCAGCTTAATGCTATTACAGCACCGGCTCTTGCAGGATACCGCTTCATTTCTTCTATCCTTGCAGGGAGAATAGAAAGCTTCTTTAAGACATCACATAAAAGATAGGGAGTTTGGTTCGCTGGGGAAATAGTGGCCAGTGAGCGCTGGGTTCCAGCGTATAGTTGTTCGGCCATCGTATAGATGGCTTTCAACTTCACAAGAATTTCTTGTCCAAGATTGTTGCTCCTCGGCCCTGCATAACATTGAGACAAATTAATCAGAGGGCAGTTTATAACATGGTAGGAAAAAGCTTGGGTATGAGTCAGATAATGTTACTTACCAAAGATAGCAGAGACCATCCAGTTTATCTGGCATTTTAAACCGGTCAGCTCTATGGTCACTTCTTGAAGGGAGGATTCGGCTTTTTTAGCCCGCTGTATAAGAGCCGTCATTTCTTTGGCCCAAGCATCTTTTTCAGTCTTAAAGTTGGTCTTCAGCTTTTCTGATTCCTCCAGAGTAAATTTGAATTTTGACTCGGCCTTCTGAGTCTCAGATTCTTGACTCTCCAGTCGAGCCTTCATATCAGCCAATTGAGATTCCAGTTGAGCAGTACCATCCTGTGCATAAGCAGGTTTGGAATATGAGTCGGACTACAAGAGTAAAAATCCCAAGCCTTTTGCAAGCAACAACACTTGGCACTTGGGGCCTAATGCATGTTGAATTATTCTTCATACAACGGTTCATATGAATAAGTCGCAAGCACTTTGCAAGCAAGAGCACTTGGCACTTGGGGGCTAATGCGTATTGCGCGTATTTTGTCATGATGACACGGTTGTGCCTAGCAAACCACGATCGGCTCATGGGGCTATGACAATAAAAGTTTTGATCTATTTACAAGGTTTGGCAGTGCCAATTCATTCATGCTGACTAAACAGGCCCTTGGGGGCTGCTGATGCAATGTCAGTTGACGAGTAAAGCTAAGACCCGTTTACGCTATAGTAGTGAAAGACGGATTTTCTAAGTATTCTATCAAGATATTTACGGCTGTTCTAAAGTCTACAGCATATTCATTTTCAGTATATACAGTACACTTGGGGCTGACAGCATCTGCATTACGCATTAAGCCGGAGATCATACCTCAAATGTTTGATGCATTCGCTTTACCATGTCAACCTCAAGATTGCGACTGGTGTGTACATGGTTGAGAAAGCCAGAAAGAACTTCACTAAGGCTCAATTGGGAGTAGTTGGCAATAAAAAAATTCACCTTGCGCCTTTCAACAAGCTCCTCTTTGGCGGTATGCTTGGCTAAAACGGTAGGATTTCCCGGCTCATGGAAACCAGTACCAGTAATTATGACATCTTCAGTATGCTTTTCTGCCGGGTTAAGCGGATTGGATGACTCAATGTTCAAAGGGTCAACATTGTTGTGGTCTCTGGAAAGGTCAGGGATTTCTAGTGGAGGATCACGTACATGCTCGTCTGGTTGTTGAACAGAGGCTTCAGATGCTGGAATATGTCGCTCCAGTTCATTGACCTTGGGGTCCTTAGTCGGTTTGATCACCTTTACCTTTTTGCTAGGCTTTGCCTTTCCACTGAAAAGAGTTATGCAGATTAATATAAAGAATGAGGACGCAAGATTATAAGATAGTTAAAAATCTTACCCAGGGACAGTTTTGAAAGCCGGCAGATTGGTCTGTGATGAGTCGCCAGAGGAATGAGATGTGCCCTAATAGTTTGAATCGGAGGAATTCAATGGCTGACGAATAACACTCGTCAACGGATAAAAATGTTCGCTTTGTTCTAAATATTTCATTTAAACGACAAAAATTATTTTTGGTATTTTAAGATTGTTATTTTATTTATTTAGGATTTTCTCGGCGGAATCAATTTAAAAAAATCTCCGCCAGACCGAACTGGGCCGAGGCCCAGCCGGCCCAGCTGTCGCGCCGCCCTCCCTGTCGTGTGCCGCCGCCGGACTCGGGGAGTCCGAGCCCCGCCCGCCGCGCCGAGCCCCTTCCCAAGTCGGCTGCCGCCGCCTTTCCCCCCTCTTAAATACCACCCCGAGGCCACCCTGGAGCCCCACATCGCCTGCCCCGCCGCCTGCCCTTGCCAGCCCCGCTGCCGAGCCGCCCGCTCCCCGCTGTGCCACGCTGTCGCCCGAGCCGCCCTGCGCCGTCGCCAGCCCCGCCGGAGTCGCCCCGTTCACCGGATCGAGCCGCCGTTCGCCGGCTCTCGTCCGCCCGGTCTTATTTTGGTTTTTAGGTAAAAGCCGCCCCGGTTTTTTTAAACCCTAGTTCGTTTTTTTAGATTCGAACCACTTCAGTTGAGCTTTCAAATTCGATATTCTTATTTGAGTTTACCTATGCATATAAGCTTGAGCGATTACGTATGCTATTGTTTGTTTGCGATAGAATTCCCAGAGTGCGAAGCATGCTACTACGAGTCACTAGGTTTTGTGGATCGTCAGCAAGGCAAGTAACACATTGATCATACTCTTTTCATACCCAGTTTTATGCATTAGTTCCAATCCTCAAACACAGCATGATTAGGATGTGATTAATATGTGGGTGTTGGGAAGTAGATGATGAGGTAGAACCCATTATCTGTTTTATTATCAAACCCTTGGGAGTTACTTCTACATTATGCTTATATTGCTATGCTATGCTCGTAGACGTGGATTGGGTTTGAGAGTATCCATGACTGATGTGAGATTGTTTAATTAATGGTTCAACTTAAGGTGGCAACTTTAATACACATCTGGGTGGATTGTTGGTTTGGGCACCTGGGGTTATACCAGTGTTGTCCTAGGAGATCCCGGGGTTATACCGTATGATCCTCCTATGGTCTGCCACCCAGGCTCAAAGGGATCATAAGAGTATTCATGCTAGAAACTTCTGTGTGCAGCCACAAGCTATTATGGGCTCTAGCATAGTTGAGTAGGTTGCATGACCTCTTTCAGTGGTGGGCTAGCAGATGTAGGGAAAGTAGGTGTAACTGTCCACCCGGAGTAAGGAGTTAGTGCTTCTGAAAGACTGTGTCTTGGTCATCCGTTTCTCAAACACCAGGTCGTGCGATAAATCTAACGGAGGAGATCGAGTCTTGTGGGGAAAAGTGCGCAAACCTCTACAGAGTGTATAAACTAATCATGGTTAGCCGTGTCCCCGGTTATGGACATCTTGAGTATCTCGTACTTGAATTATTGATTTGATCTCATCACTCTAAATTAATTTGTTGGGTTGTTAATGATTACTTTTAATTGGGATTGAGATGGGGGTACCATTCTCAATGTTTCAACCACCATGATAGTTAAACAAAATATATTCCATTTGTTGTAGGAAAAAATTGGGTTTTCGCAAAACATTATAACCATAGAGCCTCCACCAGCCATATATGCATGTAGTAATAGCATTTATCTTGTTCATTGCTCTACTGTGTTATATTGCCAGCATATTCCACGTGTTGACCCATTCCGGGCTGCAACATATCATGTTGCAGACTTTCAGACGAAGAGTAAGGTGCGCTAGGTCATTGTCATGCACTCAGCTATGCCGTTGGAGTTGATGGACTCACTTTATCTTCCAAGCCTTCCGCTGTTATCTTTAGATGGCCTTAAGCCATATTTATTGCATTAAGTTCTCTCTTGAGACTATCAATGTAATATGTGTGTGATTGCTACTCTGTTATAAATCCTTCAAGTACTATGTGTGTCAGCATTACCGATCCAGGGATGACACAGAACATAGAGATTTGATCGTCTGAGGTCGGATCACTACATTACATCACCAGTGTAATTACACATTAAGCCGGAGCGGAGTCTCAAAGGTATGATCCTCCAGGAAACCCAGCACCGAACCAGGTCAATACCAGCCAATCCATTTCCCAACAGAGCCTTGGTTTTGGAGATAGCGGGAGCGGGTTTTCTACGCTCAACAGTAGTAAGCTTCTCAGGAAGATGATGTTTTGGGTCAAGCCGCTGAACACGATAACCCGGCAGTGGATTCTCGTCGGCTGGAGAAGTATCTTTACAGTAAAACCATGTCTGGTTCCAGTCTTTGGGATGACTTGGAAGGGTGGCATAGGGAAAGATGGAGTCTCTTCTTCGTTGAATTGAAATTCCGCCAAGTTCTAAACTGGGGACGTTGGTGAACTCATTCTGCCAGTTCACATAGAAAAATTCCCTAAAGAGTTCAACACTGGGCTCCTCTTGAAGATATACTTCACAAAAGAACTGGAAGTTGCAGATATTAGACACGGAATTGGGCTCGATGTCTTGAGGATGCAATTGAAAGAAGTGTAGAATGTCTCGAAAGAACTTAGACCCGGGTGGTCAAAAGTCCCGGTTCTTATGATCAGTAAAGACAATGACTTCACCGTCCTTCGGCTTAGGTTTTCTCTCATCCGGATTGGGGGCAAGCCAAGGCATGATGTTCCTTTTTGGTAAAAAGCCGACTGTGACAAAGTCCTTGAGTGTACTTTCAGTGACTATGGAATGAACCCAGTTACATGTGGTGGTTGTATTCGGTGGCATTGTGAATGATGAGGCCTAAAAAGGAAAGAAGGGTGGCCAGTTCAAATAAATTTTTTAACCCGGAGATGATTACAGATAGCCTATGATCTCATTGACGGCTTAACGGGACCTAATGGTATATGACTAATTAAAAACTGGTGAGGCAAACCGCCATGACAACAATGGTATTCGAGACCTATCAAGAGCAAATTTTACTAAGTGTTGAAACAAACAGGATTCACAGATCGTTGCTATGATTTTGGATCTGTAGCGTTTCAGATAATGGAAAATATTTTCGATCTAAATTTCGGTGCTCAAGCAGTTCATGTGTTCAAATCAGTTTTCTTATGCAAAGGAGATGGGCTAAATACCAAGGCAAGTATCACGATTGCCGCCGTGCAAAAGGAGCGCTAAGCCTGAATCAAACACAGGTTGCAGTGAAGAACAAGGATGATCTCCGACGAGTTTTTAGGAAACCCGAATGAGATCCAGAGGAAAGGGAAGGAGGAAAACTTACCTACGCTATCAAATGACGGAGGCCCGGGACCAAACTCTGGACAGAATAGGTCAATGCAGCGGACAAAGTTGAGGCAGTAAGTTGAGGTTGAGGACGGCGGTGGAGCTCGGGTGCTGGAGCGACGCGAGGAAGAAGAAAGGGATAAAGTGGCAAGGGAGGAAAAAGAAAGGGACCCTTGGCCCTATTTGTAAGGGAATAGTGAACAAGCAGGTGCGAGAATCGAGGAGGTCAAGGAATGATTATCCAGCAACTCGGACGCCTCGATATTCGGGACAATTATTAAAGGATAAAGATCCGTTAAGATATGTTGCGTAATTTTTTTAATTGTTATGACAGGTGACGTCATGGCAGGTTATTATAATTTCAGGAGATGACGTCATGGCGGGTTCTCGCAGGAAAACAAAGGAAGGGGAATTTTTGTAAGTATGAAGGGTTGACATGAACAAGTTCAAATCAAACTGGGGCCTAATGTTGGGGATATAAGTATTGGGTGTAACCGCCCAGGAGGCTCCGGGTTATACCTACGGCGAATCATAAAGTAAAAGTCCCATGAAGATCTTGAGGATGGCGGTTCATGGAGGAAGCTGTTAAGGGCCTCAAGCCCAAAGGCGGCTTAAGGCCCATAGGTGTAAATCGCCATATGAGTAAGACTTGTAATCTAAGGTAGGTGTTAGTAGTCACCGGACCGGACACGTTGTTTATGAGCCGGCCGGGACTCTGTGAACCGTTGGGCGTCAACCTATGTATATAAAGGGACGACCCGGCAGCGGTTTAGGGCAAGAAATAACAGATCGAGAATTAGGTCAAGCGTATTCGCTCCCTGGTAATCGAGACATAAGCAATATCACCTCAAACTGGAGTAGGCTTTTACCTTCACCGCAAGGGGCCGAACCAGTATATATTCTTTGTGTCATTTGTCCCGTTTTAACCCCTTCAAGCTAACCTAGTTGCGATGGCTCCATGACTAAGTCCTTCCACTAGGACATCTGCCATGACAATTCCACGACACATTCTACAATTCTAGCTTGGTGAAACTAAAATTTTAGGTCATGCTGACTGTGGTCCTTCAAACTATAATGCCTGACTGGGCACCAACACTAATCTTGTGAGTGCTCAGGACTGACAATGGAGATAGTACATTCTGGGAGATGGTGTCTTTGATGTACCCTGCAACAACATAAGTGAGTCATTGTGGTTCACAAGATATGTTATTGCATTTAGTTCATCTGGCTCATGTAATGTAGATAGTGGTGCATCAGCTGCCCTATCCTTTGAACCTTATATTGGACGGTATATTCTAATGCCATGAGCTTCAGGGAAGGAAAGCTTTGTGCAATTTTTGGTGCTAGGTGTGAAACTATTTCATATGACATTCGTGCATAGAGTTATGCAACAACAATTTAATATGAGTTGTCCATCTGGCATAGTTGCATGTCTAGCAAACCTACTAATGGTTCACTTTATAAGTACAGGAATCCTACAGATCATAAATAAACCTACCTACAATTTTAGTTTATGGATAATGAACTGAAGCTCCTAACTATTTTCAAATTGTGCACTAGTTAAACATACTGTGTTCATTTCAAAAATTAATTAATAGACTTTAAATGAAGGAACTAAGATTTTTAACCTAATTTGTACAATATCAACTTTAATAGATACACTGGGTGGCTGCTCAGCCCCTGTCGTGGCCCACTGAGGGAATATGCAGAACAAATTTAACAACATATACAGCACAGAACAAAATCTGAGCACATGCGGCAATCCAGATTCTAATATAAAAAACCTAACTCTCATTATGATCTCTCTAGCATTCAAGCATGAATCAACTACAAAAAACCCTAACTCTCAAATGGGGTTCTCCATTCAATCAAAAAACCTAACAAGCAGAAGGGGGTGCCGCATTCAATCACAAATCTACTCTAAAAAACCATATCTACTAAATCTTCTACTTATCAACTACAACTATGAAAGGAGGGGAAGAAGAAGCATTACCACATCCACCACCTGCTTGTCGCTTGCCTCCGCACCTACATCCAGTGCGCCGCCAGACGTCGTCACCACCAAGTCCGGCATGACGGAGTCCGAGCCCACCACCCCCTGCTCCACCAATTCCGCCGCCGCAGCGACAGATCCGGCGACCGCGGGTGCAGCATCTCCCGCACTGCCGACGGCGGCCACTTCTTGGACGGCATCTGTCGCGGTGTTCGCGGTCTCGACCAGAACTCCGTGCGCAGCGGCGGCAGCGCCACGACCTTGCTCCATCAAAGCCAGAGAGAACCCGCCGGAGAGAGGGAGGCGGTGGGGTTGAGTGAGTACGTGCGGTGGCGGGGTGATGGAGACGAGGGGGAGACGATGCGGCAAGGAGGGAGGGAGTGAGACGATTTGG
>NC_041392.1:717078146-717078651 GCF_002162155.2 Triticum dicoccoides
TTTATGGAAGTTTTCGTGTGTGGCGTGGCCGCGTGCCTAGCCCACGACCGCCGCATGTGACAAGGGAAAACGAAACACCCACGTACAATACATGTATACCCTCAGCATACAAAAGTAATTGGACCGGTGCAGGCTTGTATAGGGCTCTACGCGGACATAAAAAGACGATCATGCCCCCTCTTCACGAATCGTTTTTGACAAATCTCAGCCGTTCTTGTGTTTCACGCGCCGAGCGTTCAGTCAGGGGGGAGCACCGGAGCAAAAACGTAACACGCCTTGGTACGGGGCTGCATGCATGCGCGCCCGGGTTAACAGCTCCCCATCTTTGCATGCCCAACCAACATACGTGTCTATACCAAATATCTGAATACAATACGACCGTGTTTCCATCACTCCGATACACGAAATATGCATGACAAAAAACTACACAGGCGTCGCAAAATGTATGTATATACATGAAACATGCATGATCGGGTTCCCATCACAAGGACGTGATCCAACTGAA
>NC_041392.1:717078820-717080877 GCF_002162155.2 Triticum dicoccoides
ACTTGCTCTAGGACTCCATACGAACCAGAATCCGGTTTACGGATATGATCCACTCCCGACTCGATCTCGAATTCCCTCCCCGGCCGGCCTACATATATATACAGTACCCGATCGCCTCACAGCATAATTGGCAGTACGTCAACAATGGGTGCCACCGTGAGCCGATCGGCGCGTATGACGTCCGACGACTTGCCGGTCTTGTGGTACTCCAAGCTGGTGCGGTCACGTCGCGTGCTGAATGTGGGCAAAGTCTTCTTCGACGGCCTCGTCTGCAACGTCGAAATTTTGCCCATGTGTTTCGACAAGGACGGCCTAGCCAACGTCTTGATCGTCTCGGTGGGCGTCATGTTGGATCGTCACCTCAGATCGTTCGCCGGCACCCACGTCTCCCTCGAAATCTTGGACGCGACCGGCCAGCACACCGTCTTCCACAAAGACAGCGACCAAGAAGAGGACCGTTTCTACTGGCTGACCATGTACGTGCGCAGGTGCGAGCTGGAGGCGTCGTCGTGCGTGTCTGCCAGCGACAGATTAACCATCCGGTGCACTCTGAAGAAGAAGCAGCAGGTAACAAAGCGGCCGCACCTGCTCGGAATCTTGTTCAAACCCAACGCGGTTCAGGAGCCGCCGCAGGTCGCCATGGACGGGTCCCACACGCTCACCATCGGCAGCTTCTCCGAGCTCAGTGCGGCGCTTCGTGCCGAAGGGGACGGTATCTACTCCAGGCACTTCGCCATAGGGGGGAGCACATGGTACATCAAATTCTGCCCCAAATATCACGGACGGTCCTTCTTGTGCCTCGGCCGCGGCCGCATGGGCAAGGGCGAGATGCCGATGACGGTAGAGTTCAGCTTCGACCTCAAAGGGGTGGTGAACCACCATTCCCACAAGATGACGCACACGTTCGACCGTGACAACGATGACTTCTTCTACTATCTAGAGCAAATTAGAAGAACGTCGCCCATGCAGGACGACAGCCTCCTTGTTCGGTGCTGCCTCACCGTTGTCATGCCGGAGGAGACTCCGTTCGCCGTCCCAACGTGTAGCAGCGAATCGGTGCTCACTCCTCTGCTCAGCGCCATGCATGGCTAGCTAGTTTGGGCTACAGAAGACAAGACAGGCCCACACAAAACTAGTATAGCTCTGCAATCAACATGTTAGTCAACAGTCATACCGGCAACTCATTTGTTATGATTTACTAAAGAGAAAAGTTCACATCTCAACTAGGAAACCGGTCGGAATACACGCCAGCTAACCACGAGGCTCAAAATTCAACCCTGGTTTTGCTTCGACGGGGAAGGAGAGGAGGGAGTTTTTCTTTTTCTTTTTTTCTTATATATAGAAGGGGTCAAAGCTGGCCCGGCGGTGCCCAGTCAACAGTGAACACAGTCAATACCGGTTGACCGAAGCAAAACTAGGATGAGAGTTGAGTTTTGAACCTTTCTGTTAGTTAGACGTGTATTTCAATCGGTTCCGTAGTCCAATGTTGTAAATCAAACCGAGTGGTTAGTTCGAGACTGAAATGTTGGTTTTTCTCTTTACTAAACAGTTAGTCAGCTACCATCTTGTATAAATCCAGTCACACCATACTGTTCGCATATATTCTTATATGTAGCCTTTTCTCATGTCATGTCATGTTCATGAAAAAAAAATCATGCATGCAAACTAGCAGGTTTCGTCACGTTGAACTAGCAGGTTCATGTCTAGCTAGTTCAGATTACAGTAGGCCGGTGCAAAACTATCACTACTAGAAAACAGGGCTTTAGTCACAGGGTAATATTCACATTAGTCCCGGTTCAGTCACGAACCGGGACTAATGTGAGCATTGGTCCCGGTTCGTGCGGCTAAGGCATTAGTCCCGGTTCACCTGAGCTCTTTAGTCCCGGTTTAAGACACGAACCGAGACTAAATGGTGCTATGCCCTTTAGTCCCGGGTTGTGTCTCAAACCGTGACTAAAGATTAGACCTTTAGTCCCGATTTGAGACATGAACCGGGACTAAAGGGTGCGATGCCCTTTAGTCCCGGTTGGTGTCTCAAACCGAGACTAAAGGTCCCA
>NC_041392.1:717081146-717083163 GCF_002162155.2 Triticum dicoccoides
AATCAAAATAAAATAATAAAAAAATAAAAAAATAAAATCCTTCGAGAGGTAGTTATATTACTACATCTACTAGTTAGGAAAAATTTAAAAACTTAAATTTGGACATGTTTTGCAAAAAGTGCAGGGAAAACGTAAAACGGCTATAACTTTTGCATACGATAATGTCGGAAAAAAACGTATAATATATCAAAATGTTCAGCCTGTTTGCAAATTTTTAGAATCCTCAAATTCTAAAAGGAAAAAAGTTATGCTCAAATTTTAGTTTTTTTTATATTTTCGTTAAATCTGGTCAAACTATGGTCAAACTACTTATTCAAAAAGTATTAGTGTTACTAATTAATTATTTTAGTTTTTTTGAATTTTGGTCAAATCTGGTCAAACTGTGGTCAAACAATGGTCAAACTACTTATTCAAGAAATATTAGTGTTACTAAATAATTATTTCAGTTTTTTTGAATTTTGGTCAAATCTGTTCAAACATTGGTCAAACTATGGTCAAACTGTGGTCAAACTACTTATTCAAGAAATATTAGTATTACTAAATAATTATTGTTTTTTAGAACAATAGTTTCAAACTCAAATAGTGAAATGTGTGACTTCATGCTCAAGCTAAATTCCTGAGGGTCAATAGGATTGACATTTTACTATTGTCAGGAAAACAATAAGTGCAGACTTGGAAACGAGGGAGAATAGAACCCGGAAGTTAAGTGTGCTCAGGTTGGAGTAGTGAGAGGATGGGTGACCGTCGGGGAAGTTAGATGATTTGGAATGATGAGGGATGGTTAGAGATTAGAGGTTAAATTGAGCAGTGATGAGGGGTGATTAGTGATTAGAGATTAAAATAATTCAGAAATTTGAAAATAATAAAAATCAAAAAAATCATAAAATTTCCTTTAGACTAAAGGTGGACCTCCAGGCAGCGGCCACGTAGAAGAACCGGGACTAAAGGGGGAGGCTTTAGTACCGACCCTTTAGTCTCGGTTGCAGAACCGGGACTAAAGGCCCTTATGAACTGGGACTAAAGACTCTTATCTACTAGTGTATATATAGCCCAAGCTTATTCGAGTTAAATTTGAACTCTTGTGATCCAAATAGGCCTTGCAAGGAAAGGATCATGAATAGTTTGCCTTGTGCCGGCAATTCACTGTTGGGACCACAAATTCCTTATTGGCCTGAAAAAATTGTTTTCTAAGATTTTCCCAAGCCATTGGATTGAAATCTAGCTAACGCAAGTCCTTCACCTTCAACCACCTAGAGCACATTGTTCCTCTTCCTCCTCGAAGCGATTTCCTTAGCCACAACATGACGCTTCACTTCTGGCAAGATCATGTCTAAACATTCAACCGTGACACTACTAGAAAAAGCCTTATAGATAAACTTGAAAAAGTGGCAGACCGACGAGGCACCCGCCACTGCAAGTTAGGAGAAGTAGCAGTGGCGGGTAAAACAACATAACCGCCAGAGCTATAGGCACACCAGTGGTGGGCGAAATACACCACCCGCCACAAAACAAGCACCGTTGATCTTGGCTATGTTATCAATGCTCACAGCGACGAGCGGCTAGATGTACCCGCCATTGGTGTTATAGGCAGCAGTTGCAGGCAAGCCAAACGTCCCACCATAGATGAATGCCTGCAACCGGTTAATTTTTTATGCAGATATTAGTTGTGGCAGGCGCCTAGTCATGCCCGCCACACATAGGTTAGCTCTGCAGTGTCCAAATTCAACTCAAAGATTGCCGCCCGCCACCCCAAATTAGCAGTGATGGGTCATCTGGCGCGCCCGTCGCACGAGATGAAAACTATTTGCACACGCGTGCCTCCTACCCAACTTCACTCCCACTCTCCCCCATCTCGCTCTTGTCGCCGCCCTCGTCCTCCACCACGTCGCTGCCCATGTCGCCGTCACCATCCTCCTTGCCATCCACTGTCGCCTCGTCCTCGCCATACTCGTCGCCACCCTCGCTATCCACCACGTAGCCCTCGCCCTTGATCCGCCGCACCATCGCCCTCGCCCTC
>NC_041392.1:717083686-717088473 GCF_002162155.2 Triticum dicoccoides
GCATATTATCATATTATTGTGTACATTATTTCTGTTCATACCGAGTTCAATATTATGATGTAGTAGGTCCCTTCATTTCTTTACAGGGATACATACAATAAGCGCTAAAGTTTTGGCGAAACGCTGATATATTTATGTCTCGCCAAATTTGTATCACTTAATGTGTCCATTTTTATGTGGAGGTCATGCCAAATTTCTTTGTTTATTTTTTATTCATATTGTGATGTAGTAGATGTCTTAAGTTCCTTACAGGGATTCATACTATAAGCGCTATAATAATATGAAGAACTCTTTGTTTTCTAATTGTGTGTATAACTTCCCCAGAATATTGCACTAATATGCCGATTCTCATAAGGAGTGTTGATGCCCGATTGATGCCAGATTTAGTACTGACATTGTATTGAAAAATTATTTACATCGGTGAAAACTCATCATAAAATTGATCATTTACTACTGACCGACTATAGCAATATGCCTTATGAAGTAGCATAGTCAAAATGACACAATAAATACATGTGGCGAGAACGTATATTGACCGGGCTGAAGAGTATAGATTGAGGTAGCATGACTGTAACTAGAGAAAATGGATAAAACCAATACTACCATGTTTCAAATAAAAGAAGATTAGAACTCTAATAAACTGTACCCAGTGTAGGTTATCCTTTTACAACCACACTGGAAAACTTTCTTCTATATTTGTTTGGGGAATTATGTGTCAACGGGTAATCAATCGGAGTTGATAATGTCTAGTGTCTGCACCTAAACCATTGTGTATTGTATGCATCTGACATTGGAGCATTCACGCCAATATCAATTTCGAGTCTGCAAGGTTTGAAAATACCGATGCAAAGTAAAGGCCAGACGAAGCTATAACCGAGTGCTTTTTCCCTGCCAAAAAAAAGGAGAAGGGACTACTTGGCCTTAATTTGTTTCACGTTCCGAAATTTCCACTCTACAAGCAATTTTATCCCTCACCTCGAACCGGTAGTGTCCGTCGGGCCATGTGATGATGGAACTAATAAATATACGCGACTCCCTTTCGCCATGGCGCCATGTGATGAAAATAATAAATACTCCTATAAATACGTGACTCCATTCCGCTATCGCTATGGCCTGTTAAGTTTTCTTACTAATCCACCACTGAAATACACAAACAGTCCCATCTCAAAAAGAAATAGACACACACAAAAAGTCATCCTTCTGCCATCGCGCCGCGTGATGAAAATAATGCGACTAGCTTCGGCCATCGCTCCAGACAGTTAAGAAAAGCAAAGTTCATAATATACAAATTCGGCAGGTCCTTCGGCTATCATTATTTTTAAATTTTTCGGAGACTTCAGCCATCATTCAATATATATACAAAAACACTCATCCTTGGGCCGTCAGTAAATACACATTCCAACAATACACAAACATTCATCCATCACCATCGTGGCCATGGTATAAAGAGTAAATAAATAGACAAACATTCATCCTTGTGCCATCGCGCTCATGGTACTCCTACTCAGTACATGGAGAGGATTACATATAATTTAATAATATTAAAGATGAGTTGAACCGGTTACATTGCATTACACTAACCACCACACACCGACACCACCTTAGCCTAATGCTGCTCTTGCCCACGGGGCACAGCTTTTTTTAAAAACTAAAACATGGAAGCATAAATGTTGATCTTGTCCGCACATGGACATCAACTTTGAAGAAAGCATAAATCAAACTAATTCGAAGAACTCATAGCCGGCTTCATACTCATCAAGTCCAGAGTCAGTTTTGGGATATGGAGATCCAGCCAAAGAAACCATGGAACAGCAGCCAGAAACCAAGAGCAAGTGCCAAGGGAATGATCTCAAGAAAACCACCAAACTTACACTTCTCCTGTATCTGCAACCAGTAGTTTAAGGCAAACCCCGCAATCACTCCACCCAGTTGGGAGAAGAGAACGGACAGAAAGAAACTGACGCGGACCGCCTTTGCCCACCAACCGGTGATACGCTCCATACCTTCCTTTGGCTTCTTCCTGTCGACGTCCTGCCTGGCGCGCTCCACCTCGGCCATGAGCCTCTCCTCCTCCTGCTGCTCGGTGGCCAAAGCAGCCCAGAGATCATCGTCGTCCAGCCGTTGGCGCACCTTCTGGCTGCAGTCGTCGACCCTCAGGCCGAGTTCGCCGAGCTGCTTGCTGGCCGCCGCCAGTGCGTCGCATGCGGCTTTGTACGCCGCATCCTCGTCCTTGGCGACCCGCTCGTGGGCCGCGTGTGCACGCTCCACAACAGCCCGGACGAAGAAGATGAGAAGCAACGAGCAGGTCTCGGCGCTCGCTAGGCACCGCTTCAAGATAGCCATGTGAGAACGCAACGCGTCGCTAGGAGCAGGAGGTGGAGCTGAGCTACATGTGGACGCTGTGGAAGAGGAACCGGTGTTGAAGGTACTACTAATGGCTAAGACTAACGCAAAGACGCCAAAGGTGGCGGTAACAAACCCACAAAAAAACTCAGAGCCCTTGCGAACCCAGTGGGCAGTCATGTTGTTGGTCTTGTGGATGGATGCGATTCCACAGGGAGAGCTGCTTCTTATATAGGGGACTAGGTGATTTGAAGTGCAGCCGTTTGAAGAGGAGAGGAGAGGAGAGGGGAAGGGAAGAAGGGCTCCGTTGCCGTTGCCTCCACCGGCACCGGGCTAGGTGAGCTGGATGGATGATTTGACCAAGGGAGCGGCCGGGGATGATTTGACCAATGGAGCTAGGCCATTGGATTCCCTACAATCGACGGGGCACGTCACTTGGATGCGCCGTGAAATTTTCTACCATGGATTTATGTAACTGCAACAAGGGCGTAGTACCAGCTAGCGGTACTCTGCGGCCCCGGTACCTCACGCATCACCGCGCCCACGCGAAAGCTGCTTCTGTCATCTGCTCACCCCTTCAGGGCATGTGGTAATTGGTCATTTCCACGGCACAGACCTGATTCTTTCCATTATCGTGAAAGATTAAGCGCAGGCCCAACAGAGAGCAGCCGGTTGCGTGGGTCGCCGACAGCTGCCTGTTGTGTGGGTGGCAGAGCGCAGACTGTACAATGCTCGCGAGTGCTGCGGATGGCTCCTCGTTTTTTGTATGGTGCACCTGCAAACACTGTGCTATCATAGAGAAACCTCTAAACTTATGGTAAACAACGGTAGACATTCATTCACAGCTGAATGTGCTAATGTAAGCGTATGCTTGTGCGTAATTAAGGGTCATTCTCTCCGCTCCTCTTATTCATGTCTGGACCGCGTGCAGCTTTTGTTTCCACACATACATGCTCTTCCTGTTGTTAATTACTCATGAGCCCTACTTAGTATCGGCCATTGGATTCCTCCTTAGAATGGACGGGCGACGTCAGTTGGATGGACCGTCAAATTTGCCATTGATCTATGCAACCACTAGTACCTACGGACGTAGCAGCAGGGGTAGGGCAGCTGGCTTTAGCGTACTAGCAGTACAGCTACAGTTGGGTCAGAAAAAAAGCAAGCACAGCTACAGCCGAGCGTGAGGCCACAGCTTATCACTGCACTCGCCAAAGCCATGCATGGTGGAGAGTGAGGTCACATGGTTGCGGAAAGCTTCCATCTTTTTTTAACACAAGGGTGGTGTCTCGGGAGCACGTCTGGGCACCATACGACATAGCAACGCATCCAGCATTGCACGCGGGTGGAAGGCCAACAACGGTGCTAGCATGCACTCGACATGTCGAAGGCAGCATGCGCGCTTACATGCCCAATGGATTGAAGGAATGCATATTAGCATTCAGGGACGGAGCCAGGATTTAGACATAGGAGGGGCCAAGACGATGGTAAAGCCAGAATTTTTTTTTTTGCTTCACAAATTACCTAATAGTTTTATATTCAAGTATCATTCACATTTTATTTTGCCTACATACACACAATTTTATTTTTCAGCTCGAGCGTGTCTAGCTATAGCTAATATAGGTCAATAATTCCACATACGCACCAAGAAGTTGATCAAACTACTTCAAAATATGACATGACATGCCTTGCTACAAAACGTTGTCATACGGAAATTTATGATATACAGAGAACACCAATTATTGTATATAGGTCTGAATGAAAAATCATCACTAGTATTATAAAATTTGGTTGTTGTATTAGGAAAATTGATCAGTATTGTCAAAATACATACCTAGAGAACAAAACCTAGACCCTCACCGTCCCCTCTGCCGCTAGGTCAAAGTAGACCGGTTGGTTGTCATTGGCAGACGTGTAATAGCCATCACTGCTTACAAATGCAGCCGTGCTCGAGGAAGCTTGATCGATCAGAGCTTTCAAATGGTTTGTGGGTATGACCTAGCGTGGCAACTCATCACAAATCACACAGCCAAAATAAATAAAATACTATGATTTATAACACTACAAGATGAGAATTGAGAGGGATTAGTAAAGGTTAACCTTGGTCAATTCGTTGGCTGCAGACTTGAGAATTGGCAAAAGGATCAGCCTGCCTTGCCGTATGAACCGAATCGCGGGCAGGGATAGTAGAGGCGGCAGGCGGGTAGGCTGGACAGGCACACGACCGCAGCGGCATATCACTAATCCACCCACGCACACGCGCCGACGAGACCTTAGCGGAGGCCAAACGCCAAATCGGGCCCTGCAATGGACTTGCAAACAAACAACTTTTTCGTGGGCTTTCACATAGGCCTGGTTTCTTTTTCTTTTTTCATAATTCACGTCAAGATAGGGGGGGGGGCAAGTACTTCTGCAGGTGAAACATATCGCTAATTAGTAGCGTAATA
>NC_041392.1:717088978-717093522 GCF_002162155.2 Triticum dicoccoides
ATCAGTTTTGGGTAATAGAGTATATCTGCGCGCGCGGAGGGGAACCAATGGAACATAGGGTAGTTGCACCCATTTTCCAAAAAAAAGAAGTGATCAGAAAATCTTGTTGGCAAGAAACTTGATAAAAGCTTTAAATTCGCGTAAACAATTCGGGGAACAAATAATTCCCGTAGTACCACTTACTGTTGAAAATACAAAATCAGCAATATATTGGAGGTACTATTCACTCTAAATTGTCCTAGACAATTTTATTCTTATTCACAGATTTTTTTTACGGTAGTTTTTCTTTGTTCAAATTGTTATACAAGTACGTCAGTAGGTCAAGATTGTTACCAAAAAATTCAAACATTTTTGACTTTTTCACAAATTTCTCAGAAAGGTTCGAGGATTGGTTTTATGAGGTGCATATACTATCATGTGTATCAGGGTATTTTCCCAGCATGTGTTCCATTCCTTCGTGTGTATTTTGATGCTTTTCATACCCACCTGAATCGATTTTTTTTGCACAAGGTCATTTTTTTCACGTGCTTCATATCTGCACGTATCTTGATAGGACATGAAGTCTAGCTATAGAGGACATCAAGCATTAGTATTAATGAATACAAAAAATTAATAATATGACTGGTTCAAGAAAAAGTCCTTCTCAAGCCTTCCCAAGATCATGCCCCAGGCAGATGCTGCCCTTGGGTAGACTCATGACCCAAGCTTTGCTCAGTCTGCTAAGAGGAACTCCAATGAGGATCATAACATAGAAGGTGCCAAAGGAGGGTAACAAATGAAACACAAGGGTAGGTGCAACCATTTTAAAAAAGGAATTTAAAAATTGGTCAAAAAATCATGAAACTTGATGGCAGCAAACTTCATAAAGCGTTACGATCATGCAAAAAAAAATTTGGGGGGGGGGGCGGCAAAGGAATTTTGTGGTACTATTTGTGGAAGAAAAAACAAAATCAACACTATATTAGACGTACTATTCACTCTATATTGTCTAGGACAATTTGTTTTTATGCTCACATTTTTTATAGTAGTTTTCCTTTGTCTAAATTTGTATATGAGTACGTCACTAGGTCATGTTTGTTCCCAAAAAAATACAAATATTTTTCACGTTTTCCTGAATTTCTAAAGCAAATGCACGGATTTTTTTTTCAGATGGATATACAACCAGGTGTAACATGGTATTTTCCGTGCGCACACTCCATTCCTTCATGTGTATTTTGATGTTTCTATGCCGACAAGTATCATCAGATTTTATGTGCAAGCTCATTATTCACATGAGCTACATAAGAGATCATGCATTGGTAGTAGTGAATACAAAAACTAATAATACGTCTGGTTTAAAAAAAACTGCTCAAGCCTTCCCAAGATCATGAAATGGCAGAAGCTCTCCTTGAGTAGACTCGTCACCAAATCTTTGTGCAATGTGATAAGTTGAACTCCAACATGAATCATAAAGTGGAAGGCCCCAACGGTGGGGAACGGATGGAACATGGGGTAGATGCACCCGTTCTTCACAACAAATGTATTTCCAGAACGGTAAAAAAACCATGAAATTTGTTGGCAACAAAGTTCTTACAGGGTTATACTTTTGTAAAATATTTGGGGATGAAATGACTTTGCCGGTATTTTTGGTGAAAAAAAATCAGCACCATAATAGAGGTACTGTTCACTATATATTTTTCCTAGAATAAATATATGCTCTGATTTTTTAGGGTAGCTTTTCTTTATCGAAATTTTTATACAAGCATAACACTAGGTCCAGTTTGTTGCCCAAAAAGTTTCCAAGGTTTTCATCTTTTCTTGAATTTTTAAAAAAATATTCGGGGATTCCTTTATCATGTGCGTATACAACCCAGTGTATCAAGGTATTTTCCCTACATGCACTCGATTCCTTCATGTGTATTTTGCTATTTTTTTTCATACCGACATGTATCAACAACTTTTGTGCACAAGCTCATTTTTTCACGTGATTCATATATGCGCATGTCTTGACCAGACATGGAGTCGAGCTACAGAGGAGATCATGCATTTGTATTGGTGAATACAAAAACTAAAATAACAATCGTTTAAAAAAAAAAGACATTTTCAAGCCTTCCGAAGGTCATGCCATGGCGGATGATGCCATTGGTTAGACTCATGACCCAAGCTTTGCTTAGGCTGCTAACTTGAACTCCGACGGGAATCATAAAATGAAAGGCCCCAAATGAGGAGAACAAATGGAATATTTGGTAGGTGCACCTTTTTTCAAAAATAAAGATAATTCCAAAAATAGCCAACAAAACTTGTTAAAGTGTTACACTCTTGTAAAAAAATTGGGGACAAAAGAAATTTTGTGCTATTCTTGATGCAAAAAAAAAATCAGCACACTCTATTAGAGGAACTATCACTCTATTTTTATAGACAATTTTTTATGCTCGAATTAGGGTTTTCATTATCGAAATCTTTATACTGATGCGGCAGTTGGTCAGGCTTGTTGCCAAAACAATTTCGGAGATTGACTTCTATACCTATACTAATTACAGAGTCCCACAAAATTACCACATTAAGAGGGTGCTTGGATCCAAGGGACTATTTTTAGTCTGATTAAAAATAGTCTCTTTTAGAGGCTAAAGTTTCAAGCACCCCTGACTAAAGAGAGGCTAGGACTAGTCTTGAGGCTAAAAAATTTTAGTCATAGGAAACCTACTAAAATATGTATTAGCCCTCTCTCTCCTCATTTAATTCCTCTCCTTTAACACATGCGAGTTCTGGATTGGAGGGTTTGGAGGATAATAAATGCTCAATAACTTGATTTTAGTCTCTTTAGTATTTGGATCCAAGCATGGGTGAGGCTAGCAAGTTTTAGTCCCACTATTTTTAGTCATGGGACTAAAACGTATCCAAGCACCCTCTAATTAGATTTTACGAGCCGTTCATCTGGTGGGACCGAATTATAACGGTGTAGATCCGATCATAAAATCCTCAGTCAGAAAAAGACATTTTCTCTAAAGAAAAAAAA
Source organism: Triticum dicoccoides (assembly GCF_002162155.2). Taxonomy (NCBI): domain Eukaryota; kingdom Viridiplantae; phylum Streptophyta; class Magnoliopsida; order Poales; family Poaceae; genus Triticum; species Triticum dicoccoides. The sequence continues at coordinate 717,091,974 of NC_041392.1, forward strand.
ATCCAATATCAATTGTACCTAAACTTCACGTCCAAACTAAAGAACAAAAATCCAATCTCAACTGTACCTAAAAGCTTCACGTAATCCCCCCAAAAAAAACTTCACGTCCTTCCACCATAAAAAGAAAAATAATCTAATCTCAATTGTACCCAAAAAAGCCTCGCGTCCTTCCACCGAAAAAAAAACTTAACATACTCCACGGCCTCTTCCAAAACTAAATAAGAGTCCCGATCTACTTTCCCTAGCCTCCACGATTTGTCTACTCAAGGAATCGCCTCAGCCTAAACCCTGATCGAGAGCTCTTGGTCGAGGTCTCCATCGCCCCTTCCATATGCGGTCGCCTCCTGCCGCAATCTGGCTATGGTCCTGGTCGTGGTCTCCATCGCCTAACCTCAGTGCGTTCTCCTCCCCGCAGGCATCTCCTCTCTCTCTCTCCCCCACAATTGTCTTTCTCATGCCTTTCGTTTCATTGGCGGCGTGTTAGATCCAACAGCAAATCACATCTCCAGACTAAATCTAATTCCACCAATTCATGGCGGATAGGCCTTGGCCTCTTCCTCCTGGTGCCATTAGCCTCTCTCTCTTTGTGTTTGTTGCAGATGATGAAGAGAACACATCAAGTTAGATCCAGCGGCAAATATGAGAAAAGCAAGATTTGCATGTAGGTGATGAACATCATCAAATTGGCTGCCTCACATGTTATACATAATTGGGCGTTGCGGATAGGCCTTGGCCACTTTCTCCTGCTGCGGTTAGCCTCTCTCTCTCTCTCTCTGTGTGTGTGTGTGTGTGTGTGTGTTGCAGATGATGAAGATAATGCAGTGAGTTCGATCCAGTGACAATTTTGAGAAAAGCGAGATTTCAATGCAGGTGATGAACGTCATCTACTGATTATATAATTGGGTGCCTCCACAGGTTATACAAAATTGGTCAATGAAGTGCAATGCAGGACCATCCACTATACAGTGATCTTTTAAACATCACCAACCCAATCTTTTGATTAGGTAAATATAATGTTGTTTGTCTGCAGTATGTCGGTTCTAACATTGTTTAGCCTATCCATCCAGGGTGCATATGGGAAGCTCTTCTTTGCTGCAGCACCGTCGAGGCCGAGGACGCGGTGATAAGCTCACCATTAAGCAACTGGTCTGGTGATGGATTAAGCGTGTGAAGAAACTTTTGATCTGAGGTAGTATAATATTTTCTTATTTACTTACAGTGTCTTTTTAACATGCACCTCTACAAGCTATTTGTCTGCAGGTAGCGTTCATCTAAGAAAGATTGTGGTTCATTAAGTAATTAACTAGGCAAGACAAACAACTTACAGGTGTTAGTCTGTGATGGCTGAAAAGCACACATATATAATTATACCCTCTCAAATCAGTCAGGCTATGTGATTTTTTATTATTTGGAGCATGAGGATTCACTCAACAAAACAAGTTTCATATTTTTATCACTGATTTTGTCTCTCTTTTGTTTTCTTAATTTTTCATATTTTATACCCTAATTATCATGACACATTTTCTTCTACCATCAGATCTGCATTGAA
>NC_041392.1:717094013-717096745 GCF_002162155.2 Triticum dicoccoides
CACGTACTGTAAAACAGCCAATTCTATTAATATGATCAATGTCTCCCTTGATTGTATGGACGTATCAATGCACAACTATTCAATCGAGCCCATGAAGTTGTCCATCGAGGGACTACCGATGCCCATGGTATGAGTAAAAAAGAAGTTATCTCGCAGTCCAGTTTGTTTTTGTGACGTCTTATACTTGGACTGTGCTTCTGAGGTTCTATCCTATATGTGCATTTAGTTTCTCACGTTCTATGTTGGGCCTGATTTAATGTGTTTCATAAGAATTCCAACCGATTAATCTTTTATTCAGTTTCCAAGCATAATATGCGATTAATGTTCTCAATTTCCAGGACGGCCAGTGAATCATTTCGCAGGCTAGCATCGTTGTTGGGCACAGGGGTTATTATCAGCAAGGTAGAAAATGCTCATATTCCATGCAATAGATTTTTCATGCAGGAAGAATTTTTGACCTTATCCACAAAAGCCACCAGATCACAAAATTGGAGGGATTCTAATTAACCTTTCTGAATGCGTGAGACTGAATTAGAGCAGAACTATGGCAACCCCGCCATGCAAAATAGGCCATGCATGAATCATATATCTCATCAGGTCACCATCTTGCCAAACTTTGCACTGCCTAATGCATCGGAGGTATGAGTTGCCTATCTTCTCTCGAATTGGTTTTCTGACTGTTAGGGTACTAACAGTCAGAGGTAGTATAATATTTTCTGACTTTGTATTGCTAATAAGTAACAATTGAAATTGATATCAGTCCATGCACTATAATTTTTGTAAGTTAATCTAGGGTAAAAATATGATAATACGTGTTTGGTTTTTGAGAGTAGACAGATATGTTAAACATGTTTTGTTTCTTATTTTGCAACGTATATATGATCAGATTATTTGTCCAGTAACCCATACCTATGTAAACGTATGAAATAACTACATGGTAGTCAAACCCAATACACCTCCCTTACCCCAACTAAATGCAACCGAATTCCAGGGTGACATGTTATAAAGGTCAATCTTACATACAAGCAACAAAACTAAGCATGCACCCAAGAATAGTCTTCATTCAGGAATGATAGTTACTTTCTTTTACACTGTTCATTTTTTTGGAATGTGAACATGATAAACTTTATTATTAATGTCATGTCACTACTGGAATCGCCGAATTCGCCAAGTTTGCAGGATACTCGGCAAAGCCTAGAAACAACTTGGCATTGTGCTTGCCCAGTTCTGTTCTCGGCAAACGACACTTGGTTGGACGGATGTGAGCAATCTTGAACTTTTCTAAGTTCTTATTATTGGGCACTCGACAAACATTTTAAACAGCCATTGCTGAGTTTCGAAAAAAGATAACTCGGCAAACTACCACGTTAGGAATAAAATGCATATTAAATTGTTGGAACGACATACATTGTTGAGGAAATCGTTAACTGGTAGCTGCTCGGTTGGCTGGCGAGTAGGGGATTAATCAGCGAATCGGCAAGTTAATCGGCCATTTAATCAATTAATCGGACGATTTTTCAGTTTATGGGCTACTCGATGACCCTACAAGTAGGGATTAATCGGCAAGTTAACTAGTTAATCGGATGAATTCTTGAACAGGGACGACATATATAGGGTGCAGATAATGGATACGAGGTATGTGCATCGATTTGTTTGATTATATAAATAAGATTTCAGGTAAATATTGTATCAGTATTTCGCTATATATGGATTTACGTTTTCTTTTGGTTTCATTATATACAAATTTATTTTAGTAAGGTCTCTGTATATACCTTATTAGACAAATTTCGTGTGAATTCAAAATAGAGACCAGAACAGTTTACTTTTGTCTATATGTTATTATATTAGCATTTATTTTTAGGAAATGATTAATATAATGAAAGTGAACATGTTTAGATCAATACATTTTGATGTGATCGAAGCAAAGCAGATGCACCGAAGTGCAACCATCTCAACATGTACACAAGCTAAACGGAATGACCATTTTCTCTATGCATGATTTATTTTATCAGGTATGGACTAGGCTTTTGTCTTCTAATGAAAAAAGTTTCGAACAAGAAAAGAAGTACTAAAAAATGTTCGCTGATGCGTGCATCTATTCCTTTTCTGTTTAAAAAGGTCTAATTGTTTGTGTTGTTGATTTTGTGAGGCTCTTTCATCTTATATATAAAGTAAACTTCCTAAGTAGTCCAGAGACTGGTCGGAATAGGTGCGAAGTTAATGAACAATCAACAAAATTTAATTTCAATGTGTTGAAGGGATCATATACCAAGATTTAGAGGTTGTTAAATAATTGGATTATTTTTATCTAGATGGAGAATATTTGAGTATATGCGAGTCATTTCATATTCTGTTATTTTAAGTATAAAATTTTAACTACGATAAGATTTGACCGTTGAACATGTATGGCCATAGGACAAGATGGAACTGTTCCAATAGAAATTTGAGAATTCCTGATTTAATTACTCCCGGTAAATGAAATGTAGTCTCAAAACTCAACCTATTGCAGACTACTAAACTAGCCCGTGCGAATGCACGGGTTGACGACTAGTTATCCTAAATTGCTGAAAATATCAGTGATTTTCTTGTCAGGTGCATATAAAACTAGGTGTATCGGGGTATTTTCCCTGCGTGCACTCCATTCCTTCGTGTATATTTTGAGGTTTTTCATACTGACATGTATCAACAGCTTTCATGTTCTAGCTATTTTTCTCGTGCTTCATATTTGCATA
>NC_041392.1:717097449-717109126 GCF_002162155.2 Triticum dicoccoides
CTACCACGGTGCCCATCGGTAGTACCGCTTGAGGGTCCTCAGCGGCAGTACGGCTGCGGTACCGGGCCACTACTGCCTCGACTCGGGGGGGGGGGGCACTTCTCATGTCGGGTTGAGCGGCACTTGCAGCGGTAGTACCGCCCTGCCATCGCGGCAGTACCGCGCTGGACCTGTCCGACAGTACCGCGCTGGGTCAGTCCCTCCTCTATCTTCATGCCCTCTCTGGCTGGGCGGGAGTACCGTAAGGGGGAGCGGTAGTACCGCTGGGTCCAGCGGTAGTACCGCCCTCTACGGGGCTGTTTAGTGGGATAACGGTTGGATTGTTACCCCCACTATAAAAGGGGGCCCCCTTCTTCTTTGTTGACCTACCTCTTCCCCCAAAAGCTCCATTAATGCTCCAAGCTCCATTTTTGCCCGATCTCTCTCTCTAGCCAATCATACTTGTTGATTTGCTCGGGAGTGGTTGAGAAGGCCCCGATCTACACTTCCACCAAGAGAAATTTGATTCCACTACCAATCCCTAGTGGATCTTGTTACTCTTTGGTGTTTGAGCACCCTAGACGGTTGAGGTCACCATGGAGCCATAGTCCATTATGGTGAAGCTTCGTGGTGTTGTTGGGAGCCTCCGATTGAGTTGTGAAGTTTGCCCCAACCTTGTTTGTAAAGGTTCGATCGCCGCCTCCAAGGGCACCAATAGTGGAATCACGACATCTCGCATTGTGTGAGGGCGTGAGGAGAATACGGTGGCCCTAGTGGCTTCTTGGGGAGCATTGTGCCTCCACACCGCTCTAACAGAGACGTACTTCCCCTCAAAAGGAAGGAACTTCGGTAACACATCCTTGTCTTCACCGGGTCCACTCTTGGTTATCTCTTACCTTTACTTGTGCAAGCTTATTAGTATTACTTCTCTTGCTTGCTTGATTGTTCGTTGTCGTTGCATCATATAGGTTGCTCACCTCGTTGCACATCTAGACAACCTACTTTGATGCAAAGTTTAATTTGGTAAAGAAAAGAAAAAAATTGTTAGTTGCCTATTCACCCCCCCCCCTCTAGTCAACCATATCGATCCTTTCAATTGGTATCAGAGCCTCGTCTCTTTACTAAGGATTTTGCCATCTGAAGAGTATGGTTGACACCGTAGACGGTGTGGAGAAGCACTCCGGTGTGAATCCGGTCTCGTCTATGGGTGATGGGGGAACCTCGGTATCCCGTGAGGAATTCAATGAGCCTTGGAGACATTGAAAACCTCAATGACGACTGAGGTTGAAAGCATGTTTACTAAATTCATTGAAGGGCTTAAACTATCTACCGCACCTTTGAAAGTGGGTGATCCCACGGACAAGGTGACGGATGCTAACCCCGACAAGGGGAAGCTAGTAGTGAAAAGGATCCTTCTTCTAGTGGTAAACATGGCACCGGCATTTTTGCCCATGTGGAACCACCACTTGTTTATGGTGGACCGGTTCCTTCCACTCACTTAAATCATGCCGGTCCTCCCCCTAAGATTGTGAAAAATGAGGACTTTGATTCTTGGGTTTATCGCTTTAAGCGTCATTTAAATCATGTGAACACTAATCTTTGGAGAATAATTGAAGAAGGTTTCTATCCGCATGACCCAAGCAATTTCACTCCTCGAGAAGCCGCGGATAATCAATTCAATGAGAATGCTCTCTTCATCATCCAAGATGCAATCCCACCCGAAGATCTACCTCATCTTCGGCCCTTCGCAGCCAAAGATGCATGGCTTTGTGTGGTCTCTCTCGACCGAGGAAGCGCAAGCATTCAACGCTCCAACTATGAAGTAGTGCAAGACGAAGCCGGTGAGTTTGCAATGAAAGAAGATGAAGAACCTCGTGAGCTTTATCGGAGAGTAACTAAACTCGCGGTCTCACTCCGAGATCATGGGAGCAAGGACACGGACGACAATTGGATCAAGCGCAAATTCCTCAAGGCAATGATGCCATACCACAAGGCGGTGTCCTCCGTCATTCGTCAAATGCCGGACTTCCACACATTGACCTCAAGTGAAGTGTTGGATGAGTTTGTCGCTATTAACATCTTGGACAAGACCGCCGACAATGCGGTGCTTCGTTCTCAAAGAGCAAAGAAGCCCAACCTTGCATTGAAGTCCAAGGTTTGTGTTGAAGAAGAAGAAGAGGAGGACGAAGAGGGAAGCAACCCCGAAGATACAAAATATGCCTATCATGAACACATGGCACTTGCTTTAAGGCAATTTTGGAGCAAGAAAAGCTCAAGGACAAACTTCAACAAGAACAACTCAAGTGGCACGAAAGGCAAGCAACTCGTGTGAGGACTTGCTACAATTGTGGCAATGTGAGCCATTTTTTGCGGAGTGCCCGTATGAGAAGAGGGAAGACAATGGTCGCAAGCTCATTCGAAAGGACAAAGCCAAGTCTTTCCCAAACAAGAGCAACTTCACCAAGAAGACCCCTCACAAGGCATTGGTGGTTCAAGAAGAGTACCATGAGGATGATGATGATGATGATGATGATGGTGAGTCGGTTGTCATGGCCTCCGTTGCCATTGCAAAAACTCCACGAGTGTCCCTCTTCGACTCACCCAATGAGAACATCACCGCCAAGTGCCTCATGGCCAAAGCCACCAACAAGGTAACCCCCACCATCAAAACTACCATCATTAATAATCCTTCCTTGAAAGATTGCATTGATGAATGTGAGGGATCTAATGTGGAGGAAAATGAGTTTGAGTCCTGTATGGGTAAACTCAAGGGTAAATCCAAGAAGCATTTTATTGCTCTCTTGGAACAACTTGGTGAAGCCAATGACATGATCGAGTCTCATGAAGATACTATCTCCAAGATGGAGGGGCATAGTCGTGACTATGCCGATGAGATTTTGGATCTTTCCAATGCTCTTGAGGAAGAGCGTGGTCTTCGTTTGGCTCTTGAGGAGTCACACAATGTTGATCATGCTAAGTTAAAGAAAGATTTTGATCATGCTCTCGTTGTTTCTCGTGTGCTATACTCCGAGAAGGCCAAACTTGGGGTTGATCTTGCTAGACTCAAAGAGGATTTTGATCTACTTGACAAGGCTCACAAGGTCTTGAAGGGTGCTCATGCTAGTCTCAAAGAGTCTTATGATCAACTCCAAGTAAAGCTAATCAAGGAGAAAGCCACTTCTCCTCGTATGATGTTAATTGATAATGCAAATGCTACTAACCCGAGTTGTGAGCATGTGCATCTTGTTGAGGAGAACGCTAAGCTAAAGGTGCAACTTGAGAAAGGTCGTGTGTCTTGCATACAAGGCGAGAAGAACCTCAACGACCTCTTGACCAACCAAAAGGGAGTTGTGGCCATGGAAGGGATTGGGTACGTGCCCAATTCCAAGAACAAGAAGAAGAATGACAAGGCAAAACGACCTCCTCCTCTCAAGCAAACCTTTGTGAAGGAGGGTGAGGGTGCTACTAAGGATAAGGAGAAAAACTCCATGAGGGGTAGTGATGCCAAGAAGGGAAACGCTCCCCTTCCCAACAAAGCCGGCGACTTTAACCCTTCTTATGTGTTGTGCCGCGCTAGAGATGGGCATGTTTATGCCAAATTTGTTGGTTCTCCTTATGAGTACATTGAATGGTCTATTTGGGTTCCTAAGACCCTTGTTACTAACATCAAAGGACCCATTACAAAATGGGTACCTAAAACCAAGCATTGATCTCTTGTAGGTGTTTGCTTCCGGTGGGGGATCATGGTTGATCGATAGTGGAGCTACTAATCAAATGATCAGAAGCAAGGACTTGGTGGTGGACGTGCAAAAGATTCCATCCATGCCCACAAATGTCGAGTGGGGTGATGCCTCGTCTTTTGAGGTATTGGGACTCGGCAAAGTTGTCATTTCTCATGATCTTATGATTGAGAAGGTCATGTTTGTTGAGTCCCTTGCATACAATTTACTTTCTGTTCGTCAACTAGCACTCATGGGCTTTGCCACTTTCTTTGATATTGATTTCGTGGCCCTCTTGTGGAGCGACACTCTTAAAGTAGCCTTTGTTGGGCATGTCGAGAACGGTCTCTATGTGATTAACTTTTCAAAGCGACCCACTAAGACCGCGACATGCCTAATGGCTAAAGTTGACGTAGGATGGCTTTGGCATCGCCGTTTAGCCCACGTCAATATGAGATCTTTGCAAAGTCTTCTCAAGGGGGACCATGTCCGTAGACTAACAAATGTTAGTCTTGCCAAAGATCGTGCTTGCAGTGCTTGCATCAAAGGAAAGCTACATGAGAAGGCTCACCCTCCCACGACTATCATCTACTTGAAGAGGCCTTTGGAGCTCCTTCACTTGGATCTCTTTGGACCTCCATCCTTTGATAGTCTTGGGGGTAGAAAGTATTGCTTGGTGATTGTAGATGACTATTCAAGATACACTTGGGTATATTTCTTCAAGAGGAAGAGCGAGACCCAACAAACCGTCATCGACTTTGCAAATGAAGCTCAACGACAACACAATGCAAAGATCTTGATAATAAGAAGTGACAACGGCTCCGAGTTCAAGAACTACACCTTGGATGAGTTTTTGAGTGATGAGGGAATCAAGCATCAATATTCCGCACCTTATACCCCTCAACAAAATGGTGTAGCAGAGAGGAAGAACCGGACGTTGATGGATGCGGCAAGGACCATGATGGCGGAGTTCAAGTCTCCCTACAACTTTTGGGCCGAAGCCATCAACACCATGTGTCATGCATCTAATCGGCTCTACCTCCGCATAGGTTTGAACAAGACTCCATATGAGATACTCACCGGTAACAATCCCAACCTCAAGTACTTTCGGGTGTTCGGGTGTAAGTGTTTCATTCTCAAGAAAGGTGTTCATTTGTCTAAATTTGAGGCTAGAGCTTATGAGGGCATATTTGTTGGCTATGCTACAAACTCTCATGCTTACCGTGTAATGTTGAGTTTGATGAGAATAACGGTTCCCAAGTGGAGCAAAGTGGTACCTGTGATGTTGGTGATGAAATTCCTCCTCAAGCCATAAGAAGAATGGGTGTTGGTCATATCCTACCCATTGAGGAACCCCTTGTAGCCGAAGGAGAAGGACAATGTTCTACTCAAGTGGAACCTTCACCAACCCAAGACCCACACGCTTCCGAAGAACAAAGTGAGGGCCCTCAACCTCAAGAACAAGACCAAGGGCAAGATCAATCTCAAGATGGTGTTGTAACATCAAGTGATGCCCAAGGTCAAGCTCCCTCCTCCGAGCAAGTTCAAGATCAAGAGCTTCCACGAGTCAAGAACATGCTCAAGACGACGCTCAAGATGATCAAGTGACCACTCCTCGTCTCACCCCTGAGGAGGAATTGGAGCGTCGTGCCGCCAAGGTTGCTTCCAAGCTCTCCACCAAGGATCATGTCATGATAAATGTGCTTGAAAGCTTAAGAAAGGGGGTAAGCACTCGTAGACAATTAGCAAACTATTGTGAACATCACGCGTTTGTCTCTTGTGTTGAACCCCAAAAGGTCTATGAGGCGCTCGAAGATCCGGATTGGCTCAATGCCATGCATGAAGAACTCAACAACTTCGAGCGCAACAAAGTGTGGAGATTGGTGCCAAGGCCGACGGTGAACCACAATGTCATTGGAACCAAGTGGATATTCAAGAACAAGCAAGATGCTCATGGGATTATCATTCGCAACAAGGCTCGTTTGGTAGCACAAGGCTACTCCCAAGTCAAGGGTATCGACTACGGTGAAACCTTTGCTCCCGTTGCTCATCTTGAATCCATTCGCATGTTGATTGGATATGCTTCTCATCATAACTTTAAGTTACAACAAATGGATGTGGAGAGTGCTTTTCTTAATGGTCCTATTAATGAATTGGTTTATGTCAAGCAACCCCCCGGGTTCGAGGATCCCTACTTTGCCGATCATGTTTATTAACTCGTTGAGGCACTTTATGGCCTTAAACAAGCCCCACATGCGTGGTATGACCACCTTACCGAGTTGTTACAAGACCGTGATTTTGAAGTTGGGCTAATCGACCCCACTCTTTTTACTAAGAAGGTCAAAGGGGAGTTGTTTGTGTGCCAATTATATGTTGATAATATTATCTTTGGTTCACCTAACAAAGCTTTCAATGAGGAATTTTCCGCTCTCATGACCTCAAAGTTTGAGATGTCTTCCATGGGAGAGTTGAAGTTCCTTCTCGGGTTCGAAGTGAAGCAAAGGAGAGAAGGAACTTTCATCAACCAAGCCAAATACACTCAAGACATGCTTAAGAGATTCAAGCTAAGTGATGTCAAGCCGGCGTCCACTCTCATGCCCACCAAGTGCCAACTTCACATTGATCCCAATGGTAAAGCGGTGGATCAAAAGGTATATCGCTCCATGATTGGCTCCTTGCTTTACCTTTGTGCATCTAGACCGGATATCATGTTGAGTGTGGGAATTTGTGCACGGTTTCAAGCCGCACCTAAGAAAAGTTAGTTTATGGCGGTAAAGTGAATCTTTCGATATTTGGCTCATACCCCAAACTTTGGTTATGGTACCCAAGAGGAGCAAACTTCAAGCTTGTCGGTTATTCGGACTCGGATTGGGCGGGAGACAAAGTGGATAGGAAGTCCACTTCCGGAGGGTGCCAATTTCTTGGTTGCTCTTTGGTAAGTTGGTATTCCAAGAAGCAAAGTTGTGTATCTCTTTCGTCCACGGAAGCGGAGTATGTGGCTGTCGGTAGTTGTTGTGCACAACTTTTATGGATGAGGCAAACTTTAAAGGATTACGGTGTCACTTGTGACAAAGTGCCTCTTTGGTGTGACAATGGAAGTGCCATCAAGATTTCTCTCAACCCGGTGCAACACTTCAAGACAAAGCATATTGAGATTAGGTATCACTTCATCCGGGATCACATTAGGCGAGGGGATATCGAGCTTAACTATGTCAACACTCATGATAACCTTGCAGATATTTTCACGAAGCCTTTGGATGAAGCAAAAATTCGCGAGTTCAAGCATGAGGTAAATATCATTGATTCGAGCAATGTGACTTGAACCCTTGCACACCCCACCTCACTCAACTTGTTGTCTAGTTTAGGTGTAGGCATGGACATAGGGGGAGTGTTGTTCTCTCAATGAACTTTCCCTCCCCCCATAATGCATAAACTAACCAAACTCTTTCACATTAACCATTTTTTATGGTACTTGTGCTTCAAAGATGAGTGTTGGTCATGGGCCCAAGGTTAAAATCTTCGCGGCGCCATACCTCTGAACTCAAACAGAGGTGGCCTCGGCCACCGCCCTCTCTTGGAGAGGTGTGTGTCTTCTTTCTTTTTGTCGGTTTTGTGTGTGTGTGTTCTCGTTTTTTTCCTCGGTTTCTTCTCTTGTGCTTAGCCCAGTTTGGTCGGCCCATTTTGCGACAGAGCGGTACTACTGTTGTGTGAGCGGTACTACCGCTGACAAGCATCAAGCGATACTATCGCCCACCCTAGCGGTACTACCGCTGCGGGGTGGGCGACTGGGGAGGGGGGGGTTATGTCGGGACAGGGGGGTTGTTTCTCCCCCATACCCATTCGCCTCCACTCGCTTGTCTTCCTCGTCGCTCCAGCGACCTCTCGCCGCAGGAGGGGCCCGGCCGGCCACCGCTTTCGGGCCGTCTCTCTCCATTTCCTCTGATGGAGTCGATCCCCATCACTTCCTCTTGCCATGGATGCTGGTATTGCCCCCGTTCCTGTTCTCTCTTTACCATCTAGTTTTTAGGGGTAATAGGCATTGTGCTTCTCATCTTTTGGCTAAGGCGAGGCTTGGGTAGGATGGAGATGGCTTCTAGGCCCTATGGATTGAAGTTTGGTAGGTTTATTTTTGAATTTGGCATCTCCGGTAGTGCCGGATCCGTCCACGGCAGTGGGGAACCGCCGTTCCCCATCTGGCACAGTACTACCGCCCTCCTCGAGCGGTACTACCGTGCAAGCGGTACTGCCGCTTATGGGTCGCGGTACTACCGTTCCCCATCTGGCGCGGTACTACCGCCCTCTTCGAGCGGTACAACCGCGCAAGCTAGATGCCTCATTCCATCTTTTCTTACCAAGCTTTGATCTGTGTTGTGTTCTTTGGTGGCTTATGCTCTTTCTTTCGTGTGTTTCTTCTGGTCATGTGTTTTGGTTCCAGGTGATGATCATCCTGAGCAGCAGGTCCGCCGTGTCAACCCCGGTCGTGCAACGTCAAAGCGCTACCGCACTTCTGAGTTTGCAGGTGGTTCCTCTAGTGCTCACCCGCCGCCAGCAGGCACAACCTCAAGTGCTCCACCGCCACCTCAGCACTCGAAGAGATCTGCAAACAAGCCAAAGGGAAAGACTGTGACTGAGATGACTGCCAAGGAATTTTGGGCCAAGCGTCGCTGCAACCCCTATGAGGAATACCAAGATCCCACTTTGGTTAACCGCCCGTTCTGGAACCGCTTTCAGTTCTCCATCTTCTTTGATGTGATCAAGGCTAAGAAGAATCACTTTGTTGATGTCCGTTCCATCAACACCGATCCAATGGAAAAGGACCCTGAGTACTTTGGTGAAGCCCTTCAGATGTGCACTCAGTTGAACATTCTCAGAATCATGCAGTTCAACAAGGACTTTGATGCCGACATCATATGCCAATTCTATGCCATTGTCCATCTTGGAACTGATGCAGAAAGGACCTTGACTTGGATGAAGAATGGCAAGTTGCTCGCTGTCAAGTGGAAGGCCTTCATGGAGTTACTTGGGGTGGAAGATCACGGGCTTGAGCATCCAGTCGGCTTCCGTCCTCACTGCAATGTCACCTCCACTCACAAGCAAGCTCTCTGGCCCTACTGCTCTCAGAAGGTTAACCCCAAGACAAAGAAGGTAACCTATGAGATGTCTACCTATCTGGACATCCTTCACCGTGTCTTCCGCGAGACTCTTTTCCCGCGCATTGGGAATCTGGATATGGTCCACTCCTATCTTGTGGACATGCTTCTCTTCTGCCAGCATGAGAAGGAAGAAACTACTGGAGAGACCCTGGACATTTCTCATGTTATGTGGTCTGAGCTTCTGTCTGCCATCTCTGAGCGCAAGTGCCCGATCTATGGTCCTTTCATCATGCTGCTCATTGAGAAGGTTTGGGCACATCACTATCCCAGGGCTGTGCTGGAAACTGGAGAGTTGATTTCTCATGATATCAAACGTCTGCGGAAGAAGGACAACTGGGGAACCCAGGCCCCTCGTTCTGATGCTCCACCTTCTGAGGCTGACATGGAGTCCGAGGACGATGCTGAGGCCGACAAGGATGAGGACTATGAGCCCTCCGGTGTGGAGCCCTCATGGGCTAAGAGGATTAAGCGCAAGATGAAGAAGGTTTTCTGCATGGAGTCTCATGGCCAGTACATGTCTCATGTCTCTGAGAAGAAGGCCCGCAGACGTCACAAGGAGCTCATGTGCCAGTTGGGTGCCACTGTTAACAGCGGATCTGAGGAGAGGATCACTGACGAGGAGGAGTGGGTTCAGCAGCATTGCCCGTGGACCGACTCAGACGCCGAGCAGTTTCCGACCGACAACGGAGGTGCACACGATCATGCTGAGATGTGATGTTCGAGATCCTCAGCTTGCCATCACCTGGAGCCGTAGTAACGCTCTTCACCCTTTTGGTGTCTCGCTGCCAAAGGGGGAGAGAGTTTAGGGATTTGTGTTGTTGCCGTGTTGCGAGTGTGTCTTTGTGGTTTGTGGTGTCTTGTGTTTTCTTGTCGTTTCGCTTGGTTTGGTTTGGTGCCAGTGAGAACTAAGTTCTAAACATATGGTGTGAGACATATGCTACCCTATCTTTACCTTTATTATCTATGTCTATTCAGTACTCTAGTATCTTATGAGTTGCATGCTTATCATGTTTTATACCCTACTCTCATGTATCCTGTGCTTAGAACTTTTAGACTATAAAATATAGGTGGAGTGTTGATCCGAATGTGTGTGTCTTGCATTCCAAAGGCACTACTAACTAGGTGCACACATTCAGGGGGAGCCCGTCTATATTTTGTAGTTCTAAGTATCCTTACTTTTATGTCTTTTCCCTGTGCAAATCCCTGGTTGTCATCAATCCACCAAAAAGGGGGAGATTGTTAAGGCATATCTCTCTCGATTTAGTTTTGGTGATTGATGACAACATATTTGCGGACTAACCTTGTGCTTTGAGCATTTCAGAGATTCATCCTTTGGCTCGAGACGATTTCCTTCCCCTCGGAGTGTTTTTCAAGACGGTGTAGAACTTCCGTTTCTTATTGGTGGACTAGTTTCATAGGAGTCACCGTACTATCAAGAGGGGGTCCGCTTTGGTAAGGCTAGAGTGGAATCATCACGTACACTTTCGTTTCACACCCTATGGGCCTTCCCGCGTTGTTGGTGTTTTGATTCCCTGATGTTTGGGCAGTCTTTGGCCCCAGCGGTAGTACCGCGGTGCCCAGTGGTAGTGCCACTTGAGGGTCCTCAGCGACAGTATTGCTGCGGTACCGGGCCACTACCGCCTCGACTCGGGGGGGGGGGGCACTTCTCGTGTCGGGTTGAGCGGCACTTGCAGCGGTAGTATCGCTCGAGAGCGGTAGTACCGCCCTGCCACCGCGGCAGTACCGCGCTGGACCTGTCCGGCAATACCGCGCTGGGCCAGTCCCTCCTCTATCTTCATGCCCTCTCTGGCTGGGCGGTAGTACCGTAAGGGGGAGCGGTAGTACCGCTGGGTCCAGCGGTAGTACCGCTGCCCTCTGCGGGGCTGTTTAGTGGGGTAATGGTTGGATTGTTACCCCCACTATAAAAGGGGGTCCCCTTCTTCTTCATTGACCTACCTCTTCCCCCAAAAGCTCCATTAATGCTCCAAGCTCCATTTTTGCCCGATCTCTGTCCCTAGCCAATCATACTTGTTGATTTGCTCGGGAGTGGTTGAGAAGGCCCCAATCTACACTTCCACCAAGAGAAATTTGATTCCACCACCAATCCCTAGCGGATCTTGTTACTCTTGGGTGTTTGAGCACCCTAGACGGTTGAGGTCACCACGGAGCCATAGTCCAATGTGGTGAAGCTTCGTGGTGTTGTTGGGAGCCTCTGATTGAGTTGTGGAGTTTGCCCCAACCTTGTTTCTAAAGGTCCGGTCGCCGCCTCCAAGGGCATCAATAGTGGAATCACGGCATCTCGCATTGTGTGAGGGCGTGAGGAGAATAGTGTGGCCCTAGTGGCTTCTTGGGGAGCATTGTGCCTCCACACCGCTCTAATGGAGACGTACTTCCCCCCAAAAGGAAGGAACTTCAGTAACACATCCTCGTCTTTACCGGGTCCACTCTTGGTTATCTCTTACCTTTACTTGTGCAAGCTTATTAGTATTACTTCTCTTGCTTGCTTGCTTGTTCATTGTTGTTGCACCGTATAGGTTGCTCACCTAGTTGCACATCTAGACAACCTACTTTGATACAAAGTTTAATTTGGTAAAGAAAAGGAAAAAATTGTTAGTTGCCTATTCACCCCCCTCCTCTAGTCAACCATATCGATCCTTTCACCGCTGACCCGCAAAACGCGTTTGCAGTTCGCGGAAAAATGGTTTTGCGGGTCGATTTTAGCTGCGCCGAACAGAACCCGTATAATCAACCCGTAAAAAGGAATATTCTCTGAATATACTGAACAGGCCCACATCAAGCCCATTTTTTTCTTGGTCGTCTTCTTCC
>NC_041392.1:717109513-717145464 GCF_002162155.2 Triticum dicoccoides
CCGAGGCAGTGCGGGACGGCCGGACTCCTCCGTTCACCATCGATGTAGATCAAACCAAACAGGCAAATGCGAAGCCGCCGTCGCCGTAGCTAGGTGAAGCTAGCTAGCTCAATGGTTGGGTTTTACCTTAATACTATGGTTGGGTTAAAGGGGACTTGATACTTTAATGCTATGGTTGGGTTTTACCTTAATGAATCTTTAGTAGTTGCGGATGCTTGCTAGAGTTCCAATGATAAGTGCATATGATCCAAGTAGAGAAAGTATGTTAGCTTATGCCTCTCCCTTAAATAAAATTGCAATAATGATTACCGGTCTAGTTATCGATTGCCTAGGGACAAATAACTTTCTTGTTGACAAAAGCTCTCTACTAAAACTAATTTAGTTGTGTCTTTATCTAAACAGCTCCTAGCTTTTATTTTCGTGTTCTTTACTTTCTTGCAAGCTTACCCAAAAACACCTACAAAGTACTTCTAGTTTCATACTTGTTCTAGGTAAAGCGAACGTCAAGCGTGCGTAGAGTTGTATCGGTGGTCGATAGAACTTGAGGGAATATTTGTTCTACCTTTAGCTCCTCGTTGGGTTCGACACTCTTACTTATCGAAAGAGGCTACAATTGATCCCCTATACTTGTGGGTTATCAAGACCTTTTTCTGGCGCCGTTGCTAGGGAGCAATAGCGTGGGGTGAATATTCTCGTGTGTGCTTGTTTACTTTATCACTAAGTAATTTTTATTTGATGTTCTTAGTTGTTTCCTATCTTTAGTTATGGGTAGGAAACGCAAAATACCAAAAAAATTAGTTGTACCTACTGAACCAATGGTTGAAGAACCAATCAAAATCTATCACACTGTTGAAGCTTATTACTTGGATCATCTTCGATCCCTATGTGCTCGTGTTGAAACCCCAACTAGCTTAGTTGAGGGCAAATCTTTAGATGAGCATGCTTATTATGTGCGACACCGTATATCTCAAAAAGAGAAACTTTTACAGCATCAAATTAATACTATGCAATGCTATGCTTGGAATTTATGCTATTATTATGATTTTACTTGTTGTTCTGAAAACCCTAAGAAACACCTTCCCTACCAATGTGAGTTTAGTGATAATGGAATCGTATCTTCGTATGCTAAATGTGCTTATAGTTACTATGATGTTCAAAAAATTGAAGAATTTGTTGCTTTTAAGGGTGCTTTTGAAATTGCACCCGTTTTTCCAAAAAAGAGAATTTTTTAAAAAAGGTAAAAATCCATGAAATTTGTTGGCAACAATGCAAGTTTGTTAAAGCGTTACACTCTTCTAAAAATTTTGGGGACAAAATAACTCCCTTGGTATTGTTGGTGAATAGAACAAAAACACAACTACATTAGAATTACTATTCACTCTATATTGTCATGGAATTTTTTTTATGCTCAGATTTTTTGGGTTGTTTTCATGTCAAAAAATTTATATGAGTATGCTAGTATGTCAATTTTGTTGCCCAAAAAGTTTTGAAGAGTTTTGACTTTTTCATGAATGTCTAGAAAAATCAGGGATTTTATTATTAGGTGCATCAAAAACCAGGTGTGCCATGTTATTTCTACTCCCACTCCATTCCTTCATCTGTATTTTGATGTTTTTCATGCCAATATGTAGCAACAACCTTTAAGTACAAGCTAATTTTTTTTCACGTGCTTCATGTGGATATGCAACCATGTGTAGCATGGTCTTTTCGCTCCACACACTCCATTCCTTCATGTGTAATTTAATGTTTTCATATCGATATGTATCAACTGCTTATATGTATAAAATTATTTTTTTCACATGCTTCATGTATGCACATATCTTGATCGGGAAGTAGTCCAGCTACGGAGTAGAACATGCATTAGTATTAGGGAATACAAAAAACAAATAATATGACTGGTTTCAAAAAGGGTCCTTGGCAAGCCTTCCCAAGGTCATGCCATGGCAGATGTTGTCCTCGAGTAGACTAGTGGCCCAAGCTTTGCTGAGTCTGCTAAGTTGAACTCCATCGGGAATCATAAATTGGAAGGCCCCATAGGAGGGGAACGAATAGAACATGAGGTAGGTGCATTTTTTTAAGGTGATTTCCAAAACGACAAAAAATCATGAAACTTTTGGCAACAAATTTGTTAAACGGTTACATTCCTATAAAAATTCCGGGGACGAAATGACTTTTGTGGTATTGTTGATGAAGAAAATCAGCACTATATTGGAGATACTATTCACTCTGTATTGTCCTGGACAATTATTGTATGCTCAGGCTTGTCAGTGTAGTTTTTCTTTGTCGAAATTTGTATACGATTATGACAACATGTCAAGTTTGTTCCCAAATATTTGAAGATTTTGACCTTTTCCTGAATTGTAAAAAAACAAGAATTTTTTCATCAGGTGCATCTACAAGCAGGTGTATCAGGGTATATCCCAGCGCGCACTCCATTCCTTCGTGTGTATTTTGATATTTTTCATACCGACATATATCAACAACTTCTATGAACAAGCTCAATTTTTCACGTGCTTCATATCTACACATATCTTGATAAGACACGGAGTCAAGCACCAAAGTAGATCAAGCATTAGTATTAGTGAATACAAAAACTAAAAACATGACATGTTTAAAAGAAGTCCTTCTCAAGCCTTTTAACGGGCTTGCCCATGGCAGATGCTTCCCTTGGGCAGACTAGTGAGACAAGTTTGCTCAGTCTGCTACGGGGAACTCCAAATACAGATCATAAAATGGATGGCCCCAAAGAAGGGGAACGGATGGGGCAGGTGCAACCATTTTTCAAAAAAAAAAAAGTAATAGTTCCAAAAATGGTCAAAAATCATGAAATTTGTTGGTGAGGAAATGACTTTTGTGGTGTTGTTTATGAAAAAGGTGAGCACTATATTATACTTCCTCCGTAAACTAATATAAGAGCGTTTAGATCACTACTTTGGTGATCTAAATGCTCTTATATTAGTTTACAGAGGGAGTAGGTACTATTCACTCTATATTGTCCTATACAATTTCTTTGTATTCTCAAAAAAATTATGGTGTTTTTTATTTGTCAAAATTGTTATATGAGTACGCCAGTGGGTTGAGTTTGTTGCGAAAAAGTATAGAAGATCTTTTACTTTTTTCTGAATTTGTCAAAAAAAAATAATAGATTTTTCTGATCAGGTGCAGATACAGCTAGTTGTATTAATTCGGGTATTTTCCCTTCTTCCACTCCATTCTTAGACTCGTGACAAAAGCCTGCGCATAATTAGCAGTCAATCCGTTCTTTTCTGTTGCGGCTGTACTGTTACACGAGACGAGTCTATTCGTTCTTTTTTGTTTTGATGATGGCCAGTCGTAATTGCATCAGGCTTGAATCATTCCTGATGAAACTGCACCACACACGACAATGCACATAGGAATGCCGGACACGGACACTGGTTAGTTTAATTTAACGAGTAAAATTAGTGCAGCGTTGAGGGACAGGGACGGAGCGTAGCGTAGCACGGCGCAGGCTGCCGCTCAGTTGTGAGTTGTGACGCGGTGGACGGTCAAAATCAGGGAACCAGAGAGGCGGGGCGAGCCGACCAAGATGCAGAGGCGTGCTGCCGCTCAAAACAGGATGGCAGCGCCTCCACCGTTGCGGGAGCCAGGCGAATCCTTGCCGAAACCGGAAAGGGAATTGGCTCGGTCGACCAAGATGCATCAGGTACCACGGGCAGCACAGCACAGTGGTCACTCACATCCTGCATGCATGGCGCACAAGGGCATCCACTGCATGCATGGAATCTCGAGACGTGGCCAGGCCCAGCATGCGGTGCTACTCCTACTCCGATACGGAGGAGATATATGGCCCGCGAAAAGGGAAAGAGAACATGCGCCCTGATTCCGGCTTTGCCGTACGTAGAAGTACGTTAGTTAAGTCCTAAGATAAGACGACGGAGACAGTTTACGTTCAGCCTTGTTAACCACTGTCAGTGCGGCCTCACGGACGGCACACGCATCAATCAGATTGCAACAACGACGCACGGGACTCTGTCCACCCGATGCGATTGCAACAACTAGACAGTCCTTGTTAAGTAGAGTAGTTAGCAAACCGCGGCAAGATCGACTTGACGATCAAGAATTGAGAGTTATGCACGTGGTGATTAACGTAACACAGCCCCAAGGAAGAGTAGAGGTGACCTCTACCAGTAGAACGGAAAAGAGTGTCGTAGATACTCCTATGTCGTTTGGATCTACAACCAGCTTGCACCTTGCACCTTGCAGTATGGCATCCTCATTTGGATTCAATAGTTGGAGAATCGGCAGCGAAACTGAGCTGCTAATGGCGGATCTTTTGTTTGCTTGGCATGTCCGAGACAGTGCGTGCAGCAAATCAGTTCCTCGAATTAAAATCGCTTTCCGAGTGCCCTTTCGCTGCCTTTTGTGTGCGCTGGACGAGTCAAAGATAGGAAAGGCTCAAGTTGCAGCCATTGCAGCCTATGTAGCAGGTAGTACTGCGTACTGGATACTAGCCCACGCAAAAGATACTAGCCCACGCAAAAGATACTCCTAGTAGCAGTACGAAAAAGTTAAATGGAGCTGGGAATCAAGTTTTGATGGTGCAGTTTTTACTGGCAGTAAGTCGGTATAGCGGACGGTCGCACGGCGTCGCCCTATAAAAGAAAGTATACTTCAAGTCTTGTCTTCTTGACCTGTAATTTTGTGTGTTAGTGTGCCACTTACAATTAGCTATTCGGCCAAGCTAGTTAACCATCAGCTTTGGTGGTAGTTTTATATTCCATGTAGAAAGCTTGTGACACGAAAACTTAGTGATTCAAGAACCGGGGTGACACAAAATTTGTAGAAAGAACAAACCATTTTGGATGAACAAAGATACCGCCACGAGTTGAACATAAACTTAGTCCCATGAACAAAATTGTTGTGTGATTACTCTGAGCGCACACAGCATCGTTCCGCTCTGCCGGTTCTGAAATGAAAAGTTGTTCTTGGCGGTGTCTCGTAGCACTACTGGCCCGCGGTCCTTGCACAGTTAATGAGGTCACGTCCATGGCATACGCTACCCCTCTTTGCTTGCCAGCCTTGTCTGCGCGAGTGCAGCAGAGGTGCAGTCCGTCCATGAGAGCCCGGTATTGCGCCGATGGCTGGACCAAAGACAAAGCGATTGTATTGTGCTGGTGTTCCCAACGTCTTTCCCCGTACCAAGTTGGGCTTCATTTCCTGCGCTCTAGTCGCTTCTGCTGTTTGCTGTGCTGCTGCTCCAGCAGGGGGAGGGTGAGAGAGACCCAGCCAAGCCAAGGCGCCGGGTTCCCACGTTACCAAGAACCTGTAAATATTTGCCATCACCCATCACTATACATGCCATTGCTTTGTTTGTCCTCGTATATTCAGTCTAACAAACAACAAATTTGTTGCCTGAAATGACTAGGAAGAACATTCCATTTTTAATCTTGATGGCAACGATGCGGCCGTGGAGAATAACGTGTTCCTCACTCCGGTCCTATCGCAGGGCTTCTTCTTCGGAAGGCTCTGAGGAGTGTGTGAAAAGTGTCGTGTGCAGGAGTTTGCCATTGGATGTTGTTTCATATCGCGACGATGATTTCTTTAGTGTGGTTGTTGTTTTGGCATTGGGTTGCAGACTGCAGGCAGGCGGATCCGGTGTTCTTTGCCGACTACGTCGACCGGAGACGGTGGATCTGAGGCCCAAGGAGCACGGGGTTGAACCCCGGTCGACGCGCCACAGCGATATGTGCTCTGTCATCTACGGCAGTGCTTTCTTCGGCTCACAGAGCATTGATGCGATGGTGCTGCATGTCTCCTCCTCCGATGGCGATGTCAATGGTGTTGCTGGTGGTTGGTGGACGGCGACGATTTGGTTCAGCAATTGACTCCCTCAAAAGCCTATTTATAATTTTCTTTTATGTGGGGCGTTTTTTTGCTTATGTGCCAAGATGGCTCTCCTCACTGGTATTGTTCAGTGTGGTCGACATATGTTGTATTTTTCAACTTTATGTAGTGATGAATATGTGGTTTCAAAAACAAAAAAACACAACCGCTATATAGCAGTGCACAGTGGAAGGACGGGACGCTCGTGCTAGCTGCCACTTTCGATTCTTTATGATTGGTTCAAATTTTCTTTTTTAGGTTTTTCTGATTTCTTGATTTCTCCTTTTCATTTTTATCTTATGAAATTCCAGTTTATATTATTGTTTTCTCTGAGTTTAGGCTTTTTTGTCTTACCGTTTTTTTCTTTCTCCATTTTTTATTTGTGTCCCTGGTTTTCTGGGGTTTTTCAATTTAATATTAAATTGTACATTTAACATCTTTTCAAATACCTGAATTTTTTAAGCCGGGAGAAATTTCTAATTTACACGGACATAATATCAGAAATACACAAACACTTTCTAAAGTACATGAATATTTTCTTTAAAGTATGAATATTTGTAAAATTACATGGAGCATTTTCTAAAATTACATATTTTTAAGTGCGCCAATATTTTTTTAAATCACATGCACATTTAAAGATGCCAGCACTTTTTAAAATTTCTATTAAAATCTTTCCAAATTCATGAGCACTTTTTCCTGATTGCATGAGTGCCTTTCTATAACACAAGAAACTTAAAAAACATATTTTTTAAATGCACTAATATTTTTCAAAAGATGGTAAAACATTTTAGTTTTTTCACGATTTTTCTATAAACATTCAGAAATATTTTTAAAAGTCTACTGACAATTAGAAAAAGCACACAAACACATTTTTGAAATGTTATGATCATTTTATAAAAATACCTGAATATAATCTTAAATTATCTTAACATTAAAAACATAAAATTAAAATGCAACAAATAACACAAAAATAAAAAAATTGCGGCCAAACCTGCATAAATGTGGCATGCCACAACGCTCACTCGATCACTCGGGGATGGTCACTTGATGTGCCAGCACAGCCAGAGCGCGCGCAGGCGACACCGAGCTTCACTCACCGCATCAAGCAGTGATAGCAACAACCGGTGTTTTCCTCTGTAAATGCTATGTATTGCCCGCAGCTTTCTAATGGCCGGTGCACTAGAAGAGACATTTTTTTCTGCTACTCGTCAAGTGGGCCGACTAAGCTGGGTTTTCCATTTTATGTGTATTCTGCTGCTTCGTGCGAGCGCTATATCTCGCAATCAGCGAGACTGAAAGTCCTCTTGCTGAAGCGTCTCTACTAATCGTACCGGCCCACTAGCACATACTATAAAATAGAAAAAGTAGGAAGAAAATGACGGCACGCGAGGATTCGATCCAGGGTCGTTTCGATTGTGCATGGAGCTGCAAGCCTCTGAACACTTTTTCCTCATTGCATTAGTTCCTTTCTATAACACATGAACCTTTTTGAAAAACATATATTTTTTAAAATACACAGATATTTTTCAAAAGATGGTATACATTTTAGTTTTCCATGATTTTTAGAAACATTCACATATATTTTTAAAAAGTCTACGGACAATTAGATAAAACACACAAACACATTTTTAAAATGTTATGATCATTTTATAAAAATATGTAAACACAATATTATATTATCTTAACCTTTAAACATAAAATTAAAATGCAACAATAACATAAAAAACGAAAACAAATTCCGGCCAAACCTGCAAAGACGTGCCAAGCTACAACGCTCGCTCGGTTACTTGGGGATGGTCGCTTCATGTGCCGGCACAGCCAAAGCGCGTGTGGGCGACACCGAGCTTCGCTCCCCGCATCAAGCTGTGTATAGCAACAACCGATGCTTTTCTCTATAAATGCAATGTACTGCCCGTAGCGTCGTAATGGGCCAGCTCGCCAGAAGAGTTTTCTTTCTGCTGTTCGTCAAGTGGGACTAAGTTGGGTTTTCCATTCTGTTGCGTTTGCTGACTTCGCTCCCATGGACCGAGACTCCCTAGTCGCCGTCAAGGAGTAGAGGCTTCGCAAAGAGGGTGATCCCATTGGGCCAACCCATTTGCATTCACAGTTCAATTTCAACTGCTAAAAAGGTAATGTAGAGAAACATCACTACTGGCTTGGTACTGTAGCACCATGGTTTTTCCTCATTTTTTGTTTAAATGTTAACATTTTCAAAATTGCAAATACATATCAATTTTAAAATATTTTCTTTAATTTTGAAGAAATTTTTAAAAAGTAAACAAAATTTGAAAAATGTGAACAACTTTTAAAGGCATGAACACATTCTTAAAAAATGTGATTTTTTTAAAGTGCTAATAAATTTTGATTCCTGAACAATTTTTTTGAAAAGAGAACAAATTTTTCAAAAAAGTGAATTTAACAATACATACTGAACGTTTTCTTACTATACGCTGAACATTATTCAAAGACACACCAAATATATTTTTTGAATATGGTGAACTTTTTTTTTCAAAATGCAAGCTGAACAAATGTTTTATACATGATGAGCATTTTTTTAATACAAAGTGAACATTTTCCAATGTATGGTGAACATTGTTTTTCAATACGAAGAAATTTTTTGAAAAGTGAAAAAAATTGAATTTTTTGAATTTTTTTTAATCATGAACAAACACTCTAATTTAGAAAAAAAATCAAAGCCTATTAAAATTTTGAAATTACTATTTTTTTGGAAAATTTTGATCTTATGAGAAAAACAAAGAGAAACATACAATCTGATTCCCAGGCCGCCTTCTACACCAGATCCAGAGCCACCGCTGGATCCCGTCCTCATGACGCCCTCGTCACCCGACTGCTGCCGGAACCTTCCTCCTTGACAACTCCGGCAAGATTCTCATGTCTATTCGTTCCCTTCCCTGGGTTAATTCGTTGCCTCGCCCGAAGATCCCTTGTTGCTCCTCATTGTTCCCTCTCATGTATTGGTAGTCTGTTTGTTGGTTTTTGAGGAGGCTGATTGATATTACATATAATCTGTAAACCTACATAAATCACTAAGAATCAGTTGAAGGGAGCGAGGTGAGACGAAAAATCAAACACAGTCAACGTATGACCCGATAGAATAAGTGTGCGTGCATGATGGCTAGATGTACGGCCAGAAACTCTGATGTTTTTGAGGTAGGACGTGAGCACGGGTTGAATACTAAAAAATGCAAGGTCCTTCTTATAAAAATGAAATGTTTTCTAACATATTAAAAAGGACTGCAGGTTGAATACATAAAACAACAGGGACTTTTCTGTAAAATCTCTGACAACGTACAGGCAAAAGCCATCGATACGGTGCTTTATTATTAGGTAAAGATTTATTTGTTCATGATGACTAGTGCTTGATTAATTTTGACCTCCTCATGTATAGGTTAGAACTAGGAGTAGGACAAATTTATTTATCCACGGGGCGAAGTACAGTGTTGGTAACCTTTTTTGTCCATTGGGCTAGGTTAGAAATAGAACGACACAAAGTTTGTTCTTGATCAGCCGTATTTGATTTATTTTACAATAGTCACTAAGTTTCTTTAGTTTATGTAAATTGTTTCTTTATCCTCATCGTGTTTTTCCTGAAATAGAGTATGCTTTAGGCATATTAGTTCTTCTGTTTTATGCGTTGTTTGAAATTTTGAGCCCCATAACGATTTTCGGCCAAGGGCCTTGAATTTTTGGAAATGGCCCTGCAAACAGGAAACCGCCGGGTCGGCTTCCCTGCTCCATTTCTTGAATAATACATGGTTACAAGAACAACAAGTAAATCTATCAGGTCTCAACTAGAAATAAAAGTTACAAAGATCTAATGGCGAAAACGGAAAACCACACCAAATGCAGTCGAGAACAAAAGAGGGCAATGTAAGCATTGGGGTAGACGGTCAGCTATATCAATGTCATTTTAGTCGGGATGATCGACTCTTAGCGTGGTAACATGTGGTTGTGTCCAACGAAGACTCCCAAGTGCGAAGGCAGTTGGCCACGGGAAGAGATCAGCTTGCCTCGTCGATGGTCGGCCGTTTGTCGTAGCTGGAAGGACTCCGTTCAAGGTTTGTGATGGATCCTTTTTCTTCAATGTTTGTTAATTTTCTCTCCCCTCCATAGAAGTACGCGTTTTACTCTTTGATTACATGGGAATTTTTTACTTTCTCTTCTTTCTCATTTAAGATTAATTGGGGTGTTTTAGTTCCCATGTTTACAGATACAAAAGCATAAAAATTAGCTTGTCAAAAGAGAAAAAATAGGCAATTTTTTTGTTTGACATAACTAGATTGCCAAATTCTAGCTTGATACAACACACATACATGTGAATATGACTTGGCTTTTTAGTTTTGTTTATCAGTTTATGTTTTAGCTTGTATTTTTATGTTTCAGGAGCGCGATGGACCCAACCCTACAGTATTGGCTACGCTGAGAGGTGGAGTTGTGGTACATGTTGGTCTTGGGGTCAACGGCGGAGCTATGTTGAAGTGGGGATGGGGCAGAGGGGGGGGGGGGGGCAGCGCCCCCTGCCCCCTCAGATTTTGACGATTTGTCTTTGGCTCCCCCAGAATTTTTTGCCTAGCTCCGCTACTTCCTGGGGTGCCTTGGGCTCTCTCCGCGTACCTGCTCAAGAGGTACGAGGGTTCGGGTACACACCGCCGGCATGAGGAGGCAGTCGTTAGAGAGGACGAGAGGCATGTGCGGAGCCCCATTGTGGTCTACGACTGTGAGGCCCAAAGGCCATGCCTACAGGGTCTACACCCCAGATGGCTCCTCGCTTATAGGTTGATTGCCTTCGTTTTCTTCGGTGTGCACAAAGTGGTCGCCCGCCTCCATTGAGTGCACGACACTCTACTACTACACTCAGTAAGTTCCTCTTTATTAATGTATGCACGCCTGTCCATTTGTTAAAGAACAAATACGAATTTATGTCCTATGAATTGACCCATACATTGGTCTCAATAGAAACAAGAAATTTATGAAGTACGGATGTGTATGTGTAACTATGAGTCTTATGGTGTGAAGCTATCTGGACTATATATGCACGATGATGGTGAGAGCAGACGGCTAGGCCGTCGGCATAGCTCTGCCACATGGCGTCTCCTGGTTGGGCAGCACTTGATGGCGGCGCCATCAGCCATCGTTAGGTGTCGAACTTTGTCGACGGCCTGAGCCGTCGGCATAGCTATACGGACGTCGTCGGGATAGCATCTATGCTGACGGCATCCCGAGGTACGCCGACGTATATGTTGCCGACGGCCCTACGCCGACGCGGGTCGTCGGCATAGGCATGTCCCGTCGGAAATCTGGGCTATGCATAGAGGTTTATTATGGTAGTGATGACCCCTGGCTGGCGAAAGTTTCATTCAGCAATAGCATGGTCCTAACTTAAAAGAAGATTTGTTATCTAGGGGAGGATGGGATTGTTTTATTGGATTTTAATCAGTTTGAAATTGATTCCAATTTAGGCCTCAAGTGTATAGGATCTAAATTATATTAGATCGGTTGACCGCAAATACATGCGTTGCGACACCCGTCCATACCTGCTGAAAAGAATGAAGATGTGGAGGAATTTAGATCATCAATCCGGTTGAAGGTAGAAAGCGTCGACCCCAAAGCTCAATCTGCTAACCGTCCAGGCTAGTGTAACTCTGCATATCCCTGTTAGCCATGTAACTTCAAGGGGCCAATGATTGAAGTAAGATCAATGGTCTTCCTTACCTGCCATTAACGCATAACAGAACAAACCATCTGTCGATAGGACTGATATTTGGTTTTTTGTCCGCTCAACAACTTTACATGTAGACATTAATCATCTAGCTCACTCAGAATTAGAACGATTGATGTTTTGGTGAGAAGGTAGGATTAGACGGCTTCTAAGCAGGTAGGATTCAGAAGCTCGAACCACTGAGCTAAAACTATGCATTTGGAAACACTCCCACCTAATTTTGTTTTCTCGGGGAAACAATCTATGCCAGATTTGGAAGTACTCCCAACTAATTTTGTTTTCTTAGGGAAATAATCTACGCCGAGCAGACAAGAAGGGAGGGATCCCGATAACTTAGAGTTAAGTACGAAGTACACGTACACAAGTCTATCTTGCTAGTATATCAGTGGAGTTTGTGCGTTAGTGCCGATTAAATGCATGACAAACTACGTTGCTCGTTAACTTGCACGCTAGCACTAAGTACACCTACACAGATAGATGTAGAGCGCTCCATATGTGGTGCTTCTTACACTTACGGTAATCAAATGCATGGCAGGTGCATTGCTTTTCCTCTTGTACTCTACAACTGCATACACGTATACAGATCTAGAGTGCTCCATAGGTGGTGGTTTGTACGTCAAGACTGGTCTAATATCTGCCAAACGCATAGCTTTTCCACTTGTGCCGGCATCCATCCATCGTCGACGCATATCCATATACATACTGGACTATAAATTAACATGGCCCGAGGTGAGCGCACACCACAACGGACTACAAAGACATAGAGTGGTCCATAGGATAACTTGAAGAGGGTGGCGGGCTAGGCAGCAGCCATGTTCTTCTCCACAAAGATGTGTGTTGCTACCATCATGGTGCTGGCCCTGGCGCTCTCGCTTCAGGGCACCATTGACGCCGGCCGCCTCTTTCCCAACTCCGGGTGGGACGGTTGTCCACCAAATCTTCGACTTTTGGATCGCCAAGACATGATGGCGATGCCCAAGAAGAACAGCCTCGTGCTGCCCCAGCTATCGTGCCCGGAACACCAAGTGTGGGTGTGCGAGGGGGGGAGATGCTCCTGCGAGTACTAGCGATAAGGGTCAGCAGCATACATCCGTGCATTGCCAGAAAACCTCTATGCACAGGAGAGTGTGCCGTCTGAACTTTATTTTCATGCATTGCATGCATGTTGTTCGGAGCAGTACTGATGCTGCTCATCTCGTTGTAAGGCTTCCTCCTGTACCAATGAATAAATAAGGGCCGCTGCTATATGCGCAGGCCATTTGCTTTTAGCACATTGGCGCGTCTTTGCGAGCCTCCTGACCCCTTCCCGTTTAAGAGGCCTACAAGTATCTCAAGATGTTTTCGGACGCTGCATGGACAAACCAAGCAGCGATTTCTTCAACAGGTGTTCATAAGACAGGAGTGGGAGTTCATATTCAAATAGAAGAAGCAGGAGTAAAAGCAAGCATACAGGTTTCAGCTGTTGGAAATGAAGCTTCATCACCTTCGCAAGCGGAAGCTATGGCACTCCAATTCGCAGCTGAGGTAGTGTCCCACATTCAAAACAGGGCAATCACATTCTTCACAGATAATACCTTGCTAGCTCAGGCCGCGGCTTCAAGGAATCCCATCCTTTGTCTTGGGCACTCGGAAATAAGAACCCAGTTAGCAGGTCTTATTGAAGCGACTTCTTCAGTTCAGACACAGGTTTTCCGCACACCGGGAGAGAATAACAAAGAAGCCCAGTTAGCAGGTTTTATTGAAATGTTTAAAATATTTATAGAAAAATGTTGACCGTTTATCCAAAAAAGTTAAATATTGCATTTGAAAAATGTTAACAAAGTGTTTGAAAATGTTTAAAATGTGCATTCAAAAATGGTGACCATGTATTTTAAAAAGTAAATTTGTATTGAAAAAATTCAATGTATATTAGAAGAATGTTTTTTTTTGAGGGGGTTAGAAGAATGTTGTTGACATATAAAAAAAGTAGAATTAAAAACCAAAAAGAAAAATAGAAAACCAAAAAGAAACAAAATAAATCAAAGGAAAAAAGAAAAGAAAAAAGCAAATTAACAAGGAATTTAAAATCAGGAAATAAAAATCTGGAGAAAACCGTCTAGACTTGCTTCAAGTGGGTGGTGCCCCCATTTCATAACATGAACAGTTGGCGGGCACGATGGTTATCCCGACTGAATGCGAGAAAGACACCGCGGAGAAAATGAAGCAATTTGTTTTTGAGAAGAAAATGAAGCAATTAGACTGGCTGGCTGGGCAGGCACACTTTTCCCTAATGTTTTGGGCTTGTTACGGCCCATATCCCTTTTTTTCTAATATGCTTATCTATCTATAGTACAGTGCACGGGCGCCTCAATGTCACGCTTGCTGTGAGACCTAGGCAACCCTTGCATAAGGGCAACACTGGATGAGCCGGCCCAGCTGCGCTGGAAGCACCAGCCTTGTTTTTTTAGTTTTCAATTCTTTTTTAAAAAAAAATTACACTTACGAAAATTCTAAACATATATATTACAAAAAATTGTACTCTACATAATGTTTTGAAAAATAGTAATCATGCATTTGAAAATGTTAAATGTGTATATAAAAATGTTGACCATGTATATGACAAAGTATACAAAAAAATATAATGTGTGTGAAAAACGTGATCATGTATATAAATAAAATGTTGTTAAACAAATATATAGAAAACGTTGATCAACCATTTGAAAATGTAAAATGTGTGTTGAAAAAATGTTGACCATGCATTCAAAAAATATTAGTCTTGCATTTGAAAAATGTCGATAAAGCATAAAATTATTAAATGTATATAGAAAAATGTTTTCCATATATTAAAAAAATGTTAATCTTATACTTATTAAAACATTAACAAAACATTTGGAAAAAATGTTAAATGTATACAGGAAAAATGTTAATCTTGTATTTGCAAAATGTTATATGTGTATAGATAAAATGTTGACCATGTATTAAAAAAATTAGAAAATATTTCGTATATAGAAAGCTAGTGAAACCCGAGGGAAAACAAAGAAACCCAATGAAAAATGTGAAGGAAACAAACAAAAGTAAAATAAAACGAATAAAAATGAAAGAAATAAATAAAAACGGAGAATAAATTAAAAAAACTGAAGAAAAAGAAGGAAAAGTAAAAAAGTGGAAACAAAGAAATAAAGTAAGAAAAACAGGTCAAAACAAAAAAAAGAAAAAAAACTGAAAAAACAAAGGAAAAATCGGTTGTTTTACCCTCAAGTAGGACGCGCTCCAGTGTTTGCCACGAATCTGATGGTAACTCTGTGGCTAGCATCCATTCCTTTCATGTAGGACTAGCAGACCCAGGTTTTGGATCCTGGTTCCGCTCCCCTTTTACTTCTCCCTTTAGGGGGCGTTTGGTTCAGTGGCTATCCCTAGATGGGATGGGGATAGCCAGTTTTTTGAAGGATACCACCTGTTTGGTTTGAAGGCAGCGAAGGATATGGATGGCCAAGATGCTTGGAATATTCCTCTAAAAACTGGTTAACGAGAGCCGCCAAAATATGCCGGATGAGGGCAGCCATGCGCGCTTCGCCTCGCCCGCGTCACACGCGAACCGTTTTTCTTCCCGACGAAACACATCTCTTTCCCCCTGCTCACCTCGCTTTCTCGATCACGCCTGGCGGCGCCGGCCGATTTCTTTGCGGCGCCGGCCGAAGAAGCACAAAGGCGGCAGTCCTCGCCCTCTCCCCTTTTCCCTGTCTATCTGGGCTCTCTCACCCGGTGCATGCGCGTGTGGAGGCAGCGGCTTCGGCGTCTGGCGGCGTGGAGGCTACAGCTCGGGCGCATAGCGGCGGTGACAACGGCTGGGCCGCTGGGGCATGCGGCAGGGAAGACTGTTTGGGCGGATTCGCCCAGGTCCTATCTCGCCTCATATCCCAGTGCTAGGCTGCGAATGACCATGTCCTCACCATTCCCCATCCTCTGGTTCCCTTCTCTGAAATTTCTACCCTTTGATCTGTTCCACTTGTTCCTATATGAACTACGGATGAACTTCAGCTGTTTCTCATCCCTTCTTGATTTACTTTACTCTCTGAAATCTGAACAGCAGCTTGTTCGATTCTGAAGTTCTGCTTTGTTTACAGAGGAGAGATAGTTCAGCCTGTTTGCTTGTGTATGCTACTGAAATGAATTATCTTGAACCATGCCATGCAACGATGGAATCCAGTACTCAATATCTATATCATAATTAACAGTTGGACTATGTAAGTAGTTGCCACTTGTCTGATTTTGAACTATGAAATTGACAAAATCGACGTTGTTTCCCCTAGCTAGCCACTTCTTATCCTTCTACCCAAACAATAAAATGTGGTTATCCAATCTACCCCATCCCTCTCAACCAAACAACGAAAATTGGCCATCCCCAACCACATGGTTGAGGATATCCTTAGCCAACTCAACCTTGCCTGTGAACCAAACGCCACCTTAGCTCCCGCGCATGTCCACAGGGTTGGTCGGCAGATTCTATTTGACGCTAGTTAGCGTCAAAAGGTTCTTGTGCAGGCCACCATACGGGATTCACGTGCTCTTTGTTCGCTGCTTCTTTGTTCCCTGCGGATTTCTTTCGTTTTTCTTCTGTGGATTTTCCTTCCGGTTTTCTTAATGTTTTGTCCGGTTTTAGGTGGGTTTGTTCTGTTTTTTTTGTTCCTTTTTCCCTTCTTTTTTCTGCTTTTTCTCTTATTTTCTTTTATGTTTTTTTTCTCTTTTTTATATAAAAAGTTCATCACATATTAAAAAATGTGCATCGTATATTCAGAAAATGTTCACCTATATTATGAAAAAGTTCACCATGCATTATAAAAGTTTCATCGTGTATTACAGAATTTTCATCATACATTTCATCATATATTAATAATTGTCCAACGAATTTTAAATAAATGGTCATTGTCTACTTACAAAATGTTGAGTGTGTATCACAAAAATGTTCAATGTGTATTTAGAAATTGTTTAGAGTATCAAAAATGTTAAATCTATATTAAAAAATCAAGATATATCAAAAAAATGTTCAACGTGTATTTGAATTTTTTTCCAGCGTATATTAGAGAAATGTTCAATGGTCAAAATTTTCCCTTTTTTTAAATATTTGTGTAGCTTATTAATAACTACTCCCTTCGCCCCATAATATAAGATCGTTGGCAAGTTGTTTTAGCTTAATGATCTTATATTGGTAAAGAACACTTACACTCTATCATAGGGTTGCGAGTTTGATTCCTCAGTAAAGCGTTATTTTTTGGGAATTTAATAGCAGCTAGGTATGATGCCACCAAATGGACCGGCCCATTCACAGCGCGCACCCTGTGCGAAAGCTCGGTTGTTTGACGCTCACGAGCGTCAGCTAGGAGGTCTCAATTTGGTCCATAGGCAACCACACTCCTTGCCATGGCCGAGAGCCAACCCTGTCCTCACAGTGAACATCCTCCACCTTATGTATTGGAAAATTGACTACAGATCTTTCTCAATTACATGGTAGCAAATAAAAAACTACATAAATACTAAGTGAGATATGTGCTTCTACAGTGTGGTAGAAACTTTTCTCGATGGAGTTGCATGTTGGAGTGGATGGAGCATGTTGATCTCAATGTCCCATTGATCGCGATCGGTTGGAACGATTTGAGCCATGACCTTGAGTGTGTTGGTTCGACAATGGTCTGTTTCAATCATCTTTGTTCTCATATGGATCGCTCTATTTTTTTTCTTCCATGCTAAGGCGTAAATTTGGTCCTAGGATCCAGAGCAGATGACACGGCCGGTCGCCGAGCATGACTGCACGCCATCACTTGTGCCCCTGCCCCCGAGCCATCTTCGCGATTCTCACCCCAGCAATCAGTTTGTGCCACTGCCTTTTCTTCTCCCGACCTATCCATGATGCATGACTGATAGAAGAGAATGGCTAGAACTTTTTTGTTCAAATACTATGGGAAGGAGAAAAGGAGGGTGGGGTATGGGTGGGTAAAACAGGAAACAGGAAATACTATGGGAAGTACTTTCAGAGTAAGGCTGTTTGGAGAGCTTGCAAGAATAAAATCCGTGAACTTGTTGATGATAGTGGGGTTTCCCATTCAGACGAGGCGACAATGAGGAAGTTGGCTAATGAGTACTTCCAAGGAATGTACACGGCTGATCCGAACCTCATCCACACTCCGGTTCTGAGTCTGTTTGATGCATTGATAACTGATGATGATAATGCTAAGCTTTGTGCTCCTTCCAGTGATGAGGAAATTGCGGATGCCCTCTTTCAGATCGGTCCGTTGAAGGTGAAGGAAATATGCCCTAGAGGCAATAATAAAGTTATTATTTATTTCCTTATATCATGATAAATGTTTATTATTCATGCTAGAATTGTATTAACCGGAAACATAATACATGTGTGAATACATAGACAAACAGAGTGTCACTAGTATGCCTCTACTTGACTAGCTCGTTAATCAAAGATGGTTATGTTTCCTAACCATGAACAAAAGAGTTGTTATTTGATTAACGGGATCACATCATTAGAAGAATAATGTGATTGACATGACCCATTCCATTAGCTTAGCACCCGATCGTTTAGTATGTTGCTATTGCTTTCTTCATGACTTATACATGTTCCTATGACTATAAGATTATGCAACTCCCGTTTGCCGGAGGAACACTTTGTGTGCTACCAAACGTCACAACATAACTGGGTGATTATAAAGGAGCTATACAGGTGTCTCCAAAGGTACATGTTGGGTTGGCGTATTTCGAGATTAGGATTTGTCACTCCGTTTGTCGGAGAGGTATCTCTGGGCCCTCTCGGTAATGCACATCACATAAGCCTTGCAAGCATTGCAACTAATGAGTTAGTTGCGAGATGATGTATTACGAAACGAGTAAAGAGACTTGCCGGTAACGAGATTGAACTAGGTATTGAGATACCGACGATCGAATCTCGGGCAAGTAACATACCGATGACAAAGGGAACAACATATGTTGTTATGCGGTCTGACCGATAAAGATCTTCGTAGAATATGTGGGAGCCAATATGAGCATCCAGGTTCCGCTATTGGTTATTGACCGGAGACGTGTCTCGGTCATGTCTATATTGTTCTCGAACCCGTAGGGTCCGCACACTTAAGGTTTCGATGACAGTTATATTATGATTTTATGAGTTTTGATGTACCGAAGGAGTTCGTAGTCCCGGATGAGATCGGGGACATGACGAAGAGTCTCGAAATGGTCGAGACGTAAAGATCGATATATTGGACGACTATATTCGGACATCGGAAAGGTTCCGAATGATTCGGGTATTTTCGGAGGTACCGGGGAGTTACGGGAATACGAGGAAGAAGCAATGAGCCTTAATGGGCCTTAGTGGAAAGGACAAGGAGGTGGCGCGCGCCCCTCCCAAGCCCAGTCCGAATTGGACAAGGGGTTTGGGGCGCGGCCCCTCTCTCCCTTCCTTCCCCTCTTCCCCCCTTTCCCCCCTTCTCCTAGTTGGACTAGGAAAGGAGGAAACCTACTCCAATTAGGAGTAGGAATCCTACTCCTTGGCGCGCCCCTCCTAGGGCCGGCCTCCTCCCCCTTGCTCCTTTATATACGGGGGCAGGGGGCACCCCATAGACACACAAGTTGATCCTTGTGATTGTTTTCTTAGCCGTGTGCGGTGCCCCCTTCCACCATACTACTCGATAATATTGTAGCGGTGCTTAGGCGAAGCCCTACGACGGTAGTACATCAAGATTGTCACCACACCGTCGTGCTGACGGAACTCTTCCCCGACACTTTGCTAGATCGGAGTCCGGGGATCGTCATCGAGTTGAACGTGTGCTAAAACTCGGAGGTGCCGTAGTTTCGGTGCTTGATCGGTCGGGTCGTGAAGACGTACGACTACATCAACCGGGTTGTGCTAACGCTTCCGCTGTCAGTCTACAAGGGTACGTAGATCACACTCTCCCCTCTCGTTGTTATGAATCACCATGATCTTGCGTGTGCGTAGGAATTTTTTTGAAATTACTACGTTACCCTAAAGTGTCATCCGAGCCTAGGTTTTACGTGTTGATGTTATATGCACGAGTAGAACACAAGTGAGTTGTGCGCGATATAAGTCATACTGCTTACCAGCATGTCATACTTTGGTTCGGCGGTATTGTTGGACGAAGTGGCCCGGACCGACATTACGCGTACGCTTACGCGAGACCGGTTCTCCCGACGTGCTTTGCACAAAGGTGGCTAGCGGGTGACAGTTTCTCCAACTTTAGTTGAATCGAGTGTGGCTACGCCCGATCCTTGCGAAGGTTAAAACAGCACCAACTTGACAAACTATCGTTGTGGTTTTGATGCGTAGGTAAGATTGGTTCTTGCTTAAGCCCGTAGCAGCCACGTAAAACTTGCAACAACAAAGTAGAGGACGTCTAACTTGTTTTTGCAGGGCATGTTGTGATGTGATATGGTCAAGACATGATGCTAAATTTTATTGTATGAGATGATCATGTTTTGTAACCAAGTTATCGGCAACTGGCAGGAGCCATATGGTTGTCGCTTTATTGTATGCAATGCAATTGCGCTGTAATGCTTTACTTTATCACTAAGCGGTAGCGATAGTCGTGGAAGCATAAGATTGGCGAGACGACAATGATGCTACGATGGTGATCAAGGTGTCGCGCCGGTGACGATGGTGATCACGACGGTGCTTCGAAGATGGAGATCACAAGCACAAGATGATGATGGCTATATCATATCACTTATATTGATTACATGTGATGTTTATCTTTTATGCATCTTATCTTGCTTTGATTGACGGTAGCATTTTAAGATGATCTCTCACTAATTATCAAGAAGTGTTGTCCCTGAGTATGCACCGTTGCGAAAGTTCTTCGTGCTGAGACACCACGTGATGATCGGGTGTGATAGGCTGTACGTTCAAATACAACGGGTGCAAAACAGTTGCACACGCAGAATACTCAGGTTATACTTGACGAGCCAAGCATATACAGATATGGCCTCGGAACACGGAGACCGAAAGGTCGAGCGTGAATCATATAGTAGATATGATCAACATAGTGATGTTCACCAATGAAACTACTCCATCTCACGTGATGATCGGACATGGTTTAGTTGATTTGGATCACGTGATCACTTAGAGGATTAGAGGGATGTCTATCTAAGTGGGAGTTCTTAAGTAATATGATTAAATTGAACTTAAATTTATCATGAACTTAGTCCTAGTAGTATTTTGCAAATCATGTTGTAGATCAATAGCTCGTGTTGTTGCTTCCCTGTGTTTATTTTGATATGTTCCTAGAGGAAATTGTGTTGAAAGATGTTAGTAGCAATGATGTGGATTGGATCCGTGATCTGAGGTTTATCCTCATTGCTGCATAGAAGAATTATGTCCTTGATGCACCGCTAGGTGACAGACCTATTGCAGGAGCAGATGCAGATGTTATGAACGTTTGGCTAGCTCAATATGATGACTACTTGATAGTTTAGTACACCATGCTTAACGGCTTAGAAACGGGACTTCAAAGACGTTTTGAACGTCATGGACCATATGAGATGTTCCAGGAGTTGAAGTTAACATTTCAAGCAAATACCCGAGTTGAGAGATATGAAGTCTCCAACAAGTTCTATAGCTAAAAGATGGAGGAGAATCGCTCAACTAGTGAGCATGTGCTCAGATTGTCTGGGTACTACAATCGCTTGAATCAAGTGGGAGTTAATCTTCCAGATAAGATAGTGATTGACAGAATTCTCTAGTTACCATCACCAAGTTAGTAGAACTTCGTGATGAACTATAATATGCAAGGGATAACAGAAATGATTCCCAAGCTCTTCGTGATGCTGAAATCGACGAAGGTAGAAATCAAGAAAAACATCAAGTGTTGATGGTTGACGAAACCACTAGTTTTAAGAAAAAGGACAAAGGGAAGAAGGGGAACTTCAAGAAGAATGGGAAGCAAGTTGCTGCTCAAGTGAAGAATCCCAAGTCTGGTCCTGAGCCTGAGACTAAGTGCTTCTACTGCAAAGGAACTGGTCACTGGAAGCGGAACTACCCCAAGTGATTGGCGGATAAGAAGGATGGCAAAGTGAACATAAGTATATTTGATATACATGTTATTGATGTGTACTTTACTAGTGTTTATAGCAACCCCTCAGTATTTGATACTAGTTCAGTTGCTAAGATTAGTAACTCGAAACGGGAGTTGCAGAATAAACAGAGACTAGTTAAGGGTGAAGTGACGATGTGTGTTGGAAGTGGTTCCAAGATTGATATGATCATCATCGCACACTCCCTATAATTTCGGGATTAGTGTTGAACCTAAATAAGTGTTATTTGGTGTTTGTGTTGAGCATGAATATGATTTGATCATGTTTATTATAATACGGTTATTCATTTAAGTAAGAGAATAAATTGTTGTTCTGTTTACATGAATAAAACCTTATATGGTTACACACCCAATGAACATAGTTCGTTGGATCTCGATCGTAGTGATACACATAATCATAATTTTGAAACCAAAAGATGCAAAGTTAATAATGATAGTGCAACTTATTTGTGGCACTGCCGTTTAGGTCATATTGGTGTAAAGCGCATGAAGAAACTCCATGCTGATGGGCTTTTGGAATCACTTGATTATGAATCAGTTGATGCTTGCGAACCATGCCTCATGGGCAAGATGACTAAGACTCTGTTCTTCGGAACAATGGAGCGAGCAACAGATTTGTTGGAAATCATACATACTGATGTATGTGGTTCGATGAATATTGAGGCTCGCGACAGATATCATTATTTTCTGATCTTCACAGATGATTTGAGCAGATATGAGTATATCTACTTGATGAAACATAAGTCTGAAACATTTGAAAAGTTCAAAGAATTTCAGAGTGAAGTGAAAAATCATCGTAACAAGAAAATAAAGTTTCTACGATCTGATCGTAGAGAAGAGTATTTGAGTTACGAGTTTGGCCTTCAGTTAAAAACAATGTGAAATAGTTTCACTACTCACACCACCTGGAACACCACAATGTAATGGTGTGTCCGAACGTCATAACCGTACTTTATTAGATATGGTACGACCTATGATGTCTCTTACCGATCTACCACTATCGTTTTGGGGTTATGCATTAGAGACAGCTGCATTCACGTTAAATAGGGCACCATCTAAATCTGTTGAAACGACATCGTATGAACTATGGTTTGGCAAGAAACCTAAGCTGTCGTTTCTTAAAGTTTGAGGTTGCAATGCTTATGTGAAAAAGTTTCAACCTGATAAGCTCAAACCCAAATCGGAGAAGTGCGTCTTCATAGGATACCCAAAAGAAAATGTTGGGTACACCTTCTATCACAGATCCGAAGGCAAGATATTCGTTGCTTTGAATGGATCCTTTCTAGAGAAGGAATTTCTCTCGAAAGAAGTGAGTGGGAGGAAAGTAGAACTTGATGAGGTAACTGTACCTGCTCCCTTATTGGAAAGTAGTTCATCACAGAAATCTGTTCCTGTGACTACTAGACCGATTAGTGAGGAAGCTAATGATGATGATCATGTAACTTCAGATCAAGTTACTACCGAACCTCGTAGGTAAAACCAGAGTGAGATCCGCACCAGAGTGGTACGGTAATCCAGTTCTGGAGGTCATGTTACTTGACCATGACGAGCCTACGAACTATGAGGAAGTGATGATGAGCCCAGATTCCGCGAAATGGCTTGAGGCCATGAAATCTGAGATGAGATCCATGTATGAAAACAAAGTATGGACTTTGATTGACTTGCCCAATGATCGGCGAGCCATTGAGATTAAATGGATCTTCAAGAGGAAGACGGACGCTGATAGTAGTGTTACTATCTACAAAGCTAGAATTGTCACAAAAAGGTTTTCGACAAGTTCAAGGTGTTGACTACGATGAGAGTTTCTCACTCGTATCTATGCTTAAGTCTGTCCGAATCATATTAGCAATAGCAGCATTTTATGAAATCTGGCAAATGGATAAACAAAACTGCATTCCCTAATGGATTTATTAAAGAAGAGTTGTATATGATACAACCAGAAGGTTTTGTCAATCCTAAAGGTGCTAACAAAATGTGCAAGCTCCAGCGATCCATCTATGGACTGGTGCAAGCATCTCGGGGTTGGAATGTGCACTTTGATGAGATGATCAAAGCATATAGTTTTATACAGACTTGCGGTGAAGCCTGTATTTACAAGAAAGTGAGTGGGAGCACTACAACATTTCTGATAAGTATATGTGAATGACATATTGTTGATCGGAAATAATGTAGAATTATTCTGCAAAGCATAAAGGAGTGTTTTGAAAGAAGTTCTTCAAGGAAAAACCTCGGTGAAGCTGCTTACATATTAAGCATCAAGATCTATAGAGATAGATCAAGATGCTTGATAAGTTTTTTTCAATGAATACATACCTTGACAATATTTTGAAGTAGTTCAAAAATTGGAACAGTCAAACAAAGAGTTCTTGGCTGTGTTACAAGGTGTGAAATTGAGTAAGACTCAAAGCCCGACCATGGCAGAAGATAGAGAGAGAATGAAAGTCATTCCCTATGCCTCAGCCATAGGTTCTATAAAGTATGCCATGCTGTGTACCAGATCTATTGTATACCCTACACTATGTTAAGCAAGGGAGTACAATAGTGATCTAAGAGTAGATCACTGGACAACGGTCAAAATTATCCTTAGTGGAATAAGGAAATATTTCTCAATTATGGAGGTGACAAAAAGGTTCGTCGTAAAAAGTTACGTCGATGCAAGTTTTGACATAGATCTGGATGACTCTAAGTCTCGATCTAGATACACATTGAAAGTGGGAGCAATTAGCCAGAGTAGCTCCGTGCAGAGCATTGTTGACATAGAAATTTGCAAAATACATATGGATCTGAATGTGGCAGACCCGTTGACTAAACTTCTCTCACAAGCAAAACATGATCACACCTTAGTACTCTTTGGGTGTTAATCACATAAACGATGTGAATTAGATTACTAACTCTAGTAAACCCTTTGGGTATAGGTCACATGACAATGTGAACTATGGGTGTTAATCACATGGTGATGTGAACCATTAGTGTTGAATCACATGGCGATGTGAACTAGATTATTGACTCTAGTGCAAGTGGGAAATTGAAGGAAATATGCCCTAGAGGCAATAATAAAGTTATTATTTATTTCCTTATATCATGATAAATGTTTATTATTCATGCTAGAATTGTATTAACCGGAAACATAATACATGTGTGAATACATAGACAAACAGAGTGTCACTAGTATGCCTCTACTTGACTAGCTCGTTAATCAAAGATGGTTATGTTTTCTAACCATGAACAAAAGAGTTGTTATTTGATTAATGGGATCACATCATTAGAAGAATAATGTGATTGACATGACCCGTTCCATTAGCTTAGCACCCGATCGTTTAGTATGTTGCTATTGCTTTCTTCATGACTTATACATGTTCCTATGACTATGAGATTATGCAACTCCCATTTGCCGGAGGAACACTTTGTGTGCTACCAAACGTCACAACGTAACTGGGTGATTATAAAGGAGCTCTACAGGTGTCTCCAAAGGTACATGTTGGGTTGGCGTATTTCGAGATTAGGATTTGTCACTCCGTTTGTCGGAGAGGTATCTCTGGGCCCTCTTGGTAATGCACATCACATAAGCCTTGCAAGCATTGCAACTGATGAGTTAGTTGCGAGATGATGTATTACAAAATGAGTAAAGAGACTTGTCGGTAATGAGATTAAACTAGGTATTGAGATACCGACGATCGAATCTCGGGCAAATAACATACCGATGACAAAGGGAACAACGTATGTTGTTATGCGGTCTGACCGATAAAGATCTTCGTAGAATATGTGGGAACCAATATGAGCATCCAGGTTCCGCTATTGGTTATTGACCGGAGACGTGTCTTGGTCATGTCTACATTGTTCTCGAACCCGTAGGGTCCACGCGCTTAAGGTTTCGATGACAGTTATATTATGAGTTTATGATTTTTTATGTACCGAAGGAGTTCGGAGTCCCGGATGAGATCGGGGACATGACGAGGAGTCTCGAAATGGTCGAGATGTAAAGATCGATATATTGGACGACTATATTCGGACATCGGAAAGGCTCCGAGTGATTCGGGTATTTTCAGAGGTACCGGGGAGTTACGGGAATACGAGGAAGAAGCAATGGGCCTTAGTGGAAAGGACGAGGAGGTGGCGCGCGCCCCTCCCAAGCCCAGTCCGAATTGGACAAGGGGTTTGGGGCACGGCCCCTCTCTCCCTTCCTTCCCCT
Organism: Triticum dicoccoides; assembly: GCF_002162155.2. NCBI lineage: Eukaryota > Viridiplantae > Streptophyta > Magnoliopsida > Poales > Poaceae > Triticum > Triticum dicoccoides. The sequence continues at coordinate 717,135,393 of NC_041392.1, forward strand.
CTTCCCCCCTTTCCCCCCTTCTCCTAGTTGGACTAGGAAAGGAGGAAACCTACTCCAACTAGGAGTAGGAATCCTACTCCCTGGCGCACCCCTCCTAGGGCCGGCCTCCTCCCCCTTGATCCTTTATATACGGGGGCAGGGGGCACCCCATAGACACACAAGTTGATCCTCGTGATCGTCTTCTTAGCCGTGTGCGGGGCCCCCTTCCACCATACTCCTTGATAATATTGTAGCGGTGCTTAGGCGAAGCCCTGCGATGGTAGTACATCAAGATTGTCACCACGTCGTCGTGCTGACGGAACTCTTCCCCGACACTTTGCTGGATCGGAGTACGGGGATCGTCATCGAGCTGAACGTGTGCTAAAACTCGGAGGTGTCGTAGTTTCGGTGCTTGATTGGTCGGGCCGTGAAGACGTACGACTACATCAACCGTGTTGTGCTAACGCTTCCGCTGTCGGTCTACAAGGGTACGTAGATCACACTCTCCCCTCTCGTTGCTATGCATCACCATGATCTTGCGTGTGCGTAGGAATTTTTTTGAAATTACTACGTTACCCTACAGAAGGCCCCAGGTCCGGATGGATTTCCTGCACATTTTTTCAGCGCAACTGGAGTACGTTGTGGGACAGTGTAATCTCGTCAGTGAAGGAATTTTTCAACTCATGTGTGATGCCGGAAGGGGTTAACTCAACCTCAATTGTTCTTATCCCAAAAGTTCCTAATCCTTCAAAGTTGACCTATTTTTGACCTATTAGTTTATGTAATGTAATCTATAAGGTCATTTCCATGTGTTTGGTGAACTGGTTGCGGCCAATTCTAGATGATATTATATCACCGGAGCAAAGTGCTTTTATCCCTGGAAGGATGATTACGGATAATGCACTAATTGCTTTTGAGTGCATCCATCATATAAAGCAAGAGAAAGATCCTACCAAAAGTTTTTGTGCCTATAAGCTCGACTTATCAAAGGCGTATGACAGAGTTGATTGGGTTTTCTTGAAGCAAATGATGCATAAATTGGGTTTCTCTCATCGTTGGGTGGACTGGCTTATGACATGTGTCACTTCGGTGAGGTATTCAGTAAAACTTAATGGAACCCTTCTAGATTCGTTTGCACCGTCGTGTGGGCTACGGCAAGGTGACCCATTATCACCCTTCTTATTCCTTTTAGTTGCTGACGGGCTCTCTGCTATTCTGAAGCATGAAGTTAATATTGGAAATATCACTCCTGTGAAAATCTGTAGAAGGGCGCTGGAAATATCACATCTTTTATTCGCAGATGACTCTTTACTGTTTTTTGAAGTAACAAATGATCAAGCTTTGAAAGTCAAAGAGATATTGGACCTGTATGCAAGTGCTATTGGCTAGAGCATTAATTTAAACAAGTGCTCCATATTATTCGTACATGCATGCCCAGAGGCTGCCCAGAATGCGGTCTGAACTGTCCTTGAAGTAACTAAGGCAGAGTTTGAAGAAAAATATTTGGGTCTTCCTACACCTGAAGGTCGGATGTCTAAGGGACAGTTCCAAAATTTGCAAGCTAGTCTCACTAAGAGACTTATTCAGTGGGGAGATGGGTGGCTGGCGCAACCGGGCCGTGAAGTTTTAATCAAGTCAGTTGCACAATCTCTCCCAACATACATCATGGTTGCCAAATCACCACTGATAATCATGTTTCTGTCGAGTTTGACCCCTTTGGTTTTTCTGTGAAGGACTACCCGACCAAGGCCGAGATCGCTCGATTCAATAGCTTCGGTGATTTATATTCTCTTCATGGTGCTCTGGTCGCTGCACCTCCAACATATATGGTGGCCTCTGTTGATCCGTGGCACCAACGTCTCGGCCATCCCAATAAAAATGTGGTATCCACACTTCTTAGCGAATTTTCAATACCTTGTAATAGAGATTCTCATAATTCTTCTATGTGTCAGTCATGTCAATTGGGCAAACATGTTCGCCCTCCCTTTAGTTCCTCTCAATCCTCTAGTACTTTTCCTTTCGAATTACTTCATTGTGATCTCTGGACATCACCAATAGAAAGTGTATCTGGTTTTAAGTATTATCTCGTGATTCTTGATGATTTTACTCATTATGTTTGGACTTTTCCTTTACGCAACAAATCTGACGTTCATAATATAGTCCTTAACTTTCAGCGCTATGTCTCGATCCACTTTTTCCTCCCTATAAGATTCATCCAATGTGATAATGGTCATGAATTTGACAACTTTAAAAATCGAAATTTCTTTCTCCAATATGGAATTCTCTTACGTTTCTCCTGTCCTTATACCCCCCCTCAAAACGGCAAAGCCGAGCGTTCTCTTCGTACTCTTAATGACATCATTCGCACTCTGCTTATTCAATCTTCTATGACATAGATGTTTTGGGCAGAGGCACTCCACACGGCCACATATTTACTCAATATTCGTCCATCTAAAGTTAACCCACAAACTACTCCTTACTTCTCTTTATTTCTGTCTCATCCAAATTACTCCGACGTTCGCGTCTTCGGTTGTCTTTGTTTTCGAAACTCCTACTCCACTTCTCCTAACAAACTTTCCCCGCGCTCTATCCCGTGTGTCCATCTTGGTTTTTTCTGACGAGCACAAGGGTTATCATTGTCTAGATCTTGTTAGTGGTCGTGTTCATGTGTCTCGTCATGTAACATTTGCTGAAAACATTTTTCCCTTTTCTGAGCGTCAACAATTAGATTCCAACTCACCCACGCCGTCCACTAGTTCCTCTCGTCGCAATCATCTCCCCTTCTTTCACCCGCCGACCAATCCAGTGAAACCAGCCGTAGTAGCAGATCCTTCCGCCACCACTTCTGTCATCACCTATGTCCCGGCAGAGGAAAACACATTACACTCTGACGCGGCAGACCTCCTGCAGCTGCAGTCTTCACCACCATCTGCCGCGTCCGCTTCCTCCACTGCGCCGGACACGTCCACCACATCTTCCCCCACCCTTCCTGCTCATGCTATTCCCATTCCACCTCCTACTAATGATCATACCATGCACACATGTGCCAAGTCCGGGTCTCGTTTACCTGCAAAAGATTGTCTCAATCTTCATGCATCTTTATCTCCTTCCTCTCTACCAAAATCTTACAAATCAGCCCTCCTAGATCCTAATTGGGCCGCAGCTATGAAAGATGAATATGATGCCCTTCTGCAGAATAACACGTGGCAGTTCATTCCTCGTCCTTCCAATACAAATATCGTTTCCGGCAAATGGGTTTTTCGCTATAAATTTAATTCTGATGGGAGTCTTGCACATTATAAGGCTCGATGGGTATGCCGTGGTTACTCTCGGCAACACGGCATCGATTATGATGAGACTTTCTCTCCAGTTGTCAAGCCCAGCACTATTCACACTGTACTTAGCATCGTCGTCTCTTCTTCCTGGCTAATTCATCAACTAGATGTCAAAAATGCTTTTCTTCATGGCTCTCTTCAAGAAACAGTCTATTGTCAACAACCTCTTGGCTTCGAACATTCCTCCTATCCTAATCATGTTTGTCTTCTACAAAAATCTCTTTATGGTCTTAAACAAGCACCATGTGTCTGGTTCCAACGCTTTTCTGCTTATGCTCAAACCATCGGTTTTACCCCTTAACGTTCTGACACTTCACTCTTCAGCTTGTTTATACATGCATGATCCTCGAATTCCACACTACAATCATGTCAAACGTATTCTTCCACTAGTAGGAAAGGGGGCAACGGTCCAGGCCGGGTCAGCCCATTAGTCCCGGTTCAGTCCAGAACCGGGACCAATGGGGGCATTGGACCCGGTTCGTGAGCCCAGAGGGCCGGCCGGGCCACGTGGGCCATTGGTCCTGGTTCATATGGACCTTTTGGTCCCGGTTGGTGGGACGAACCGGGACCAATGGGCCTCGCTCCTGGCCCACCACCATTGGTCCCGGTTGGTGGCTTGAACCGGGACCAAAGGCTCCCCTTTAGTCCCGGTTCATGCCACCAACCAGGACCAATGAGGTGCCTATATATACCCCCTCGCGTAAGAGCAGAGCACACTGCTCTGTTTTTTTCTGGCCGAGGGGAAGAGGGCTTGGTGGTGCTCTAGCTCACCTCCTATGCACACAAGGTGTTCGATAGAATGCCCGAGCCACACTACTTAAGCTTTCTCCTCTCCAAGCTCGACCTCCAAGCTCCATTTTCCTCAATATTTGTCTAGGTTTAGCGGTCCGTCACGCCCCGTCCCCGTCTTCACCGATGTCGATCACCCGTGTCGAGCTCATTGCCGGCACCACCGTGGTGAGCCTCTTGTTCTTATCTTCTTTCTGAAAGAAAAAATATTCTTACTTGTATATTTACATAGATACTTGTATTATTTTCTTACTTCTATTATTGCATCTTATATAGTGCAATGGTTTTGGTATCCGCCCCCGTCGGCCCTCGTCCTGTCTATGATTCGGATGTGGTATATATATTATCTTTATAACTATTGGTTCATTTATTGTTTATGAAAATTATGCCGACCAACGTGACATAGATTTTATTTATGTAGGATGTATGTGAATCGAAAATTCCAACCGACCCTATTGTCGAGATGTTAAATTTAGTTGAAGAAGAAAACAATTTGTTGAAGCAAAAAATAAAAAAATTGAGGAGGAGGAGATGATATTGGAGTTGCATGTTGCGGATGTCGTCGATGATCACAAGATCAAGATGGATGCAATGCGCTTGAAGATTAGAAAGATTAGAAAATATGCCATTCATACCAAGGCTTGGTATCATTATGCCGTTGGATCAATTGTTACATTGGTTGCGATTATGATCGCATTTGTTTTCGCATTGAAATGTTTTACATAGTTTCAATGTATGGTTTAATTAATTAGATGCTTTAGAGAGCTATATGTTGTTAGATGAGAACTATGTATGTACTTTGGTTTTAATGTGATGATGAACTTCTATTAATTTGGACACTTAATTATATATAATGCACACAGATGAACCGGCAATGGTTGTACGATGACAGACATACCTTCGAGTACATTAAGGGCGTGCATGAGTTTCTCGATGTGGCTGAGGCAAACAAGCAGAATGGTTTTATGTGTTGTCCATGCACTGAATGTGGGAATACGAGGTCTTACTCTAACCGGAAAATCCTTCACTCCCACCTGCTTTACAAGGGTTTCATGCCACACTATAATGTTTGGATGAGGCACGGAGAAATAGGGGTTATGATGGAAGACGGCGAAGAAGAAGAGTACGATGATAACTATGTGCCTCCTGAATACGGTGATCCTGCAACGGGGGGGAGCTGGTGAAGATCAAGAAGAACCAGACGATGTGCCCAATGATGTTGCAACGGGTGAAGCTGCTGAAGATCAAGAGGAACCAGACGATGTGCCCGATGATGATGATCTCCGCCGGGTCATTGTCGATGCAAGGACGCAATGCAAAAGTCAAAAGGAGAAGCTGAAGTTCGATCGCATGTTAGAGGATCACAAAAAAGGGTTGTACCCCAATTGCGAAGATGGCAACACAAAGCTCGGTACCATACTGGTATTGCTTAGTGGAAGGCAGAGAATGATGTGGCTGACAAAGGATTTGAGAAGCTACTGAAAATATTGAAGAAGAAGCTTCCAAAGGATAACGAATTGCCCGACAGTACATACACAGCAAAGAAGGTCGTATGCCCTCTAGGATTGGCGGTGGAGAAGATACATGCATGCCCTAATGACTGCATCCTCTACCGCGGTGCATACAAGGATCTGAACGCATACCCGGTATGCAGTGCATTGCGGTATAAGATCAGACGAGATGACCATGGTGATGTTGACGGCAAGCCCCCTAGGAAGAGGGTTCCTACGAAGGTGATGTGGTATGCTCCTACAATACCATGGTTGAAACGTCTGTTCAGAAATGAAGAGCATGCCAAGTTAATGCGATGGCACAGTGAGGACTGGAAGAAAGACGGGAAGTTGAGAGCACCCGCTGACAGGTCGCAGTGGAGAAAAATCAAGAGAAAGTACTGGGATGAGTTTGCAAAGGACCCAAGGAATGTATGGTTTGCTTTAAGCGCGGGTGGCATTAATCCTTTCGGGGAGCAGAGCAGCAAGCACAACACCTGGACCGTGACTCTATGTATGTATAACCTTCCTCCTTGGATGTGCATGAAGCGGAAGTTCATTATGATGCCAGTTCTCATCCAAGGCCCTAAGCAACCCGGCAACTACATTGATGTGTACCCAAGGACATTAGTTGAAGAACTTCTACAGCTATGGAATGGAAACGGTGTACGTACGTGGGATGAGCACAGACAGGAGGAATTTAACCTAAAGGCGTAGCTGTTCGTGACCATCAACGATTGGCCCGCTCTCAGTAACCTTTCAGGACAGACAAACAAAGGATACCACGCATGCACGCACTGTTTAGATGACACTGAAAGTATATACCTGGACAAATGCAGGAAGAATGTGTACCTGGGCCATCATCGATTTCTTCCGACCAACCATCAATGTCGAAAGAAAGGCAAGCATTTCAAAGGCGAGGCAGATCACCGGAAGAAGCCCGCCATGCGTACCGGTGATCAGGTACTTGCTATGGTCAATGATTTACACGTAATGTTTGGAAAGGGTCCCAGCGGACTAGCTGTTCCGAATGACGCTGAGGGACACGCACCCATGTGGAAGAAGAAATCTATATTTTGGGACCTACCCTACTGGAAAGACCTAGAGGTCCGCTGTTCAATCGACGTGATGCACGTGACAAAGAACCTTTGCGTGAACCTGCTAGGCTTCTTGGGCATGGATGGGAAGACAAAAGATACACCTGAGGCACGGGAGGACCTGCAAAGTTTGCACGAAAAAGACGGCATGCCTCCGAAGCAGTATAAAGGTCCTGCCAGCTACGCTCTTACGAAAGAAGAGAAATAAATCTTCTTTGAATGCCTGCTCAGTATGAAGGTCACGACTGGCTTCTCGTCGAATATAAAGGGAACAATAAATATGCCAGAGAAAAAGTTTCAGAACCTAAAGTCTCATGACTGCCACGTGATTATGACGCAACTTCTTCCGGTTGCATTGAGGGGGCTTCTATCGGAAAACGTCTGATTAGCCATTGTGAAGCTATGTGCATTCCTCAATGCAATCTCTCAGAAGGTGATTGATCCAAAAATCGTACCAAGGCTAAGGAGTGATGTGGCGCAATGTCTTGTCAGTTTCGAGCTGGTGCTCCCACCATCCTTCTTCAATATCATGACGCACGTCCTAGTTCATCTAGTCGATGAGATTGTCATCCTGGGGCCCATATTTCTACACAATATGTTCCCCTTTGATAGGTTCATGGGAGTCCTAAAGAAATATGTCTGTAACCGCGCTAGGCCAGAAGGAAGCTTCTCCATGGGCCATCAAACAGAGGATGTCATTGGGTTGTGTGTTGACTTCATTCCTGGCCTTAAGAAGATAGGTCTCCCTAAATCGCGGTATGAGGGGAGACTGACTAGAAAAGGCACTCTTGGAAGTGACTCAATAATATGCAGGGACGGATATTCTTGGTCTCAAGCACACTACACAGTTCTACAGAACTCTACCTTGGTGACCCTGTATGTCGATGAACACAAGAACAGTCTGCGCTCCAAACACCCGGAGCGGTGTGACGACTGGATTACATGTGAACACATTAGGACTTTCAGCAGTTGGTTGGAAACACGTCTCAAAGGTAACAACACTGTTTGTGATGAGTTGTACTTGTTGTCCAGGGGACCATCTTTGACTGTATTGACTTACAAGGGATACGAGATAAATGGGAATACATTTTACACGATCGCCCAAGATCAAAAGAGCACCAACCAAAACAGCAGTGTCCGCTTTGATGCAGCAACTGAGAGCGGAAAGGACACATATTATGGTTACATAGTGGACATATGGGACCTTGACTATGGACATGATTTTAAGGTCCCTTTGTTTAAGTGCAAATGGGTCAATCTGTCAGGCGGCGGGGTATAGGTAGACCCACAGTACGGAATGACAACAGTGGATCTAAAAAATCTTGGGTACACTGACGAACCGTTCGTCCTAGCCAATGATGTGGCACATGTTATCTATGTGAAGGACATGTCTACCAAACCGAGAAAAAGAAAAGATAAGGAAGCGAATACATCATACGATGAGCCAAAGCGCCACATAGTTCTTTCAGGAAAAAGGGATATCCTGGGAGTGGAGGGCAAGACAGACATGTCCGAAGATTATGAAAAGTTTCATGAAATTCCTCCCTTCAATGTCAAGGTTGACCCAAGCATCCTGATAAACAATGAAGATTATCTATGGTTACAGCGCAATAAGCAAAGGACACAACCGAAGAAAAAGTGAAGACTTTCTCCCGCAACTATTATGATGATAACATGCCAACTTTGTAACACACGAGTATGCTATGCCAACTTTTTCAGAGTTCATTTGAAAACTATGGATTTAGGTCGAATTATCTCTATAGGTGCATCTATGTTCATTTTCTTAGTAAAGTTAATCACAAACTTGTGATTCACACAAATTTCAAAGAATTCAAATTTTAACTATTCAAATTTGAAAATTAATGGGACTAACAGAAAGTTTATAATTTTGCTGACCTAAAAGCAAAAGGAATTAAAAATAAAGCAAAAAACAAAAGAACATAAATAATACAGAAAACAAAACAAAAAAAGTGAAAAAAAATAAAAATAGCAACAATAAGTATTTTGTTGTAAGTAGAAACAAAATAAAATAAATAAAGCAACAAAGAAAACAAAAAAAACTAAAAAAGTGTTTTCAAATTTGAAAACTAATGGCACTAACAGAAAGTTCATAATTTTTCTAAAACTAAAAGCAAAAAGAATTAAAAAATAAAGCAAAAAACAAAAGAAAATAAATAATGCAGAAAACAAAACAAAAAAACTGGAAAAATAGGCACTAAAAGCAAAAAAAAACAAAAAAAGTGTTTTCAAATTTGAAAACTAACGGCACTAACAGAAAGTTTATAATTTTTGTGACCTAAAAGAAAAAAGAAATCACTAAAAAACTATAAGTATTTTGTTCTAAGTAGAAATGAAAAAATTAATAGCAAAAAAGAAAAAAATGCCTATAATATTTGTTATGACTAACTAAAATTACCAAATTGTGTATAATGATAAAACATAGTAATATTAAATAGCAGGAAAAAGAATGACTCAAAAATCAATTTTTATAGTAAAGTTATTCATAAACTAGTGATTCACACAAATTTTAAAAAATTCAAATTTAAAATATTCAAATTTTAAAACTAATGGCACTAACAGAAAGTTTATAATTTTTGTGACCTAAAAGAAAAAAAAATCACTGAAAAACTATAAGTATTTAGTTCTAAGTAGAAATGAAAAAACAAATAGTAAAAAATGCCACCTACTGGGCCACCACGGCCTGAATACGACTAGAAACCCATCCATGGGCCAGGATTCAGGCCTGCAGAAGGTCCAGCAGGCCCACAGGCATAGCGGAGTGAGATTAGGCCCAAAGGCCTGCAGTTCTGAGGAGTTCGATGGAGAGGGCGGGGCAGCGCTTATAAACAGGTGCGGCCGCTCCTCAGCTAGCGAGGTGGGACTAAACATCCCACCGCACCGTGGCTTTGGCAGGCGCATGCCTTTGGTTCCGGTTGATGGCACCAACCGGGACTAAAGGGGGCATTGGTCACGGTTCGTGGCACAAACCATGACCAATGCCCCCCTTTAGTCCCGGTTGGTGCCACCAACCGGGACCAAAGGCCGCCGCTTCCCGCCCTTTGGGCTGCTGAAAAGAGGCCTTTCGTCTCGGTTGGTGGCACCAACCGGGAGTAAAGGTGGCATTGGTCCCGGTTGGTGCCACGAACCGGGACCAATGCTCTTGGTATATAACCAGGACTTGTGAAAATTTCAGTTTCTCATCGACCATTTGCCCCCGACGACGCCGAGCTCATCGACGCCGCCAGGCTGCCCCGACGCCATTCACCGCCCCTGCAGTCGCCCCCGACCGCGCCGTCGCCGTCGCTCGTGCCTCGCCGTCGGCCGTGCCCTCGGCCGACGCCGCTCGCTGCCCTGCCCCGACGCGCGTCGCGCGCCCCGTCCC
>NC_041392.1:717145474-717175719 GCF_002162155.2 Triticum dicoccoides
CGTCGCCCTGCCCCTCCGTTGGTCCGGCCCCCCTGTTTTTTTCATATATTATATGCTTGTGTATATTGTGTATATTGCTTCTTTGTGTATATTATGTATATATGTTAGTATATATATTGTGTATATTGCTTCTTTTCAGATTTTTTTTCATATATATGTTTGTATTTTGTATTTTGCTTTTTTATAAAAATGTATATATGTTTGTATGTTCTCTGTGTATATATATATAATATACACAGAGGAGAAGAAGAAAAAAAAGAGGAGAAGAAAGAACCCTCGTTCCCGATAAAAAAAGAGGAAGAATTTTTTATCCTTGAAGCGTTGTCGAGGCCACTCCAAACCTTAGAGAAGCAGCGTCGAGGCCACCCCAAACCCTAGAGAAGCAGCGTCGAGGCCACTAATTAATATTAGTTCTACGTTTGCCACTAATATATCCATCTGTCATGTTTGAATAATAATTGCCATGTTGTAAATATTTGTAGAAACTATGGACATTGCCCGAGACGAAGTACAAGAAGAGTTGTTGGGGAACATAATCGCACGAGGAAGTGATGCCGTCTGCTTGTTGTTTCTCAACGACACCGATGGTCTGGAAGCAGCTGGCTATGATTATAATGGCTCCGGTGACCTAATGTCGGTGCAAGAAGGAGACTGTGAGGACGGCTCCGGTGACACAATGCCGGTGCAAGAAGGAGACCGTGATGACGTCTCTGGTGACCGAACCGAGTCCGGCCAGGTATATATATTAGTTAAGCTTCTGCTGACTAGCTAATTGATGCATTCATTGTTTTGGTATGTACACATATTAATTAAGTCTTTGTTCTTTTTTCTAGCCCTCCGGATCGAGCACAACTTTGGTAAAGAGACGAGGCCCAAAGAAAAAGTTGAGCTCAGATGAAAAGTTTGAGATCATAGCAATCGCGCCCGACGGCCAACTGATTGAACCCCTCAGGACAAAGAGCACATTTGTTGCTCAGTGAGGGGTTTTGGTTAGGGACAAGATCCCGATCAGCATGCAGCAATGGTTAAAGCCGGCTACAGAAGACCCTGAGGTGTTTTATGTCAATGATATGCAGAAAAATGATCTTTGGACTGAGCTGAAGTCAAATTTCACCCTACCGCCAGAGGATGATCTGGAGAAGCCAGTTAAAGAGCAATTAATCAAGTCTTTTGCTCTTAAGAGGATGGCAGAACTATTCAGGAGGTGAAAGAAAGAGCTGAATAAGTTTGTCGAAAATAAAGAGACACCAGAATTCAAGGGCAGATATGAGAAGATCAGAGATCACTGGCCTGCATTTGTGGCCCACAAGACATTGGAAAAGAGTAAGAAGATGTTGGCGACAAACAAGCAAAATGCTGCGAAGAAGAAGCATCACCATCGCACGGGGTCAGGTGGCTACCTCGCAGCCCGACCTAAGTGGGCCAAGGTTGAGAATGATCTGGTTGATAAAGGGATTGAATCAGAGATAATTAACTGGCCAGACCGTTCCCGGACTTGGTTCTTCGGGGCTGGCGGAACCTTGGACCCTGTATCAGGGAAGTGCATTTGGACGGACGAGCAAATGGAAATACCAGTCAAGAGGCTTAAGCACTATATCGAAGCAGCACAGCAAGGGTCGTTCGTTCCAGACAGAGAGAACGACGAGCTCACAATGGCCCTCGGGAATCCTGAGCACCCTGGACGGACACGAGGCATGCCAGGCTCTATTCCGTGGAAGGCTAGGTTTGCGGATGCAGGCGGTTACAAATGCCACGAGAGGAGGAAGAAAGTGGAGCAGACCCAACTGCAGGCACTGCACGCTAGGGTACAAGCGATAGAGGAACGAGAAGCAAATCGCAGCAAACGAACTGCCGAAGCTTCCCCCGAAGCTACCCCGCCATCTCAACGGAGAAGCCGCGTGGCTTCCACTGAGCTGCTTCAGCCGGAGCATGTCTTGACGGCTCCTGCCAGCTATCCCATGGATGCTATCACGGAGTCTCAAAATTGCCACCTTATGACGCAATGGATTAATATGAAGGTCAAGGCGGCTGTTGGCTCTGTTTTTCCTACTGAACCCGGCGCAACTTTTCACTGCCGGCCAATTCCAGAAGGATATGCTAGGGTGATGGTGGATGAAATAACGGAGGGATTTGAGGACCTCCAGCTTGACCACCCTACCAGTGAAGGGGATACTCGGCTGGGTTCTGCTCTGAAGACTCCATGCCTATGGCGGAAGGACCTCATCAACCTTCCGAACTAGACGCCTCCGCCTCCTCATCCTCCTCCGGCGAGTCAGGGCGCTCCGCCTCCTCCACCGCCTCCTCCTCCGGCGAGTGACGATCAGGGCACTCGGCCGGCTCCTTCTCCAGCGCGTGGCGGCACTCCGCCTCCTTCTCCGCCTGCGCCGGCGCGCCCGAGCAGCCAGCCTCCTCCTTCTCCGCCTCGTCAGAAAGGGCGGAAGAGACCTGCCATCGCTCCGGCTGCTCCGGCGCGTCGTAGTCCTTCTCTTCCGCCTCATAAGCAAGTAAAGAAGACAACCGCTCTGTCTGCTCTGCCGACGTCTAGCAGTACAGCCAGAGGCGGGAGGACATACAGATTCGGTCCTTCTCTGAAGACTCTAGAGAAGTTACCATACGAGAGGACCCCGAAGGAGAACGCCGAGATTGCGCGAGAAGAAGTGAGGAACTTCTTTGAAGGGGTGAAAGCAAAGAAACATCCACCTCCGGAGGAGAAGGTAGATCCGGTGAAAGTGAAGTGCACTCTGGCTGCCCTGACAAAACCACCCAAGTCTCCGCCGAAAGGAAACTATGAGCGCATTATTGGAAAGGAATTTGCCGAAGCAGAACGGTCGGGAAGTACTGTCAGTTATCAAAGGCTGAAAGAACGACGAGCTAGGAAACAAATTGCCCAGCTCGGCGAACAAGCGAAGCAATCGTGCCCCCCCGCTCAAGGTGCCTAGCGACATCGTCGCTAATGATCCGAGGATGGTGCCCAGTTATAGCAATCTTGGAGATTACCTGCCCGATGATGTACATTATGATTTCATGGAGGTGCAGATACAAAGATACGAGTACGGGAAGCCTCTCGTCAAAGATGAAAGATCTCTATCAACGATGATGCGAAGATTGCATGATTGGTACTTGAAAATCTGCAGAGAGTCTGGGGGGAGGAGTACTTTGTATGTGAGAGTTAAAAAGGAGCATGACCTCGTTGGAATTGATCTGTTGCCTGTTTCATTTGAGGAGTTCTATCAGTTTTTCAATCAATTGGCCCTCGATAAAGCAACGGTCACCTGCTACTGTCTGTAAGTAGTACTACTTCTATCATTAAGTCTCTCTATATAGCTCAGCTCTTTCATTGCATGTATTTATAATTATCCTAACTATATTATGCAGATTGAAGATCGTCGAATTGAAGAAAAGACAAATCGGTGATATTGGGTTCATTAACACAAATATCATAGATACAACTCAGGTTAAATTTCATGCCGCAGATACCGAGGCCAACTTGCTACGATCGTTGGTAATAAATGAAAACAAAGATATAATACTCTTTCCTTACAACTTCAAGTGAGTGTTACTGTCTAGTGCATATTTGGTTTCCCTTATATATTAGTCAAGGTTATAGTAATGTAATTGAGAGTTATGCATGCGTGTGCAGTTTCCACTATATTCTCCTAGAGATTAAGCTTGAGCAGGGACTAGTAACCGTCTTAGACTCAAGACGAAAATATTCCCAGGACTATGCGGACATGACTCAAATGCTCGAGAAGTAAGTTAAATCGATCATTATCCACCATATTAGCAACTTTGTTCATTTCCTGATATATCAAGTAATTGTTTTCTTTGTCTGGCAGGGTTTGGAAAAAATTGACCAAAAAAGCTCTGGGACTCCCGAAGAAGCTGCAATTTAGACACCCGAAAGTAAGTACTATAGTAGCATGTTCCGCGCATCTCCTATTGATTCAAGCGCTAGTTTCATCAATACCATTTGGCATTCTTGCTTATCAGTTTGATTGACCTCTATTTCTTGTAAAGTGGTTGTGGCAGGAACAAGGGAATGATTTCTGTGGATACTACGTTTGCGAGTCCATCCGCCACACGACCTGTGAGCGGGGCTACTCTGACGAACAATATGAAGTGCATAAATAACAACATTCACAATTTTATTTTATTACCATCATTTATGTTGAGTTTCATTCATTCATATATATATGTATTGACCCCCTTCTTCAAATTAGATGTTTCGGAAGCGGGATGAACTCCTAGCACCAGCTCGCATGCGAGCAATTCAAGAGGAATTGGCGGCATTCTTTCTTGACCACGTGATCGCTGAAGACGGAGAATACTATGTGGACCATGAGTCCGTATGTTAGAAGATTATATTTGTAAGAGATAATTATTGTATATATGTAGCCGGTAGTGTCGGATAGATATACGAGAACTTGTTGTTCGACCAATCTCTCGGAGAAGGAGAGGTGGTCGATATCACTTCTCTCTGTATGCATATATGTTCATGACGATCTTCTGTTTCCTTCGTTTGCTTACTAGCTAGTTAGCGTGTCTAGTCCTCTCTATACGTATGTATAGTACGTAGCGTCGACCAAGCACGGACATAAGAGAGGACACTTCTCTCTATTAATTATAGCTAGCTAACACAATATATGAAACACCTAAATTAACCCCTCAAAACCCCCAACCCCCCCCCCTTTAAAAAAAACAAAAACCCCAGCCACAGAAATGCTAACGCGTGGATGCCTATTGGTCCCGGTTGGTGCCACCAACCGGGACCAAAGGCCCTCCTGCCTGGGCTCCGCGCACAGGCCACGTGGAGGTCCATCTGTCCTGGTTCTGGATTGAACCAGGACTAAAGGGACAGGGCATTAGTACCGACCCTTTAGTCCCGGTTCAGAAACCGAGACAAAAGGCCCTTACGAATCGGGACAATAGGCCATTTTTCTACTAGTGTTCGGTATCTCAAAGGCACACTAGACTTAGGTCTTCATATCAACAAATCCTCTCCCACCTCCTTGACATGCAGACTGGGCTGGTTGTCTAGATACTCGTAGGTCCACATCCGGATTTTGTGTTTTTCTTGTAACAATTTGGTTTCTTGGTCTTCAAAAAGGCAGGTTACGGTCACCCGCTCGTTTGCTGAAACTGAGTACCGCGCTGTGGCTCATGCGCTTGTTGATACGGTTTGCTCATCAGTACCGTCGACCGTCGAGATTAGGCAAGTACTACAAGTAAAAAAACCTAAAATAGATTGATTTCGGTAGCAATTGAGAAGAAAACGCATCTTTATCTTTACCTAATATTAAAGGGAGGATTGTTTCTCCGCTTTTTCGGTTTGAAGTGGGACCCACATTTACTTTCGTCCGTCATGGAACCAACGATTTTCGCTCGTCCCAAATCTCTCGCTCTCGCGCTGAGTTTTCAGACCGGTAAAAAATCATGAAAAAAAAGCGGCCCAGACATGAATCAACCTGTAACTAGCAGCATATACACCCGCACAGCTAACCAGTGCGACCGTCTATCTTTTGCATTCACATGCGAGCACGACCTTTAATTAAAAGAAACAATCGGCAGTGGAAAAATATAAAAACAACTAGCGAAAGTCTATGCCTGAGTGGAATCGAACACAACACCACGCGCGACTTAGCCAGTGTAGTTCTAAAATTTGTTGTCCAAAAATTGCAGCTCAGCTTATATAAAATATATGCAGCGAAAAATGTAAACTTTTTTATCAAACGTGGTTTAAAAAATGTAAATAGTTTTTGAAAAACAAACATTTTCAAAATATGCTAACAAATTTTTAGAGACCTGAACATTTCTCAAAACTACGAACAACTATTTGAAAATGGAAACATTTATTAAAAACAAGAACATAATTGAAAAATGGGAACATTTTCTGAAATTATTAACATTTTTTTCAAAACGCGGACATTTTGTGAAATTCCCCTAAGAATTTACGAACAAATTATGAAAACATGATTTTTTTAATTTATGAACAAAATTTCAAATCAGAATTTTGTTTTCTCAAGAAGCGAATAAATTTTGAAATTGTGAACAATTTTTCAAAACCAAACATTCCATGAAATCCCATGAACATTTTTCGAATTTGCGAACAAATTTGGAAAACATGAACATTTTTTAATGATTGGACAAACTTTGAAACATACACATTTTCTGAAATTGCGAACATTTTAAAACTCTGTGAAAATATATAAAAATGTGATAATTTCAGAAATTTCAAATTTTTGGAGTTTCCGCAAACATTTTTAAAATTTCTGAACATTTGTTAAAAAAAACCTTGAGTGAGTAAATTGAGCTAGCTCGTACTTGTGTCTATTACCTCCATCCATTATTATTAAGCCAGGTGCAATGAGTAGGTTCGTTGCTTTTGGGTCATTTGGGAAAAATGTCTGATTTAATCCCTCCAGCAAATAGTTACACAACACCAGCCAATGTATGCGATGGGTTTTCTTTCCTCCAATTGGAAGCTGCTTCTTCATGCTGTCACTGGCTATAATTAGATGCATTTAGGGCTAGTTTGGATCGAAACCTGGCGTGCATGTCTGGGAAACTGAAGCCTGGACATTGCCTGGAAACTTGGAAAATTTTGACTGGCCAGGCTAGCCTGGGAGCTATATGTTTGGTTAGTAGCCTGGCTTGGGTAGCTATTATTTACATGTCAGTACGTATATATTTACTGGCCCACACTAGAAAAAGTATGATTAGAATCCCAGGCCGGGCCAGGCGACCGATCCAGCACGCCTGGTCCAGGCTAATGAATTTGCCTGGTGTTTGAGCCAGGCTAATGACTACACTAGGTGTTCCAGGCCAGGCTAGTGTTTGACTATTCTGGACACCAACCAAACGCTATCTAGGCATGGTTCAGGCACATTCCAGGCCAGGCAGATTTTTGTCAGGTCACAAATCAAACTAGCCTTTAATCTTCATGCGAGGTTATCACTTGATCGTAGAGTTTTGGCCGCCAAGCCCTTTAAATCTAGACGAGAAGGTTGTTTACTTATCAAATTAAATAATCGCTTTCTCATTTTTTTACACTAACTTTCATCAATTTATATACATTTGCAAGTTATACGAAAAATCAACAAACTGCTCCAGCAATCGATAGAGAGTGAAAAGTGGGTCCCAATTATCCCTAGAGATACAAACACACAATTGTGTTGTTACAAATGAGCAGGAAGGATTTAACTCCACATTTCTCAAAAAGAAGAAATTAACTCCTAATACTTTAGAAGCT
This sequence comes from Triticum dicoccoides, assembly GCF_002162155.2. Classification (NCBI taxonomy): domain Eukaryota; kingdom Viridiplantae; phylum Streptophyta; class Magnoliopsida; order Poales; family Poaceae; genus Triticum; species Triticum dicoccoides. The sequence goes on from NC_041392.1 coordinate 717,152,724, forward strand.
TTGTACACGAGATTGTGGGTGAACATGAGATGGGCGTTATATGATGGGACAGTGGGAGTATGATATAGCTTAATATATAATTGCAATCGGATTGTCTTTAATTTGCTTGAATGGTCAACTTTTCTCCGGTGCAACGCACGGACATATGTGCTAGTAGGCATGTAAAAGATGGAAAACCGGATATGTACAACAATGGGACAGGAGAACGGACGACACACACACAGCTAAAGAAAGTGATCAGGAAACACATACGGACTCTTTACTCTTTCCTTGCAAAAGCAAAACAGGGCACGAACTCTTCAATGAAAAAAAATGCATGATCTGATTTTGTCTCACAATGTGTTTTGTCTCACCAAACACAAAAAGCGTTGCACCGCTGGGTTGCAAGGACCATGGCGGCACTGCGACCAGGTTATTGACACATGTACTGATTTTTTTTCTTGCAATTAATACACGTACTGATTAGACTTGCTATATTCTAAATAAATGCATGATCGATTAGCATGGCCATTGCACACACATGGCAGTAGAACTTCAGCTTGCAATCTAAACTTTAATCTTTTGCTCAGCGGAATTGTGAATTTTTTTTTGCAGGTGAGCGGAAGTATGATATGACCAAACAAAAGTCCAACTGCAATATGATTAATGGTGAGGTGGTGAAATAGATTCTAGAACATAATGTTAACGTATGCGCCATTAATTTTGATATATGATCCTTCATGAAAATTTCTGTTTTGTGATGGATGTGAGAAGGAATATTATAGGACGAAACATGAAATCTTAATCATCAAATTCGAAAACATATATACACACGTGCATGCATCGCGATCAGGCGTGTACAGAGAGAACACATGGTTAAGGTTCGGATTACAACGGTTGACATTATGGACGTGAAAGATAAATCACGCGGAAAAGAGTCAAGCAAAGCACCCATTGAAACAAGAACGACAATGAAAGGCATCCCATGAGATAGTTAAATTATATGCAAAAATGTCCCCTGTACATAATTTTTTTACTGGATGGATAAAATGCACCGCTCCTTTTAAGTTCATCAGGAATATTACTTTATTTATATAAGAAAAAATGGATTACCCTACAAAAAAAGATAATAGAAAATTTGGAGTAAAAGGTTAGCAATAGTTAATTGTACATGGCAAGCTACTTATATGGTCGTCTGTGATTAAATTTGTTTTGTTTTGTAAAATCTCTCTGCGACGCTGATGAATAAATATATTGTTTAACTGAAGTGTATATTGAGAATTCTCATTTGGTAGACAAAGCAAAAAAAATATCTGCGCATACATGAAATTTTGCATAAGACTTATTAGGAAATATAATTTTGTTTTTATCCACTGTATAAACGGAATATCTCTATTTATATTCACAATTTTAAAATTTTCAAAAAATGCAATTTAAATTATCTGTTCATAATCCCTGAGAAAGACGCAGCCTACATGCAGACCAAGATGTTCATTCAGTGTTGTTTAATTACACATTGATAGTCAATTGTAGAAGTTAGACACGGTCTCAAGAGAACTACCACATGGCATACGTGCTGAGAAATCAAAATTTGATAAACAATAAAATTTTGTAAGAATAAGCCACATGAAAGAAATGTGTTCCATTTGAAATAACGACTATCAAGGCCTATTTTAAGCTTTCTAGAATCAATAAGCAATTTTTATAATGCAATGACAATATTTGTGTACAATTAATCTATATTTAGATTTAAATCTTATCGCTAAACATTTAAAAAGCAAGGTACACTAGTAGAAAACAGGGCTTTGGTCCAGGCCGGGTCAGCCCATTAGTCCCGGTTCAGTCCAGAACCGGGACCAATGTGGGCATTGGTCCCGGTTCGTGAGCCCAGGGGGCCCGGCCGGGCCACGTGGGCCATTGGTCCCGGTTCATCTGCACCTTTTGGTCCCGGTTGGTGGGATAAACCGGAACCAATGGGCCTCGCTCCTGGCCCACCACCATTGGTCCCGTGTAACACCCCGGATGTGATTTACCCAATATGTACTCCAACTCTTGCTGTTTCCGGCCTTAAGTTATTTATTTTCTCGGGTTCGGGTCTTTGTCTCCGTGTGTTGTTCTCGTTGTCATGCATCTCCTATCATGTCATCATGTGCATTGCATTTGCATACGTGTTCATCTCATGCATCCGAGCATTTTCCCCGTTGTCCGTTTTGCATTCCGACGCTTCGTTCTCCTCCGGTGGTCATTTATATCTTTCTTTGGCGTGTTTGATACTCCAACGGTTAACCGAGGGACCGAAAAGGCCTCGTGTGTGTTGCAGCCCAACACCCCTCCAAGTTGGCGCAAAACCCACCAAAACCTTCTCCATCATCTAGAGCGTTCGATCACGATCGCGTGGCCGAAAACCGCACCTCATTTGGACTCTCCTAGCTCCCTCTATACCTATATATAGAACCCCCTCCGAAATTCACGGGCGAAACCCTAACTCTCTTCCTCTCCTCGCGACCGAACAAAATTCCGCCGCCGGACACGTCCGTTTCCACCCTCTGCCGCCACGTGTCATCGTCTGGTTCACCGCTGCTCGGTGCCCACTTCACCGCGCCGCCGGGCCCGAAGAGCCCGCAACCGGCCCCCACGGCCCATCCAAAGCCGCCGCCCGAGCCCGCGGGGAGACCGGATGCGCGCCGCCCGGACCTCCCTTGCGCCGCCGCCCGTCATCTCGTCGCCGGTCTTCCCCGACGCCGGCGACCGCCGACGACGCTGCGCCCCACTCCGCCTGCTCCGCCGCCGACCACCGCCCGCCGCGCCGCTTCCTCCTCGCCGGCCGACCACCACCCGCCTCGCCTCCCTTCTTCCCCGTCAAGTCCGGCCACCACCGCGGCTACTCCGGCGAACAGGTCTCCGGCGAACCTCGTAACCCGCACTGGATCTGGATCTGGTTATTCTCACGGTTGACTTTCTCCCGAAACCCTAGTTCAAATGCCCTTGTTCTTAGCATGGTAACTCCGCATCCGTAGATCTATTTTGGGCATATACCATATCAAAATGTTCGTCTCAGAGAGCACATCATTTCATCTCATTGCATCATTTTCATTTGAGTTCATCTTGATGCCCGAAATGCTGTTAGAAGAGTGTTACTTGAGATAATTGTCACATCTGCTGCTCCATTTAGTTATTTGTCATTTTTGCCATGATTATTGTGTGCATGATATGCCCCTGAGCTCTACATATGTTTTGTTAAGGGTTTTGCCATCTTTCCAGAGGTGCAACCCATGTATTTTTGTGATGTGTGTGGTGACTAGCACAAGCTTGCTAAGTGAGGCACATGGTAATGCTGATTTCAGGGACTTAGCATTTCCACTAAGTCCTTGACCTGTTTATTTCATATTGCCATATGTTCATGTTGTTTCCTAGTGATTCGTGCCTCTTTTGAGGATGATCAGTAAGGATGTTTTGTTAATCTTGTAGTGCTCTATCCATCCATGTATTTGTTTGCAATTATGGAGCAACCTAGCTTGAGTCAATCGAGCTCTACTTTTGGCATTTCGTGAATCTGGGTAGATTGTCTACTTGTTAGCAATTTTGCCGAGCATGTTGTAGTTGATCCGTGCATGCTATGTTATTGTTCTTGCCATGTATAGCTTGCATTTTGTGTATTCTTGATGGGTGTATGCTTAGATTTTCATGACTTGCTCTGTAGTGAGTGCATCGAGCTCGTGAACATGCCTACTTGATATCTGTTTCAGCATGCTCCAGTTTCACAAAGTCTGAAAACTGATTATGTTTTTGCCATGTTCACATGCTTGCAAATGTATTTTCTGATCCCTTTTGGCTCAAGGTCACTAAGGGACTTTTGTTAAGCTCTTTGAGTAGCTCCATGCCATGCTTTACTTTGCCATGTTCAGGTCCTGTAGCATATAGTTTTCATACTCTAAAGTGTGCTACCCGATCTGAAATTTCAGACAAGTGTTAATTTCACTAAGTCTGAGATCTGTTTGTCAAATGCATTTTTGCCATGCTTGTTTGAACCTGTTAATGGATGAATTGGCCGTAGCTCAGTGCTAGACTTTTGTTAAGCATCATGGATGGATTCCTGCCATGTATTTTTATGCCATGTTTGGGTGATGTAGCATGTTCATCTTGTTGCATTTAGATGGCTACTTGCTGCAAATCGCAGAACATGGTCATATTTGAATTGCTTACCATTTCCAAACCGTAACTCCGATTGCGGCGTTCTTTATATCGTTTTCAAGCGATTTCATCTCATCTTTCCAGTGGCGCACTTGGATTTCCAAGTTGGGGCCAGGTTCATGCATCCCTTGTCAAATCTTGCATATGCATCCCGCATCGCATCCCGCATAGCGTACCATCTTTGCATCATATTGTTTGACCCTTGCACATGGTTGATTGTGTCCTTGTTGCTTGTTTGTCTTGTTTGGGTAGATCCGGGAGACGAGTTCGCTAACGAGGAGCCCGTTGAGTTTGCTTTCGAGGATCCAGTCAACTATGACAACTTTGCAGGCAAGATGATCATACCCTCGAAATCACTACTATCTTTGCTTTGCTAGATGCTCGCTCTTTTGCTATGCCTATGCTACGATGCCTACCACTTGCTTTCAAGCCTCCCAAATTGCCATGTCAAACCTCTAACCCACCATGTCCTAGCAAACCGTTGATTGGCTATGTTACCGCTTTGCTCAGCCCCTCTTATAGCGTTGCTAGTTGCAGGTGAAGATTGGAGGTCGTTCCTTGTTGGAACATTATTTACTTGTTGGGATATCATTATATTGCCATGTTATCTTAATGCATCTATGTACTTGGTAAAGGGTGGAAGGCTCGGCCTCTCGCCTAGTGTTTTGTTCCATACTTGCCGCCCTAGTTTCCGTCATATCGGTGTTATGTTCCCGGATTTTGCGTTCCTTACGCGGTTGGGTTATAATGGGAACCCCTTGATAGTTCGCCTTGATTAAAGCCTTTCCAGCAATGACCAACCTTGGTTTTACCATTTTCCACCTAGCCTTCTTTTCCCTTGGGTTTCCGGAGCCCGAGGGTCATCTTATTTAGCCCCCCCAGGCCAGTGCTCCTCTGAGTGTTGGTCCAACCGAGCGATGTCCGGGGCTACCAGGGGCAACTCTGGGCTGGCCTACCCAACGTATGGCTCATCTGAGTGTGCCCTGAGAACGAGATATGTGCAGCTCCTATCGGGATTTGTCGGCACATTTGGGCGGTGTTGGTGGATTTGTTTTAACCTGTCGAAGTGTCTTGAAGAACCGAGATACCGAGTCTGATCGGAACATCTCGGGAGGAGGTCTATTCCTTTGTTGACCGTGAGAGCTTGTCATGGGCTAAGTTGGGACTCCCCTGCAGGGATTTGAACTTTCAAAAGTCGTGCCCGCGGTTATGGGCATATGGGAATTTGTTAATGTCCGGTTATAGATAACTTGAACCTCAACTTAATTAAAATGAATCAACAGTGTGAGTTACCGTGATGGTCTCTTCTCGGCGGAGCCCGGGAAGTGAACACGGTGTTGGAGTAATGCTTGCCGCAGGTTGCCCTCTAGTTACTCGTTCGTGCTTTGCCTCCTCTTCTCGCTCTCTTTTGCGAATAGGATAGCCACCATATATGCTAGTCGCTTGCCGCAGCTCCACTTATACTACCTTGCCTTACCTATTAAGCTTAAATAGTCTTGATCGCGAGGGTGCGAGATTGCTGAGTCCCTGTGGCTCACAGATTACTTCCAAACCAGATGCAGGGCCTGATGATTCCGCTCCAGGTGACGCGCTCGAGCTCAAGTGGGAGTTCGACGAGGACTCTCAACGATACTATGTTTCCTTTCCTGATGATCAGTAGTGGTGCCCAGTTGGGGTGATCGGGACTGTGCCGCATGTTGGGTTATCTTTTATTTTGGCGCCGTAGTCGGGCCATGAGTGTTTGGTTGATGTAATGTTATTTATGTACTTGATTGATGTGGCGAGTGTAAGTCAACTATGTATCTCCCCTTTTATTATTTATATTACATGGGATGTTGTGAAGATTGCCTAACTTGCGACATTGCCTTCAATGCGATTATGCCTCTAAGTCGTGCCTCGAACGTGGGAGCTATAGTCGCATCGAGGGTGTTACAAGTTGGTAATCAGAGCCGGCTTCCCCGACCTTAGGAGCCCCATTGCTTGATCGTTATTAGCGGCCGAGTTGTGTCTAGAAAAATGTTTTGAGTCATTTAGGAATTATATATCGGAGAGTTTAGGAATTCTTTTTACTTCCCAGTCTCCTCATCGCTCTGGTAAGGCATCCTGACGTAGAGTTTTGACTCTTCTCTTCTCAAATTTCACAAAAAAAAATTTAGGATCACGCGGGTATCTTGGAATCGTTCCGATGGTTTTATGACGAGAACATTGTCTTGGTGCCTCCTGTCAGGGGTTTTGTGGAAGTGTCCCGGGGAGTTGAGCTCTGAGGTGTTGTCGTCATAATTTTATCGTTGCAGTTCTGGAATACCTGAGTTTAGTACGCCGACATCGAAAATCTCTTTTATGCAGTTCGTTGGTGAGATAACCTCGACGCCACCCAGTACTGGGGCGGGAGTCCGGGAGTATCGCCATAACTTGTATAACGGATGATTTTCGAAGGTTGAGGTAGATGGTTTCCGAAGTTTTTCTCGGTTATGTGTTGAAGGATGGATACAACTGGATGTAGGATTTGCTAGTTTGTGTGAGATATTATGCTTCCCCTGTATCCCCAACACCTGATTGCATAACCGGAAAGGTTCGGAAGTTTCATAGGTGGGAATTCTCGTAGCTCTAGTTCTTCTTCCACGGATATTTGGTTTGAGATTGGGATTTCTTACCGAGTATTCGTTCTTGATCCGTACCTTATTGATTTATTTCTCTACCTAAATTCTAAGTGGCTTCTCAATTTATGGATATGTGACCATTTCAAGTGGAATGCATTCGTTCATTTTGTTCGGATGTGAAGACTTTATGTTGCAATTTTCATTCCGTTGGATTCAGCTTCAATATTTATCTGTCAATGTGCTAACGGTGGTCAACCTCTTCAGGATGGCTCCCGCTAAGAGCACCAATCAGAATCAGAATCAAGATCCGCCACCACCTCCACCTCCTCCGGAGGCATGGCAAGCTGTGATGGCCGCAACCAATGCAAACACATAGTTGATCGTGCAAATTCTCCAAGAGCGCAATCAAGGCAACCAAGGGAACCAAGGCAACAATCAGAATCACTTTGCTACACTCAACCAGTTCCTTGCTAACGGGCCAAAAACTTTCAGCAATTGTGTTGAGGCAACTGATGCTGACGATTGGCTCGTGGATCTGTGCAAGCATTTCGAGTGCAGTAACGTCAGGCCTGAGGACTTTGTCAAGTTTGCTTCCTTCCAACTCAAAGATCAAGCCGCAGAATGGTTCCAGCAATACAAGGACTCCAGAGGTGGTCCTGTTATTACCTGGGATGAATTCCGTCAAGACTTCAAAGCTCATCATATTCCTTAAAGCGTGGTTGAAAGCAAGCGTGAGGAATTCCGCAACCTGAAGCAAGGCTCTTTGTCTGTCTATGACTACAACAAGTTATTTCAGAAGCTCTCCTGCTTTCCCAAGCAGGACGTCCCTGATGAGAAGAGCATGATATACTAGTTCAGGGGTGGTCTCAGGGAAGAAATTCAGCTAGCTCTTGTCCTCTTTGAGCCTTTGAGGTACGATGAGTTCTACAACATGGCATTGAAGCAAGAGGCTGCTCAATTGAGGTGTGATGCTTCCAAGAAGCGAGTCAGAGATGCTACTCCTTCTTCCTCTACTCAAGTGGCCAAGCAGCAGAAGTATTGGCTTCCTCCTCCTCCGTTTCGTCAGCCGTATCAGCAGAAGAGCAAAGGTGGCAGTGGATCTTCCCACCCACCCAACCCTGGCTTTCAGAACAAGACTTCGTCTCAAGCTCCAAGATCGAGTGCTCCGTATCACCGTCCGCTTTCAGAGGTCACGTGCAACAAGTGCCAACAGAAGGGTCACTATGCCAACAAGTGTCTCAACCATAGGCGTCTTCCTCCTCCTCCTGTCAGATCGGCAAGTACAGCTATCGTCAAGCATAACACCAAGTCCGCCAAGGTCAACTTGATGAATGCAGCTTAGGCAGAGGACTCGTCAGATGTCATTATGGGTAACCTTCCTGTTAACGATATTCCTGCCAAAGTTCTTTTGACATTGGTGCATCGCATTGTTTCATCTCGAGACCATTTGTTTCTAAGCATGAGTTGCCTTTACAAGATTTGCCTAGGCAGTTATCTGTTGTTTCTCCGGGTAAATTCATGAATGCAAGCGCTATGGCCCCGGATGTTACTATCACGTTGGGCGATTACAAGTTTCTCTCTTCTCCGGTGGTTCTTGGTAACTCAGATATTGATCTTATTCTCGAAATGGATTGGCTTTCTAAGCACAAGGCGCATCTTGATTGTGCTGCCAGGCACATTCAATTGACTCATTCGTCCGAGGATGTAATTGTCTTTGCCGCTCGGGATAATACCATTCGTCTGTTTTCTCTCAATGAGAAGGGTGAACTGGACGCTATCTCGCAAATTCCAGTCGTTTGCGAATATCAAGACGTCTTTCCAGAAGAGCTTCCAGGAATGCCTCCGCACCGGCCAGTTGAATTCGTCATTGATCTTGAGCCCGGTATGGAACCAGTGTGCAAGCGTCCTTACAAGCTCGGACTTGAAGAGTTGAAGGAGCTGAAGAAGCAACTCGATATTCAAGAGAGAATGGGTCTCATCCGGCCTAGTTCTTCTCCGTGGGGTTGTGGTGTTCTTTTTGTGAAGAAGAAGGATGGAACGGACCGACTTTGTGTTGATTACCGTCCATTGAACAAGAAAACCATCAAGAACAAATACCCACTTCCCAACATCAACGAGCTGTTCGAACAACTCAAAGGTGCCCAAGTATTCTCCAAGCTTGATCTCCGTATGGGTTATCATCAGATTCGAATCCGTGAGCAAGATATTCCCAAGACAGCTTTCAGGACAAGCTATGGGTCATATGAATACACTGTCATGTCTTTTGGCCTCGTCAACGCTCCTCCGACTTTCTCTCGCACGATGAACTTCATCTTCAACGCCTACACCAATGACTTCGTTTTGGTCTATCTCAATGACATTCTGGTTTTCTCGAAGAACAAGGAAGATCATGCCAAGCACTTGCGTTTGGTGCTTGATAAGCTGAGGGAACACCAGTTCTACACCAAGTTCTCCAAGTGCGAATTTTGGCTCGATGAGGTTCTTTATCTTGGTCATATCATCTCTGCCAAGGGCATTGCCATGAATCCTGAGAAGGTGTCTGCAATTGTGAATTGGGAACCTCCTCAGAACGTGAAGCAACTCCGCAGCTTCCTCGGTCTCGCAAGCTATTGTCGAAGATTCGTTGAAAACTTTTCTAAGATCGCGAAGCCTCTCTCAAATATTCTCCAGAAGCATGTCAAGTACGTTTGGTCTCCGAAGTGTGACATTGCTTTCAACACTTTGAAAGAGAAATTGATCACTGCTCCAGTTCTGACTCCGCCTAATGAATCCAAGCCGTACGAGGTCTTTTGTGATGCCTCTCTCCAAGGTCTTGGCGCAGTGTTGATGCAAGAGAAGAAAGTTGTTGCTTATACCTCTCGCCAGTTGAAGCCTAATGAGAAGAACTACCCCACTCATGATCTTGAGTTGGCGGCAGTTGTGCATGCGCTTTTGACTTGGAGACATCTCTTATTGGGAAGAAAAGTGGACATCTTCACTGACCACAAGAGTCTCAAGTACATTTTCACTTAGCCTAATCTCAACCTCAGGCAAACTCGATGGGTCGAAATGATTCAAGAGTATAATCCGAGTATCGAGTATACTCTAGGCAAGGCCAATGTGATTGCTGACGCATTGAGCAGGAAGGCTTACTGCAATAGTCTGATTCTCAAGCCCTATCAACCCGAGCTTTGTGAAGCTTTCCGCAAACTTAATCTGCAAGTTGTTCCTCAAGGTTTCCTTGCCAACCTTCAAGTCTCTCCTACCTTGGAAGACCAGATTCGCCAAGCTCAACTTCTTGATGCTATGGTGAAGAAGGTGAAGATTGGGATTGCCAAGAGTCAACCCAAGTACAAGTGCTACCGCCTTGATGACAAGGATACTCTCTTCTTCGAGGATCGTATTGTTGTGCCCAAAGGTGACCTTCGTAAAGTGATCATGAACGAGGCTCACAATTCTCTCCTCTCCATCCACCCTGGGAGCATGAAGATGTATCAGGACCTCAAGCAGGCTTATTGGTGGACTCAAATGAAGTGCGAGATTGCTCAATTCGTGGATGAGTGTGATGTCTGCAGAAGAGTGAAGGCAGAACACCAAAGGCCAGCTGGTCTCCTCCAATCTCTTGCCATTCTAGAATGGAAGTTTGACCACATTGAGATGGACTTCGTGACTGGGTTTCCAAAGTCCAAGCGTGGCAATGATGTTATATTCGTTGTCATCGACAAACTCACTAAAGTGGCTCACTTCCTGCCTATCAAAGAGTCAATCACTGCAGCTCAATTGGCGGAACTCTATACCTCTCGAATTGTCTCTCTGCACGGTATTCCACAAGTGATCTCTTCAGATCGTGGCAGCATCTTTACCTCCAAGTTTTGGGATTCTTTTCAGAAGGCCATGGGCACCAACATCCGCTTCAGCACAGCTTTCCATCCTCAAACTAGCGGTCAAGTCGAGCGTGTCAATCAGATTCTTGAAGATATGCTCAGGGCTTGTGTGATCTCCTTCGGCATGAAGTGGGAGGATTGTCTTCCATATGCTGAATTCTCCTACAACAACAGTTTTCAAGCAAGTTCGGGCAAGGCCCCATTTGAAATTCTGTATGGCAGGAAGTGTCGTACCCCTCTCAACTGGTCCGAAACCGGTGAACGTCAGCTCTTGGGTAATGACTTAATCACAGAGGCAGAGGAAATATGCAAAGTCATTCGAGATAACCTCAAAGCAGCCCAATCCCGCCAGAAGAGCTACTATGATAGTAAGCACCGTGATTTGGCTTTCAAGATCGAAGATCATGTTTACCTCCACGTCTCTCCTATGAAAGGTACTTGTCGCTTCGGTATCAAAGGGAAGCTTGCCCCCAGATACGTGGGACCTTTCAAGATTGTCAGCAAGAGAGGCGATCTCGCCTATCAACTCGAGCTTCCTTCAAACTTTGCAAATGTTCATGATGTGTTCCATGTCTCTCAGCTCCGAAAGTGCTTCAAGACTCCTGACCGCACCGTCAACTTCGAGGACATTGAGCTCCAAGAAGATCTCTCCTATCGTGAGCACCCCGTTGCTATTCTTGAAGAGACTGAATGCAAGACTCGCAACAAGTCAATCAAATTCCTTAAAGTCAAGTGGTCACACCATTCCGACCGTGAAGCTACCTGGGAACGCGAGGATCACCTCCGTTCTGAGTATCCGGCGTTCTTTCAGTCCTAGATCTCAGGATGAGATCCTTTCGTAGTGGTGGAGTGTTGTAACACCCCGGATGTGATTTACCCAATATGTACTCCAACTCTTGCCGTTTCCGTCCTTAAGTTATTTATTTTCTCGGGTTCAGGTCTTTGTCTCCATGTGTTGTTCTCGTTGTCATGCATCTCATATCATGTCATCATGTGCATTGCATTTGCATACGTGTTCATCTCATGCATCCGAGCATTTTCCCCGTTGTCCGTTTTGCATTCCGGCCTTCGTTCTCCTCCGGTGGTCATTTCTACCTTTCTTTCGTGTGTGGGGATTAAACATTTTCGGATTGGACCGAGACTTGCCAAGCGGCCTTGGTTTACTACCGGTAGACCGCTGTCAAGTTTCGTACCATTTGGACTTCGTTTGATACTCCAACGGTTAACCGAGGGACCGAAAAGGCCTCGTGTGTGTTGCAGCCCAACACCCCTCCAAGTTAGCCCGCCGCACCGCTTCCTCCTCGCCGGCCGACCACCACCCGCCTCGCCGCCCTTCTTCCCCGTCAAGTCCGGCCACCACCGCGGCTACTCCGGCGAACAGGTCTCTGGCGAACCTCGTAACCCGCGCTGGATCTGGTTATTCTCACGGTTGACTTTCTCCCGAAATCCTAGTTCAAATGCCCTTGTTCTTAGCATCGTAACTCCGCATCCGTAGATCCGTTTTGGGCATATAGCATATCAAAATGTTCGCCTCAGAGAGCACATCATTTCATCTCATTGCATCATTTTAGTTTGAGTTCATCTTGATGCCCGAAATGCTGTTAGAAGAGTGCTACTTGAGATAATTGTCAGATCTGCTACTCCATTTAGTTATTTGTCATTTTTGCCATGATTATTGTGTGCATGATATGCCCCTGAGCTCTACATATGTTTTGTTAAGGGTTTTGCCATCTTTCCAGAGGTGCAACCCATGTATTTTTGTGATGTGTGTGGTGACTAGCACAAGCTTGCTAAGTGAGGCACTTGGTAATGCTGATTTCAGGGACTTAGCATTTCCACTAAGTCCTTGACCTGTTTATTTCATATTGCCATATGTTCATGTTGTTTCCTAGTGATCCGTGCCTCTTTTGAGGATGATCAGTAAGGATGTTTTGTTAATCTTGTAGTGCTCTATCCATCCATGTCTTTGTTTGCAATTATGGAGCACCCTAGCTTGAGTAAATCGAGCTCTACTTTTGGCATTTCGTGAATCTGGGCAGATTGTCTACTTGTTAGCGATTTTGCCGAGGATGTTGTAGTTGATCCGTGCATGCTATGTTATTGTTCTTGCCATGTATAGCTTGCATTTTGTGTATTCTTGATGGGTGTATGCTTAGATTGTCATGACTTGCTCTGTAGTGAGTGCATCGAGCTCGTGAACATGCCTACTTGATATCTGTTTCAGCATGCTCCAGTTTTCACTAAGTCTGAAAACTGATTATGTTTTTTCCATGTTCACATGCTTGCAAATGTATTTTATGATCCCTTTTGGCTCAAGGTCACTAAGGGACTTTTGTTAAGCTCTTTGAGTAGCTCCATGCCATGCTTTACTTTGCCATGTTCAGGTCCTGTAGCATATAGTTTTCATGCTTCAAAGTGTGCTACCTGATCTGAAATTCCAGACAAGTGTTAATTTCACCAAGTCTGAGATCTGTTTGTCAAATGCATTTTTGCCATGCTTGTTTGAACCTGTTAATGGATGAATTGGCCGTAGCTCAGTGCTAGACTTTTGTTAAGCATCATGAATGGATTCCTGCCATGTATTTTTATGCCATGTTTGGGTGCTGTAGCATGTTCATCTTGTTGCATATAGATGGCTACTTGCTGCAAATCGCAGAACGTGGTCATATTTGAATTGCTTACCATTTCCAAACCGTAACTCCGATTCCGGCGTTCTTTATATCGTTTTCAAGCGATTTCATCTCATCTTTCTAGTGGCACACTTGGATTTCCATGTTAGGGCCAGGTTCATGCATCCCTTGTCAAATCTTGCATATGCATCCCGCATCGCATCCCGCATAGCATACCATCTGTGCATCATATTGTTTGACCCTTGCACGTGGTTGATTGTGTCCTTATTGCTTGTTTGTCTTGTTTGGGTAGAGCCGGGAGACGAGTTCGCTAACGAGGAGCCCGTTGAGTTTGCTTTCGAGGATCCAGTCAACTCTAACAACTTTGCAGGCAAGATGATCATATCCTCGAAATCATTACTATCTTTTCTTTGCTAGATGCTCGCTCTTTTGCTATGCCTATGCTACGATGCCTACCACTTGCTTTCAAGCCTCCCAAATTGCCATGTCAAACCTCTAACCCACCATGTCCTAGCGAACCGTTGATTGGCTATGTTACCGCTTTGCTCAGCCCCTCTTATAGCGTTGCTAGTTGCAGGTGAAGATTGGAGACCGTTCCTTGTTGGAACATTATTTACTTGTTGGGATATCATTATATTGCCATGTTATCTTAATGCATCTATATACTTGGTAAAGGGTGGAAGGCTCGGCCTCTTGCCTAGTGTTTTGTTCCACTCTTGTCGCCCTAGTTTCCGTCATATCGGTGTTATGTTCCCGGATTTTGCGTTCCTTACGCGGTTGGGTTATAATGGGAAGCCCTTGATAGTTCGCCTTGATTAAAGCCTTTCCAATAATGCCCAACCTTGGTTTTACCATTTGCCACCTAGCTTTCTTTTCCCTTGGGGTTTCGGAGCCCGAGGGTCATCTTATTTAGCCCCCCCCCCCGGGCCAGTGCTCCTCTGAGTGTTGGTCCAACCAAGCGATGTCCGGGGCTACCAGGGGCAACTCTGGGCTGGCCTACCCGACGTCTGGCTCATCTGAGTGTGCCCTGAGAACGAGATATGTGCAGCTCCTATCGGGATTTGTCGGCACATTCGGGCGGTGTTGCTGGATTTGTTTTAACCCGTCGAAGTGTCTTGAAGAACCGAGATATCGAGTCTGATCGGAACGTCTCGGGAGGAGGTCTATTCCTTCGTTGACCATGAGAGCTTGTCATGGGCTAAGTTGGGACTCCCCTGCAGGGATTTGAACTTTCGAAAGCCGTGCCCGTGGTTATGGGCAGATGGGAATTTGTTAATGTCCGGTTGTAGATAACTTGAACCTCAACTTAATTAAAATGAATCAACAGTGTGAGTTACCATCATGGTCTCTTCTCGGCGGAGCCCGGGAAGTGAACACGGTGTTGGAGTAATGCTTGCCGCAGGTTGCCCTCTAGTTACTCGTTCGTGCTTTGCCTCCTCTTCTCGCTCTCTTTTGCGAACAGGATAGCCACCATATATGCTAGTCGCTTGCCGCAGCTCCACTTATATTACCTTGCCTTACCTATTAAGCTTAAATAGTTTTGATCGCGAGGGTGCGAGATTGCTGAGTCCCTGTGGCTCACAGATTACTTCCAAACCAGATGCAGGGCTTGATGATTCCGCTCCAGGTGACGCGCTCGAGCTCAAGTGGGAGTTCGACGAGGACTCTCAACGATACTATGTTTCCTTTCCTGATGATCAGTAGTGGTGCCCAGTTGGGGTGATTGGGACCGTGTCGCATGTTGGGTTATCTTTTATTTTGGCGCCATAGTCGGGCCATGAGTGTTTGGTTGATGTAATGTTATTTATGTACTTGATTGACGTGGCAAGTGTAAGCCAACTATGTATCTCCCCTTTTATTATTTATATTACATGGGATGTTGTGAAGATTGCCTAACTTGCGACATTGCCTTCAATGCGATTATGCCTCTAAGTCGTGCCTCGACATGTGGGAGCTATAGTCACATCGAGGGTGTTACATCCCGGTTGGTGGCTTGAACCGGGACCAAAGGCTCCCCTTTAGTCCTGGCTCATGTCACCAACCGGGACCAATGAGGTGCCTATATATACCCCTCGCTCGCGAGCAGAGCACCCCAGTGCTCTGTTTTTCTCTGGCTGAGGGGGAGAGGCCTTGGTGGTGCTCTAGCTCACCTCCTATGCACACAAGGTGTTCGATGGAATGCCCGAGCCACACTACTTAAGCTTTCTCCTCTCCAAGCTCGACCTCCAAGCTCCATTTTCCTCAATATTTGTCTAGGTTTAGCGGTCCGTCACGCCCCGTCACCGTCTTCACCGCCGTCGATCACCCGCGCCGAGCTCATCGCCGGCACCACGGTGGTGAGCCTCTTGTTCTTATCTTCTTTCTGAAAGGAAAAATATTCTTACTTGTATGTTTACATAGATACTTGTATTATTTTCTTACTTTTATTATTGCATCTTATATAGTGCGATGGTTTTGGTATCCGCCCCCGTCGGCCCTCGTCCTGTCTATGATTCGGATGTGGTATATATATTATCTTTATAACTATTGGCTCATTTATTGTTTATGAAAATTATCCCGACCAACATGACATAGATTTTATTTATGTAGGATGTATGTGAATCGGAAATTCCAACCGACCCTATTATCGAGAGGTTAAATTTATTTGAAGAAGAAAACAATTTGTTGAAGGAAAAAATAAAAAAATTGAGGAGGAGGAGATGATATTGGAGTTGCATGTTGCGGATGTCGTCGATCATCACAAGATCAAGATGGATGCAATGCGCTTGAAGATTAGAAAGATTAGAAAATATGCCATTCATACCGAGGCTTGGTATCATTATGCCGTTGGATCAATTGTTAACTTGGTTGCGATTATGATCGCATTTGTTTTCGCATTGAAATGTTTTACATAGTTTCAATGTATGGTTTAATTAATTAGATGCTCTGGAGAGCTATATGTTGTTAGATGAGAACTATGTATGCACTTTGGTTTTAATGTGATGATGAACTTCTATTAATTTGGACACTTAACTATATATAATGCACGCAGATGAACCGGCAATGGATGTACGGTGACAGACACACCCGCGAGTACATTAAGGGCGTGCATGAGTTTCTCGATGCGGCTGAGGCAAACAAGCAGAATGGTTTTATGTGTTGTCCATGCACTGAATGTGGGAATACGAGGTATTACTCTGACCGGAAAATCCTTCACTCCCACCTGCTTTACAAGGGTTTCATGCCACACTATAATGTTTGGACGAGGCACGGAGAAATAGGGTTTATGATGGAAGACGGCGAAGAAGAAGAGTACGATGACAACTATGTGCCCCCTGAATACGGTGATGCTGCAACGGGGGGAGCTGGTGAAGATCAAGAGGAACCAGACGATGTGCCCAATGGTGCTGCAACGGGTGAAGCTGCTGAAGATCAAGAGGAACCAGACGATGTGCCCGATGATGATGATCTCCGCCGGGTCATTGTCGATGCAAGGACGCAATGCGAAAGTCAAAAGGAGAAGCTTAAGTTCGATCGCAT
This sequence comes from Triticum dicoccoides, assembly GCF_002162155.2. Classification (NCBI taxonomy): domain Eukaryota; kingdom Viridiplantae; phylum Streptophyta; class Magnoliopsida; order Poales; family Poaceae; genus Triticum; species Triticum dicoccoides. The sequence goes on from NC_041392.1 coordinate 717,169,506, forward strand.
GTTAGAGGATCACAAAAAAGGGTTATGCCCCAATTGCGAAGATGGCAACACAAAGCTCGGTACCGTACTGGAATTGCTGTAGTGGAAGGCAGAGAATGCTGCGGCTGACAAAGGATTTGAGAAGCTACTGAAAATATTGAAGAAGAAGCTTCCAAAGGATAACGAATTGCCTGACAATACATACGTAGCAAAGAAGGTCGTATGCCCTCTAGGATTGGAGGTGGAGAAGATACATGCATGCCCTAATGACTGCATCCTCTACCACGGTGCATACAAGGATCTGAACTCATGCCCGGTATGCGGTGCATTGCAGTATAAGATCAGACGAGATGATCCTGGTGATGTTGCCGGCAAGCCCCCCAGGAAGAGGGTTCCTACGAATGTGATGTGGTATGCTCCTATAATACCATGGTTAAAACGTCTGTTCAGAAACGAAGAGCATGCCAAGTTGATGCGATGGTACAGTGAGAACCGAAATAACTGACGGGTCGCAGTGGAGAAAAATCGAGAGAAACTACTGGGATGAGTTTGCAAAGGACCCAAGGAATGTATGGTTTGCTTTAAGCGCGGATGGCATTAATCCTTTCGGGGAGCAGACCAGCAATCACAGCACCTGGCCCGTGACTCTATGTATGTATAACCTTCCTCCTTGGATGTGCATGAAGCGGAAGTTCATTATGATGCCAGTTCTCATCCAAGGCCCTAAGCAACCCGGCAATGAAATTGATGTGTACCTAAGGCCATTAGTTGAAGAACTTTTACAGCTGTGGAATGGAAACAGTGTACGTACGTGGGATGAGCACAGGCAGGAGGAATTTAACCTTAAGGCGTTGCTGTTCGTGACCATCAATGATTGGCCCGCTCTCAGTAACCTTTCAGGACAGACAAAAAAAGGATACCACGCATGCACGCACTGTTTAGATGACACTGAAAGTATATACCTGGACAAATGCAGGAAGAATGTGTACCTGGGCCATCGTCGATTTCTTCCGACCAACCATCAATGTCGAAAGAAAGGCAAGCATTTCAAAGGCGAGGCAGATCACCGGAAGAAGCCCGCCATGCGCACCGGTGATCACGTGCTTGCTATGGTCAATGATTTACACTACGTAATCTTTGGAAAGGGTGTCGGTGGAAGAAGGAAGAAGAAATCTATATTTTGGGACCTACCCTACTGGAAAGACCTAGAGGTCCGCTCCTCAATCGACGTGATGCACGTGACGAAGAACCTTTGCGTGAACCTGCTAGGCCTCTTGGGCGTGTATGGGAAGACAAAAGATACACCTGAGGCATGGGAGGACCTGCAACGTTTGCACGAAAAAGACGGCATGCCTCCGAAGCAGTATACAGGTCCTGCTAGCTATGCTCTTACGAAAGAAGAGAAAGAAATCTTCTTTGAATGCCTGCTCAGTATGAAGGTCATGACTGGCTTCTCGAATATAAAGGGAATAATAAATATGCCAGAGAAAAAGTTTCAGAACCTAAAGTCTCATGACTGCCACATGATTATGACGCAACTGCTTCCGGTTGCATTGAGGGGGCTTCTACCAAAAAACGTCCGATTAGCCATTGTGAAGCTATGTGCATTCCTCAATGCAATCTCTCAGAAGGTGATCGATCCAGAAATCATACCAAGGCTAAGGAGTGATGTGGCGCAATGTCTTGTCAGTTTTGAGCTGGTGTTCCCACCATCCTTCTTCAATATCTTGACGCACGTCCTAGTTCATCTAGTCGACGAGATTGTCATCCTGGGGCCCGTATTTCTACACAATATGTTCCCCTTTGAGAGGTTCATGGGAGTCCTAAAGAAATATGTCCGTAACCGCGATAGGCCAGAAGGAAGCATCTCCATGGGCCATCAAACAAAGGATGTTATCGGGTTTTGTGTTGACTTCATTCCTGGCCTTAAGAAGATAGGTCTCCCTAAATCGCGGTATGAGGGGAGACTGACTGGAAAAGACACTCTTGGAAGAGACTCAATAATATGCAGGGACGGATATTCTTGGTCTCAAGCAAACTACATAGTTCTACAGAACTCTACCTTGGTGAGCCCGTATGTCGATGAACACAAGAACAGTCTGCGCTCCAAACACCCGGAGTAGTGCGACGACTGGATTACATGTGAACACAGCAGGACTTTCAGCAGTTGGTTGGAAACATGTCTCAGAGGTGACAACACTGTTTGTGATGAGTTGTACTTGTTGTCCAGGGGACCATCTTTGACTATATTGACTTACAAAGGATACGAGATAAATGGGAATACATTTTACACGATCGCCCAAGATCAAAAGAGCACCAACCAAAACAGCGGTGTCCGCTTTGATGCAGCAACCGAGAGCGGAAAGGACACATATTATGGTTACATAGTGGACATATGGGAACTTGACTACGGACCTGGTTTTAAGGTCCCTTTGTTTTAGTGCAAATGGGTCAATCTGTTAGGCGGGGGGGTACAGGTAGACCCACAGTACGGAATGACAATAGTGGATCTGAAAAATCTTGGGTACACTGACGAACCGTTCGTCCTAGCCAATGATGTGGCACAGGTTATCTATCTGAAGGACATGTCTACCAAACCGAGAAAAAGAAAAGATAAGGAAGCGAATACATCATACGATGAGCCAAAGCGCCACATAGTTCTTTCAGGAAAAAGGGACATCCTGGGAGTGGACGGCAAGACAGACATGTTTGAAGATTATGAAAAGGTTCATGAAATTCCTCCCTTCAATGTCAAGGCTGACCCAAGCATCCTGATAAACAATGAAGATTATCCATGGTTACGACGCAATAAGCAAATGACACAAGCGAAGAAAAATTGAAGACTTTCTCCCACAACTATTATGATGATACCATGCCAACTTTGTAACACACGAACATGCTACCATTGTCCGTTTTGTACATGCACATGCTATGTGGGTGAAATTATGATACCATGCCAACTTTCAACTTTTTCAGAGTTCATTTGAAATGCTTTCATATCTTATGGTTCGACCCTCGTAATACCATGACCATTAGTCCCTGGCCCATGCCAACTTTCAACTTTCAACTTTCTAAAACTAATGGCACTAACAGAAAGTTTATAATTTTGCTCCTCGCCCCTGGCCCATGACCATTAGTCCCGGTTTGTGCCACAAACCGGGACTAAAGGGTTGGTCCTCGTTGCGGGCAGAGTTTAGTCCCACCTCGCCAACCGAAGGGGGCTCACACTGGTTTATAAGCCCTTCCCTCTCTGCCTTGTTGAGCTCCTCTCAAAGTGAAAATAGATGCCCTAATAGAGAAAAGTTTAACCTAAATTCATAGTGAATTTCTCTGAAATTCATAGAAATTTACTAGGAATTTAGGTTGAATTTTCTCTATAAGCACATCTATTCTCATTTTTTTAGTAAGTTAATCACAAACTTGTGATTCAAACAATTTTCAAAGAATTCAAATTTTAACTATTCAAATTTGAAAACTAATGGCACTAACAGAAAGTTTATAATTTTTCTAAAACTAATGGCACTAACAGAAAGTTTATAATTTTGCTAACCTAAAAGCAAACAGAATTAAAAATTAAAGCAAAAAACAAAAGAAAATAAATAATGCAGAAAACTAAACAAAAAAACTGGAAAAAATAGCAATAATAAGTATTTTGTTGTAAGTAGAAACAAAATAAAATAAATAAAGCAACGGAAAGTTTATAATTTTGCTGACCTAAAAGCAAAAAGAATTAAAAAATAAAGCAAAAAACAAAATAAAATAAATAATACAGAAAACAAAACAAAAAAACTGGAAAAAAAATGAAAATAGCAACAATAAGGATTTTGTTGTAAGTAGAAAAAAAATAAAATAAATAAAGCAACAACGAAAACAAAAAAACAAAAAAAGTGTTTTCAAATTTGAAAACTAATGGCACTAACAGAAAGTTTATAATTTTTCTAAAACTAAAAGCAAAAAGAATTAAAAAATAAAGCAAAAAACAAAAGAAAATAAATAATGCAGAAAACAAAACAAAAAAACTGGAAAAAAAATTAAATATAGCAACAATAAGTATTTTGTTGTAAGTAGAAACAAAAAAAGTGCCACCTACTGGGCACCCACGGCCTGAATACGACTAGAAACCCTATCATGGGCCAGGATTCAGGCCCGCAAGAGGCCCAGTAGGCCCACAGGCACACATTGCACGGTTAGGCCCGGAAGCTTGCTTTAGAGAGGAGCTCGAGAGCGAAGGCGCACCGCACCTTATAAACAGGTGCGGCTCCCTCTCAACTAGCGAGGTGGGACTAAACATTTGGGCGCGGGGCAGCACAAGGCCTTTGGTCCCGGTTGGTAGCACCAACCGGGACTAAAGGTGGCATTAGTCCCGGTTGGTTTCATGAACCGGGACCAATGCTCTTGCTATATATACAGCACTTAGCAGTTTTCGACTAAATCCATCCCTTTCTTCTCCGCCCGATGCCCGCTGCTCTGCCTCGTCGCCATCGCCGCCGAGCCGTCAGGCTGCTCCACCTCGTCGTCGCCGCCGCCTCCGACGCCGTCAGGCTAGTCCACCTCACCGTCGTCGCCGCCTCCGACGCCGTCAGGCTGCTCAACTTTGCCGTCGCCGCCGCCCCGACGCCGCCCGCCTCCTCACCGTCGTCCCCGCGCCCCGACGCCGCCCGCTGTGCTCCGCCACCCCTCTGTGAGCACCTGCCTCGCGCCCCTGCCTTGCCTCGCTCCCGCGCCCCTGCCCTGCCCTGCCCCGCCGGCGCCACCGCTGCCGCCATGCCCCTCTACCCCGCCGGCGCCACCACTTTGGTTATTAGTTTAATCTTTTTTTCATATATATATATATAATGTATGTGTATGTATGTGGCTATATGTTTTTGTTCATATGTTGCAATATGTTTTTTTATTTTTATTAGTTTATTTTTTTGTTCATATGTGATGTATATGTGTATGTGGCTATAATGTATATGTGTATGTGATGTATGTGGCTAGAATTTGCTAAATATATAGGTTAAAAATGATTTTTGGTTCATAGAAAGTTTTTTGTTCATATTTAGAAAGTTACAATTTTAGAAAAGTTTTATATATGCAAAAGTTACAGTTTTAGAAAAAGAAGGATAGGAAAGAAGAAAATAAGAAGAGGAAAGAAAGAAGAAGAGGAGAGGAAAAGAAGAGGAGAAATAAATAAGAAGAAGAAAAAAGAAGGAAAAGAAGAGGAGAAGAAGAAGAAAGGAATAGTGGAGAAGAAGAGAAAATAGAATATTCTATTTTCTCTTCTTCTCCACTATTCCTTTCTTCTTCTCCTCTTTTTTTTCTTCTTTTTTTCTTCGATCTTCTCCTCTAGCTATTCCTTTCTTTGAGGGTTCTATAGGGTCGAGGGATCGAGGGTCGAGGGTTCCAGGGTCGTCTAGGGGTCGAGGGTTCCAGGGTCGTCGAGGGTTCGAGGGGTCGAGGATCGCCGAGGGGTCGAGAGAGGTTTCCTAGTGTCAAAGTATTGAAGAAATCCATGGCTTCATCATTAGCCGGAAGTAACCAGGGCATGACGAAGTCCTCCAAAGTTATTTTGGAATGGTGTCCCAGATAGGATAATTTGCCTTTTTGTATGAATTTCAGCAAAGGCCTTCCAAATAACGATATTTGGAAGGTTCTTGCTGAACTTTGTACCAAAAAGCGAATTATCTTATCTGGGACTCCGTTCCAAAATAACTTTGGAGAGCTTCATACCATCATGCACTTGTTACTTTCGCCTAATGATGAAGACATGGTTTTGTTGAATCCTTTGACACTAGGCAACCTCCCAACCCCTCGGCGATCCTCTCGAACATGAGAGGAAGAAGAGGATAAAAAAAGAAGAGGAAGAAGAAGAAAAAGAGGAGAAGAAAGAATAGAGGAGTTCTTCTCCTCTATTCTTTCTTCTCCTCTTTTTTTTCTTCTTCTTCCTCTTTTTTTTATCGGGAATGAGGGTCGTCGAGGGTCGCCGAGCGGTAGAGGAGAAACCCTAAATAGAAAGTATCGTCGGTGTGAGATACATGTACCGTCGGTGTCGGACACTACATCCACGTCCCACAAGTGGCGCGGGCTTCGACGCCCATGTCACTTGTGGGACGTGGATGTAGTGTCCTACACCGACGGCCACATGTATCTCACACCCACGATACTTGCTATTTAGGGTTTCCTGTATCGTTCGGTGACCCTGACCCTCGACGACCCTCATTTCCGATAAAATAAAGAGGAAGAAGAATTCTTC
>NC_041392.1:717176187-717210567 GCF_002162155.2 Triticum dicoccoides
ATGTGGCCGTCGGTGTCGGACACTACATCCATGTCCCACAAGTGGCGCGGGCTTCGACGCCCACGTCACTTGTGGGACGTGGATGTAGTGTCCGACACCGACGACCACATGTATCTCACACCCACGATACTTGCTATTTAGGGTTTCCTCTATCGCTCGGTGACCCTCGATGACCCTCGGTCCCGATAAAAAAAAGAGGAAGAAGAAGAAAAAAAGAGGAGAAGAAAGAATAGAGGAGTTCTTACTCCTCTATTCTTTCTTCTCCTCTTTTTTTTCTTCTTCCTCTTCTTTTTTTATCCTTGAAGCGTTGTCGAGGCCACCCCAAACCCTAGAGAAGCAGCATCGAGGCCACTAATTAATATTAGTTCTACGTTTTTGCCTCTAATATATCCATCTGTCATGTTTGAATAATAATTGCCATGTTGTCAATATTTGTAGAAACTATGGACACCGCCCGAGATGAAGTACAAGAAGAGTTGTTGGGGGACATAATCACACGAGGAAGTGATGCCATCTGCTCGTTGTTTCTCAACGAGACGGATGGTCTGGAAGCAGCTGATTATGATGGCTCCGGTGACCTAATGCCGGTGCAAGAAGGAGACCGTGAGGACGGCTCCGGTGACCCAATGCCGGTGCAAGAAGGAGACCGTGATGACGTCTTCGGTGACCGAACCGAGTCCGGCCAGGTATATATATTAGTTAAGCTTCTGCTGACTAGCTAATTGATGCATTTATTGTTTTGGTATGTACACATATTAATTAAGTCCTTGTTCTTTTTTCTAGCCCTCAGGATCGAGCACAACTTCGGTAAAGAGACGAGGCCCGTAGAAAAAGTTGAGCTCGGATGAAAAGTTTGAGATCATAGCAATCGCGCCTGACGGCCAACCGATTGAACCCCTCCGGACAAAGAGCGCATTTGTTGCTCAGTGCGGGGTTTTGGTTAGGGACAAGATCCCGATCAGCGCAATGGTTTAAGCCGGCTACAGAAGACCCTGAGGTGTCTTATGTCAATGATATGCAGAAAAATGATCTTTGGACTAAGCTGAAGTCAAATTTCACCCTACCGCCAGAGGATAATCCAGAGAAGCCAGTTAAAGAGCAATTAATCAAGTCATTTGCTCTTAAGAGGATGGCAGAACTATTCAGGAGGCGGAAGAAAGAGCTGCATAAGTTTGTCGAAAATAATGAGACACCAGAATTCAAGGGCAGATATGAGAAGATCAGAGATCACTGGCCCGCATTTGTGGCCCACAAGACATCGGAAAAGAGTAAGAAGATGTCGGCGACAAACAAGCAAAATGCTGCGAAGAAGAAGCATCACCATCGCACGGGGTCAGGTGGCTACCTCGTAGCTCGGCCTAAGTGGGCCAAGACTGAGAATGATCTGTTGATAAAGGGATCGAACCAGAGACAATTAACTGGCCAGACCGTTGCCGGACTTGGTTCTTCGGGGCTGGCGGAACCTTGGACCCTGTAACAGGGAAGTGCATTTGGACGAACGATCAAATGGACATACCAATCAGGAAACTTCAGCACTATATTGAAGCAGTGCAGCAAGGGACGTTCTTTCTAGACAGAGAGAACGACGAGCTCACAATGGCCCTCGGGAATCCTGAGCACCCTGGACGGACACAAGGCATGCCAGGATCCATTCCGTGGAAGGTTGGGTTTCCGTACGCAGGCGGTTACAAATCCCATGAGAGGAGGAAAAAAGTGCAGCAGACCCAAATGCAGGCGCTGCAAGCAAGGGTACAAGCGATAGAGCAAAGAGAAGCAAATTGCAGCAAACGTACTGCCGAAGCTTCCCCCTAAACTACCCCGCCATCTCAGCGGAGAAGCAGCGTGGCTTCCACCGAGCTGCTTCAGCCAGAGCATGCCTTGACGGCTCCTGCCAGCTATCCCGTGGATGCTATCACGGAGTCTCAAAATTGCCACCTTATGATGCAATGGATGAATTTGAAGGTCAAGGCGGCTGTTGGCTCTGTTTATCCTACTGAACCCGGCGCAACTTTTCGCTGCCGGCCGATTCCAGAAGGATATGCTAGGGTGATGGTGGATGAAATAACGGAGGGATTTGAGGACCTACAGCTTGACCACCCTACCGGTGAAGGGGAGACTAGGCTGGGGTCTGCTCTGAAGACTCCATGCCTATGGCGGAAGGATCTCATCAACCTTCCAAACTGGACGCCTCCGCCTCCTCCTCCTCCTCCTCCGGCAAGTCAGGGCACTCCGCCTCCTCCACCGCCTCCTCCTCCAACGAGTTAGGGCACTCCGCCTCGTCTACCGCCTCCTCCTCCGATGAGTGACGATCAGGGCACTCGACCGGCTCCTTCTCCAGCGCGTGGCGGCACTCCGCCTCCTTCTCCACCTGCGCCGACGCGCCCGAGCAGCCAGCTCCCTCCTTCTCCGCCTCGTCAGCAAGGGCGGAAGAGACCTGCCGCCGCTCCGGCTGCTCCGGTGCGTCGTAGTCCTTCTCCTCCGCCTCGTAAGCAAGTAAAGAAGACAACCGCTCCGTCTGCTCGGCCGGCGTCTAGCAATACAGCCAGAGGCGGGAGGACATACAGATTCGGTCCTTCTCTGAAGACTCCAGAGAAGCTACCATATGAGAGGACCCCGGAGGAGAACGCCAAGATCGCACGAACCGAAGTGGATGACTGGTTTTAAGGGTTGAAAGCAAAGAGACATCCACTTCCGGAGGAGAAGGTAGATCCGGTGAAAGCGAAGTGCACTCTGGCTGCCCTGACAAAACCACCCATGTCTCCGCCGAAAGGAAACTATGAGCGCATTGTTGGAAAGGAATTTGCCAAAGCGGAGCGGTCGGGAAGTACTGTCAGTGATCAAAGGCTGGAAGAATGACGAGCTGGGAAACAAATTGCCCAGCTCGGCGAACAAGCGAAGCAATCGTGCCCCCCGCTCAAGGTGCCTAGCCACAACGCCGCTAATGATCCAAGGATGGTGCCCAGTTATAGCAATCTTGCAGATTACCTGCCCGACGATGTACATTATGAACCCATGGAGGTGCAGATACAAAGATACGAGTACGGGAAGCCTCTCGTCAAAGATGAAAGATCTCTATCAACGATGATGCGAAGATTTCATGATTGGTACTTGAAAATCTGCAGAGACTCTGGGGGGGAGGAGTACTTTGTATGTGAAAGTTAAAAAGGAGCATGACCTCGTTGGAATTGAACTGTTGCCTATTCCATTTGAGGAGTTCTATCAGTTTTTCAATCAATTGGTCCTCGATAAAACAACGGTCGCCTGCTACTGTATGTAAGTAGTACTACTTCTGTCATTAAGTCTCTCTATATAGCTCAGCTCTTTCATTGCATGTATTTATAATCATCCTCACTATATTATGCAGATTGAAGATCGCCGAATTGAAGAAAAGACAAGTCAGTGATATTGGGTTCATTAACACATATCTCATAGATGCAACTCAGGTTAAATTTCATGCCGCAGCTACCGAGGCCAACTTGCTACGATCGTTGGTAATAAATGAAAACAAAGATATAATACTCTTTCCTTACAACTTCAAGTGAGTGTTACTGTCTTGTGCGTATTCGGTTTCCCTTATATATTAGTCAAGGTTATAGTAATGTAATTGATGAGTTATGCATGTGTGTGCAGTTTCCACTATATTCTCCTAGAGATTAAGCTTGAGCAGGGACTAGTAACCGTCTTAGACTCAAGATGAAAAGATCCCCAGGACTATGCAGACATGACTCAAATACTCGAGAAGTAAGTTAAATCAATCATTATCCACCATATCAGCAACTTTGTTCATTTCCTGATATATCAAGTAATTGTTTTCTTTGTCCGGCAGGGTTTGGAGAAAATTCACCAGAAAAGCTCCAGGACTACCGAAGGAGCTGCAATTTAGACACCCGAAAGTATTACTATAGTAGCATGTTCCGCGCATCTACTAGTCATTCAAGCGCTAGTTTCAACAATACCATTTGGCATTCTTGCTTATCAGTTTGATTGACCTCTATTTCTTGTAAAGTGGTTGTGGCAGGAATAAGGGAATGATTTCTATGGATACTACGTTTGCGAGTCCATCCGCCACACGACCTGTGAGCGGGGCTACACTGACGAACAATATGAAGTACGTAAATAACAACATTCACAATTTTATTTTATTACGATCATTTGTGTTGAGTTTCATTCATTCATATATATATGTATTGACCCCCTTCTTTAAATTAGATGTTTCGGAAGCGGGATGAACTCCTAGCACCAGCTCGCATGCGAGCAATTCAAGAGGAATTGGCGGCATTCTTTCTTGACCATGTGATCCCTGAAGACGGAGAATACTATGTGGACCCTGAGTCTATATGATTATATTTGTAAGAGATAATTATTGTATATATGTAGCCGGTAGTGTCGGATAGATATACGAGAACTTGTTGTTCGACCAATCTCTCGGAGAAGGAGAGGTGGTCGATATCACTTCTCTTTGTATGCATATATGTTCATGACAATCTTCTGTTTCCTTCGTTTGCTTACTAGCTAGCTAGCATGTCTAGTCCTCTCTATACGTATGTATAGTACGTAGCGTCGACCAAGCACGGACATAAGAGAGGACACTTCTCTCTATTAATTATATCTAGCTAACACAATATATGAAACACCTAAATTAACCCCCCAAAACCCCCAAACCCCCCCTCCTTTCAAAAAAAACAAAAACCCCAACCACAGAAATGCTGACACGTGGATGCCTATTGGTCCCTGTTGGTGCCACCAATCGGGACCAAAGGGTCTCCTGCCTGGGCTCCGCGCACAGGCCACATGGAGGCCCATCTGTCCCGGTTTTGGATTGAACCGGGACTAAAGGGACAGTGCATTAGTACCGACCCTTTAGTCCCGGTTCCAGAACCGGGACAAAGGGCCCTTATGAACCGGGACAACAGGCCCTTTTTCTACCAGTGGTAAGGGTCGATAGAATGGGACGAAAGGTGTGAAAGAGAGGGAAAACTAGACCTTATGTTAAAATACTATAGTTTTGCATTGTGAGACCCATACCAATTTGCGTTTTGGGGACCAAAGCCACCTACAATGTCATCTGTACATTCATTTACCCTCTTTTAGTAGTTGAAGATACTGGTCGCTGCTCCAACAACAAAACTCAGAAATAGTGAAACTTTTTTTGAGACGTAAATACGGAAACTTTTCAACCATCTATATGAGGGAATTCATAAAATAAATTGGATTTTAAATTTACAGAAATCACAGGATTATTTACGAAAGGACAAACATTGAACCTAAAATCAAGCACAACTAATGTAGCTACTAAAAACTCATGCATATATGAAGTACAAAAATATTAATTTTACACTCAATAAATGTGAAATATAATGTGAAAAATATAAAAACAAGACCGCGCAAATGCGCGGGTCACCCTGCTAGTTTATTATATACACGAGCAGGAAGGAAAGTCACATATTGTTGCAACTTTCTCCCACAACCGCACTCCTCATAAATATGTTTGCGTTCAACTATTTAGGAAAATGGTGTTGCTTTGACTAGGGAGATTACACACCTATTCCTCTATGATTCACCATCTATATTTTAACAAGGTTTGTGTCGTGGAATTGTCACGGCAGATGTCCTAGTGTGAGGACTTAGTCGTGAGGCCAACGCATCTTTGTAGTAGCTTGAGAGGGGTTGAGTGGAATCGAGAGACGCAACACAAGACAAGGATTTAGACAGCTTCAGGCCCCGGGAAACATCGTCCGGTAATAGCCCTACATGTTGTTTGTGGCTAGATCTCATTATGCTCATGAGAGAGTCGCTGCATAAGCTGGCTCCCCCTTTGTGTCTAGCCCTAGAGATTGTTTCTTGTTGCTTGTCACTCTTTGGGAAGCCCTGCCCCTCCTTACATAAGTTGAAGGGGCGGGTTACATGACTAGTCCTAGTAGGATTAGGATTACTCTATTACAAGTAGAGTCCTAGGCTTGCTTCCTTTGTAGGAGAATATTCCTTATGTCTTTCGTCGTAAGCCGGCCCACCTTTATATGAACCGGCATACTGGGCCTTGGGCCTTGTCGTCCGTCTGAAGCACCCGCCGAGTCACCAATGAGTCTTCAGGCTCGTGAGTCGTCACACCAGTGAGCCGCCAGACACGTGAGTCGCCAATTCTCTGGCAGTTACCAATGAAACATCAAGTCCGGCCGGGTCATATATCCGGCTGGGTCATACCATGGGGTATATCCCCGACATTAGCCCCAATATAAACACAAGAGCAAATTTGACAGGTTTTGCTCCGGGTTAAATATTCTTGAAAGCCGACACCTGATCATCCTGAAGTCCTTGTTTATTTCCTCCTTCTAGAAAATCTGGGTCAATAGGCCGGCTTCATAATCAACTTGCTTGTAGAAGAAATATTGTAAATAAAGAATCCATTTGAGTCGGTCTTCAATGCTCTGACTTGACAAAAATATTGGTCTTCCAATATTCAACTGATATTCAGCCAGCTTGAAGATGTAGAACTTGCCGAGTTATGATTGCCAAAATTGTCGGGTTATAAACAAATGATGCTGGGTCACGTAATTGTTGCTGATGCCGGGTTAATCTTATGATGACGCCAGGTCATAATTGTTGCCGACGCGGGTCATAATTATTGATGACACCGGGCTATGATTGTTGCAGACACCGGGTCAGAATGATTGGTGACGCCGAGTCAGGCTGGTTTGCTCAAAACTGAGAATTCGAAAGTATTTCTCCTTATATCCATGTTACATGTAGCCCCCAAGTGCCGGGTTGTCATACTTACATCAACCTAGGACTTGTAACTGTCTTATGCTCACAAAAACTTCAACCGGTGTAGCCCCCAAGGGCCGGGTCATTATGCAATAATGAGCAGGGACTTTGTAATATGATCATGTAAACTTGAGCAGCAACGTGTAGCCCCCAAGGGCCAGCTCAGTAAGATATTACTGAGATGGGACTTTGTATATTCTTCATTGATAATAACATCATATGATGTAATCTCCACCATGGGGCTTGAACCCACGTCCACAAGGTTAAGAGCTTTGTACTCTCTACCAACTGAGTAGTGGATCTTTCAATATAATGGACTGAGGCTTGTGTACCTTGATTTTTTTATAGGAGCAATTGGTAGGCCCCAAGGGCCGGCTCATTACAATGGGATGAGTCGGGTCTTCAATAAGTTGATCAAAAAATGACTTTACATTAGCCCCCAAGTGCCATGGTGCATGTTCGCAGTGACATGGGACTTGCATATTTGATGGAATCTTAATTTGAATAATGTAGCCCCCAAGTGCCGGGTCATAAGCCTGCAGCGACTCGGGACTATTCCTTCCATTGTAAAAATAAATCATGTCCGTTAACAAAATAATAACCATTGCGCTGAAGCGACTTTGAAGACCTCCATCATAATATTGGCTATTGATAACCATAATAAAAATCTAGCCATGTTGGCTATTAAAGATTTGAATAATATAATCCGGTTTGGAAAACCGGTTCCTGTGAAATTGAATCGTACTGCCGGTTTAAGATACCTGTGCAGTAAGGGTGATTGTCATATATGGCGACTTATCATCCAAAGTCAAGTCGGGTTAATCGAAACCACATATATGCTTCAGATATGAAAAAAAAGGCTTAAGACAAACCCAAAAGACTGTTTTCAAAAAAATTAAGCAAAATAGAAAAAAAATTGGGGCTTCTGATTTGAATTCGATCAGTAAACCGGACCAAAGGGGTTAAGCTAGGATTCGAATACGATCATGTAGCCCCCAGTGGCTTTGGCATTGCGCCGATCAGGAGGGTACCGACAGTTGTGTTCTCTTTGGTTCAAATACGACCTATGTTTGAACAGGAAGCCCCCAAATGACATTGAGAGGTTTTTAACGACCCTGATTCGAATATGATCCAAGTCAGACCCAAAAGGGGTTAAGCTATGATTCGAATATGATCAAGAAGCCCCCTGGTAAGTTTGGCATTGTGCCGATCAAGAGGGTACCGACAACTATGTTCTCTTTGGTTCGAATACGACCTATGTTTGAACAGGAAGCCCCCAAATAACCTTGAGACTTTTTTAACGACTCTGATTCAAATACGATCAAAGTCAGACCCAAAAGGGGTTAGGCTAGATTCAAATACAATCAGCCCCAATGGTCTTTTGAAGCAGGGTACCTATGTTTGAGTTGTGCCTTACAACAGACTCTCTTTGGTTCCTTTATTTTTTTTCCTGAGAACTCGAGCTTTGCAAGAGATAAATTCTTCTTGAACCAGAATTTTTTCCGGACGGCCTTTAAACTGGCAACATTTATTGAGCTATGTCCATGTAGCCCTCGAGTCTTTAAGACGACTCAATGAGTTGACTTGAGATTCTTCACAGTTGACTGTGATATAGACCAGTTTGAGTCTGATACGTCTCCAACATATCTATAATTTTTGATTGTTCCATGCTATTATATCATCTGTTTTGGATGTTTATGGGCTTTATTAAACACTTTTATATTATTTTTGGGACTAACTATTAACCCAGAGCACAGTGCCAGTTTCTGTTTTTTCCTTATTTTAGAGTATTGCAGAAAAGGAAAATCAAACGGAGTCCAATTGACCTAAAACTTCACGAAACTTATTTTTGGACCAGAAGAAGCCCATGGAGTATCGGAGATGCACCAGGAGAGTCCCGGGCTGCCCACGAGGGTGGGGGCGCGCCCACCCCCTGGGCGCGCCCCCTGCCTCGTGGACAGCCCGGAGGTCCACCGACGTACTTCTTCCTCCCATATATACCCATATACCCTAAAAACTTCGGGGAGCACAATAGATTGGGAGTTCCGCCGCCAGAACCCTCCGTAGCCACCGAAAACCAATCTAGACCCGTTCCGGCACCCTGCCGGAGGGGGAATCCCTCTCCGGTGGCCATCTTCATCATACCGACTGAAAGGATCGATATGGTTGACTAGAGGGGGGTGAATAGGCAACTAACAATTTTTAGCTTTTCTTTAACAATTTAAACTTTGCATCAAAGTAGGTTGTCTAGATATGCAACTAGGTGAGCAACCTATATGCTGCAACAAGGATAGGAACACAAGCAAGCAAGAGATATGATACAAATATGCTTGAACAAGTAAAGGCACGAGATAACCAAGAGTGGAGACGGTGGAGACGAGGATGTGTTGCCGAAGTTCCTTCCCTTTGAGAGGAAGTACGTCTCTGTTGGAGCGGTGTGGAGGCACAATGCTCCACAAGAAGCCACTAGAGCCACCGTATTTTCCTCACGCCCTCACACAATGCGAGATGTCGTGAATCCACTATTGGTGCCCTTGGAGGTGGCGACTGAACCTTTACAAGCAAGGTTGGGGCAATCTCCACAACTCAATTGGAGGCTCCCAACTACACCACGAAGCTTCACCACAATGGACTATGGCTCCGCGGTGACCTCAACTGTCTAGCATGCTCAAACACCCAAGAGTAACAAGATCCGCAAGGGATTAGTGAGGGGAATCAAATTTCTCTTGGTGTAAGCGTGGATCGAGGCCTTCTCAACCACTCACGAGAAAATCAACAAGTTTGATTGGCTAGGGAGTGAGATCGGGCGAAAATGGAGCTTAGAGCAACAATGGAGCTTGGGGTTGGAAGAGATGAGACAACGGGGAAGAAGGGGACCCGTTATATAGTGTAGGACAAAGATCCAACCGTACCCACCTACCAGCCCGCGGCCAGCGGTACTACCGCTCCAGGCCAGCGGTACTACCGCAGGGCCGCGCGGTACTACCGCACGGTCATGCGGTACTACCGTACGGGCCCGCGGTACTGCCGCAAACCCAGCAACGGCAAGGTCAGATCTGACGCGCAGGAGCTGAGGGCAGTACTTCCACGAACGTGGTGCTACCGCGCCGCCATGCGGTACTACCGCAAGGCAGAAAACCCCTAGCCAGGGGGAGGAAACAACCATGCCTACTTCCGCAAAGAAATGGAAGAAGCAAAAACCCGACACAGTAGTACTGCCGAGGGGCGGTACTACTACCTGACATCCTAACATGGTACTACCGCGGAGCGAAAGCGGTACTACCGCGGTAGGTGTGGATGTAAAAAATTACATCCGCCCCTACTACCGCGAAGGAGCGGTACTAGCCTGGTGGCCAACGATAGTGCAGCTCCAGGGGAGCGGTACTACCGCGCCACCGCATGGTACTACCGCTGGTGCCTACGGTACTACCGCTCTCCTGGGAGCAGTACTACCGCGAGCCAACTCAGCAGCCAGAGCCAGGAAGGAGAGAAAGCGGAGGGGACAAGAAGGAGGCGTGTACGTGATGATTCCACCCAAACCTTTCCGACGCGGAACCCCTCTTAATAGTACGGCTTTCCTACGACTCAAATCCACCAAAAAGAAACATAGAAAAGACGTCGTCTTCAACAGTCTTTGAGGGGCATCCAACCGTCTTGTGCCTAGCAATGAAATGTCTGGGATACTCAAGGCACACGATTAGTCCGCAAACGCGTTGTCATCAATCACCAAAATACCTTAGGGATAAATATGCCCTTACAATCTCCCCCTTTTTGGTGGATTGATGACAATACGGGATTTGCACAAGGGAAATAATATTAAGCAACCGCAAACCCCTCCTCTCTAGAATATAGACGGGCTCCCCCTAGATGTGTGCCACCTAGATGAGTGCTTTGGACTGCACAGCACATATACTAGGATCAAAGCTCCCCCTATATTATAGAGACAAGGCATAATTAGAAATAGGAAGGCTATCACTGGACAAGATAGCACAAACTTAAATTAACTAATATAGATAGAGTTCATATGTCTTACACCATATGTAGGATAGGTCTCGAAGGCACAAACCAAACAAAAGCAAACAAGGCAAACGAGGTTCAAACAACAAAGCAAACAAACACACCAAGCACAACACACAACACAACGCAAATCCCTACACTCTCTCCCCCTTTGGCATCGAGTTGCCAAAAAGGCATAGAGGACACCTACACACACGGGGTGGCTCAGGCAGAGAAGTCGTCCCATTGCTCCTCGTGCTCCTCGTCAGACTCTGCGGCGGGGATGGGCTCCTCGATGTCTTCCTCTGAACTGGTCCACTTGTACCCCTGCTTCGTCATCTAGGCAGCCTCAGGCGTGATGACGTCCTCAGAACCGCCAGACACATCCTCTCCAAAGAGCCTCATAACCTTCTTGTCACGGCGGGGACTCTCCTTGTCAGCCACGTGAGTCCTGTATTATCCCTTTGCCTGCATGTAGAAGAGAGTCTTCATCTTGTCCTTTAACTTCTTGGCCCACGACGGCTCAGGGGAAGGTGTGGTAGACCAAGGAGCACGGTCCTCAGCAGTATTTTCAGCAGCAGCCTCCTCCTCACCAACAGCCCTCCTAGCAGAAGAAGCCTCAGCACGGGTAGTGGTGTTGGCCCAGTTGGGCTTGACGTGGAGGCTGATGGACTCATGGCGAATCCAGTCTGGAGCAAGGAACTCATCACCAGGGTACATCTTCTCCCAAGCTGTGGAGAGCAACAGAAACAGGTACGGTCCATAGATAGGTACCTTGCGAGTGAACACCGCAAACCGAAGCTCACACCACATGATGTGTGAGACATCAAGTGGCTGAGTCTGAGAAGAACGTGCCTCTGCACACAGGAGCAACATGTCCACTAGATAAGAATGAACCTTGTCCTTGTCACCAATGTGTGGGAACAAAGTGTTGCAGAAGATGCGATGCATGATATCCAGAAAGGAGTTCAGCACCCAAGTTGACTTGCCATTGGGGAGCACCTTCTCAATAAGGAATGGCGGAAGCAGGTTCTTGTTGGCAGACTCAGAGTTGGCGTGGGGGCGTACACCAATGGGGGTGTTAAGCCCGTCATCAGGAATGTGAAGCAGATCCATGAACTCCTTCCATGTAGCAGACAGCTGACGGCCGTTGGTCATCCAGGTCATCCTCTGCTCATCCCTGAGATGAAAGTAAACTGAGGCAAAGAACTGACAGATAAGCTCAGGGTCATAGTCAAGGTGAAAGGAGATCACCGGCTCAATAGCAAACTGCTCCACCAAGTCCAGAGCCTCTCCAAAATAGTCACGAAACTTGTCCTTCCGCATGTGATTCATGTCTATCCACTTGACATCCACGAAGGTGTTCTGCTTGTTCTTGATCAGATAGATGAGAGCCTGTTGGTTGGTCCGGAACAACTCAGTGCCTCTGAGGACAGCCCGAGGATTCACATAGGGATTATTCTTCCGGCGTTCAACATACTCAGCGACTGGAATCTCATCCATGCCCTTAGCAGGTTCCTTTTGCTTGCTGGCAGTGGTCTTGACATTGCGCTTGGGGGCATTGGATCCCTCTGGTGCTTCATCTTGGGGATTGCGCAGACGCTTGGAGCCAGTGTCACGACTGGGATTGGAACGGTGAGAGCCACCACCTGAGACACAAAGCGCAAAACACACACACAACAAGCAAGAAGGATCAATGCAAAGACCACAACAAAGCAAAAGAAACATGCAAAGAGCACACAAGATAATTTCCTAGAGAGAGATTTGACCCTACGGCAGTACTGCCAAGTGCTGCGGAACTAAGATCCTAGTACTGCTCTTAGTCGCGGTAGTACCGTGTAAGGTCACGGTAGTACCGGGTCTAGCAGCGGTAGTACAAGCTTAGTGCCTCAGCTAGCGCGGTAGTACCGCGTCTGATGAGTGGTAGTACCGCACGAGCTAGCGCGGTAGTACCGCACCCGATGGGCGGTAGTACCACGTGAGCGGTAGTACCGCACATGAGACACGGTAGTACCGCACATGAGACATGGTAGTACCGCACCGCGTCAGATCCGAACAAGTTCAAATCTGAGAAAAGCCCGCGAAACCGCGGCGGTACTACGGTTGGACAAATCTACCACAAGACAACATATCAAGTATGATTCCTACGCAACACGATTCTCCAACATCCTACTCTTGCAAAGATTTGGCCTAAAATCTCAAGAACAACTAGCATCTCCCCAAAAACCTAGAAGCGAGAGAACAACCAAGAAAAAGAGGGATTTGGGGAAAAACCTTGGTCCATGGCAAGAGTAAGTGGTGGGGAACCATCCCACCGGTCGGAATCCGAGGAGAGTGGCCGGGGATGGAGATCCGGCGAGGACCTCCGGCACCGTTCTTGAGCAAGAGAGAGAGAGAGATGTGGGGAGAGAGACGAGTGAATGGGTATGGGGAGTTGGAACTCCCCTGCCCGAGTCATAACCCCCACGCTCACTCGACGGCGCGGTAGTACCGTGCCTCATCGCGGTAGTACCGCTCGGCGGAAGTACCGCACCTGAGCGGTAGTACCGTGGACTCAAGAAGATGCACGTTTCAAGCAAACGAAAAACGGGGTCTTTGCACGAACACTCTGAGGCAACAAGACACCACAAGACCACGCTACACACAAAGGCAGAAAGGCAAATGACAAAACGAAACAACCACGAGACACCACCTCTCCAAAGAGGTGGCCGTAGCCACCTATGTTTGAGTCAATTGGTATGGCACCGCGAAGAATTATCCTTGGGTCCATGACCAAAACTCGTCTTTGAAGCACAAGTACCATCAAACATGGCTAATGTGAAAGACTTGATCAATTTATGCATAATGGGGGGAGGGAGAGTTCATTTAGAGAACAACACTCCCCCTATGTCCATGCCTACAACTAAACAAGACAACAAGTTGAGTATGGTGGGGTGTGCAATGATTCAAGCAACATTGCTCGAATCAATGATATTTAGCTCATGCCTTAACTCGCGAAATCTTGCTTCATCCAAGGGCTTCGTGAAAATATCTGCAAGGTTGTCATGAGTGTTGACATAGTTGAGCTTGATCTCTCCTCGCCTAATGTGATCCCGGATGAAGTGATACCGGATCTCAATATGCTTCGTCTTGAAGTGTTGCACCGGGTTGAGAGAGATCTTGATGGCACTTTCATTGTCACACCAAAGAGGCACTTTGTCAGAAATGACACCGTAATCCTTTAAAGTTTGCCTCATCCACAAGAGTTGTGCACAACAACTACCGGCAGCCACATACTCCGCTTCGGTGGACGAGAGAGACACACAACTTTGCTTTTTGGAAGACCAACTTACCAAAGAGCAACCAAGGAATTGGCACCCTCCGGAAGTGGACTTCCTATCCACTTTTTCTCCCGCCCAATCGGAATCCGAATATCCTACAAGCTTGAAGTTTGCTCCTCTTGGATACCATAAGACAAAGTTTGGGGTATGAGCCAAATATTGAAAGATTCGTTTGACCGCCACATAGTGACTTTCCTTAGGTGCGGCTTGAAAACATCACAAATTCCCACACTCAACATGATATCCGGTCTAGATGCACAAAGGTAGAGCAAGGAGCCTATCATGGAGCGATATACCTTTTGATCCACTGCTTTACCATTGGGATCTATGTCAAGTTGGCACTTGGTGGGCATTGGAGTGGAAGCCGGCTTGACATCACTTAGCTTGAATCTCTTGAGCATGTCCTGAGTATATTTGGCTTGGTTGATGAAGGTTCCTTCTCTTCTTTGCTTCACTTCGAACCCTAGAAAGAACTTCAACTCTCCCATGGAAGACATCTCGAACTTTGAGGTCATGAGAGCGGCAAATTCCTCATTGAAAGCTTTGTTAGGGGAACCAAAGATAATATCATCAACATATAATTGGCACACAAACAACTCCCCTTTGACCTTCTTAGTAAAAAGAGAGGGGTCGATTAGCCCAACTTCAAAACCACGGTCTTGTAACAACTCGGTAAGGTAGTCATACCACGCACGTGGGGCTTGTTTAAGGTCATAGAGTGCCTTATCGATTTGATACACATGATCGGGAAAGTAGGGATCCTCGAACCCGGGGGGTTGCTTGACATAAACCAATTCATTAATGGGACCATTAAGAAAAGCACTCTTCACATCCATTTGTTGTAACTTAAAGTTATGATGAGAAGCATAAGCAATCAACATGCGAATAGATTCAAGACGAGCAACGGGAGCAAAGGTTTCACTGTAGTTGATACCCTCGACTTGGGAGTAGCCTTGTGCTACCAAACGAGCCTTGTTGCGAATGATAATCCCATGGGCATCTTGCTTGTTCTTAAATATACACTTGGTTCCAATGACATTGTGGTTCCCCGTCGATCTTGGCACCAATCTCCACACTTTGTTGCGCTCGAAGTTGTTGAGTTCTTCATGCATGGCATTGAGCCAATCCGGATCTTCTAGCGCCTCATAGACCTTGTGGGGTTCGACACAAGAGACAAACACGTGATGTTCACAATAGTTTGCTAATTGTCTACGAGTGCTTACCCCCTTTCTTAAGCTTCCAAGCACATTCGTCATGAGATGATCCTTGGGGGAGAGCTTGGAAGCAACCTTGGCGGCACGACACTCCAATTCCTCCTCGGGGGTGAGACGAGGAGTGGTCACTTGATCATCTTGAGCGTCGTCTTGAGTTTGTTCTTGTTCTTGAACTTGCTCGGAGGAGAGAACTTGACCTTGGGCATCACTTGATGTGTCAGCACCATCTTGAGCATGATCTTTCCCTTGGTCATGTTCTTGAGGATGAGGGCCTTCATGTTGTTCTTCGGAAGCGTGTGGGCCTTGGGTTGGTGATGGCTCCACTTGAGTGGAGCATTGTCCTTCTCCTTCGGCCACAAGGGGTTCCTCAATGGGTAGGATAAAGCCAACTCCCATTCTTCTTATGGCTTGAGGAGGAATTTCATCACCTACATCACAAGTGCCACTTTGCTCCACTTGGGAGCCATTATTCTCATCAAACTCCCCGTTACATGTCTCCTCAATAAGTCCCGTGGATTTATTGAGGACACAGTAAGCATGAGAGTTTGTAGCATAACCAACAAATATGCCCTCATAAGCTCTAGCCTCAAATTTAGACAACCGACCACCTTTCTTGAGAATGAAACACTTACACCCGAACACCGGAAAGTACTTGAGGTTGGGCTTGTTACCGGTGAGTGTCTCATATGGAGTCTTGTTCAAGCCCTTGCGGAGGTAGAGCCGATTGGATGCATGACATGCGGTGTTGATGGCTTCGGCCCAAAAGTTGTACGGAGACTTGAACTCTGCCATCATGGTCCTTGCCGCATCCATCAATGTCCGGTTCTTCCTCTCCGCAACACCGTTTTGTTGAGGGGTGTAAGGTGCGGAATATTGATGCTTGATCCCCTCATCACTAAGAAACTCATCCAAGGTGTAGTTCTTGAACTCGGTGCCATTGTCACTTCTTATTGTCAAGATCTTTGCATTGTGTTGACGTTGTGCTTCATTTGCAAAGTCAATGACGGTTTGTTGGGTCTCGCTCTTCCTCTTGAAGAAATACACCCAAGTGTATCTTGAGTAGTCATCCACAATCACCAAGCAATACTTCCTACCCCCAAGACTATCGAAGGATGGAGGCCCAAAGAGATCCATGTGAAGGAGCTCCAAAGGCCTCTTTGAGTAAATGATAGTCGTGGGAGGGTGAGCCTTCTCATGTAGCTTTCCTTCGATACAAGCACTGCAAGCACGATCTTTAGCAAAACTAACATTCGTTAGTCCACGGACATGGTCCCCCTTGAGAAGACTTTGCAAAGATCTCATATTGACATGGGCTAGACGGCGATGCCAAAGCCATCCCACATCAACTTTAGCCATTAGGCATGTCGCGGTCTTAGTGGGTCGCTCCGAAAAGTTAATCACATATAGACCGTTCTCGACATGCCCAACAAAGGCTACTTTAAGAGTCTTGCTCCACAAGAGGGCCACGGTATCGATATCAAAGGAAGTGGCAAAGCCCATGATTGCAAGTTGACGAACAGAAAGTAAATTGTATGCAAGGGACTCAACAAGCATGACCTTCTCGATTGTGAGATCATGAGAGATGACCACCTTGCCAAGTCCCAATACCTTAGAGGATGAGGCGTCACCCCTCTCGACATTGGTGGGCATAGATGGAATCTTGTGCACGTCCACGACCAAGTCCTTGCTTCCGGTCATATGATTTGTGGCTCCGCTATCGAGCAACCATGATCCCCCATCGGAAGCAAACACCTACAAGAGATTAATGCTTGGTTTTAGGTACCCATTTTGTAATGGGTCCTTTGATGTTAGTAACAAGGGTCTTTGGAACCCAAATAGACCAATCAATGTATTCATGAGGAGAACCAACGAATTTGGCATAGACATGCCCATCACTACCATGGCATAACACATAAGAAGGATTAAAGTCGCCGGCTTTGATGTGAGGAGTGGCATTGCCCTTTTTGACAATGCCACCCTTCCCATTTTTCTTCTTCTTCTCCTCGGAGGCACTCTCTCCCTCCTTCACAAAGGTTTGCATGAGAGGAGGAGGTCGTTTGGTCTTGTCATTCTTCTTCTTGTTCTTGGACTCGGGCACATACCCAACACCTTCCTTGGCCACAACTCCCTTTTGGTTGATCAAGAGGTCGTTGAGTTTCTTCTTGCCTTGTATGCAAGTCTCAAGACCTCTCTCAAGTTTCCCCTTTAGCTTAGCGTTCTCCTCAACAAGATGTACATGCTCACAACATGGGTTAGTAGCATTTGCATTATCAATTAACATCATACGAGGAAAAGTGGCTTTTTCCTTGGTTAGCCTTACTTGAAGTTAACCATGAGACTCTTTGAGGCTAGCATGAGCACCCTTCAAGACCTTGTGAGCCTTGTCAAGTAGATCAAACTCCTCTTTGAGTCTAGCAAGATCAACCTCAAGTTCGGCCTTCTCGGAGTTTAGCACATGAGAAACAATGAGGACATGATCATAATATTTCTTTAATTTAGCATGATCAACATTGTGTGACTCCTCAAGAGCCAAACGAAGACCATGCTCTTCCTCAAGAGCATTGGAAAGATCCTAAATTTCATCGGCATAGTCATGACTATGCCCTTCCATCTTAGTGATGGTATCTTCGTGAGCCTTGATCATGTCATTGGCTTCACCAAGTTGTTCCAAGAGAGCAACAAAGTTCTTCTTGGATTTTCCCTTAATTTTGCCTATAAAGGCCTCAAACTCATTTGCCTCCACATTAGCTCCCTCATGTTCATTAATGCTATCCATCGGAGAAGGATGATTAATGATGGTAGTTTTGATGTTGGGGGTTACCTTGTTGGTGGCTTTAACCATGAGGCACTTGTCGGTGATGCTCTCATTGGGTGAGTCGAAGAGAGACACCCGTGGAGTCGTCGCAATGGCGACGGAGGCCATGGCAACCGACTCATCACCTTCATCATCGTCATCATCCTCATTGTACTCTTCTTGTACCACCAATGCCTTGGGAGGAGTCTTCTTGGTGAAGTTGCTCTTGTTGGGGAATGACTTGGCCTTGTCCTTTCAGATGAGTTTGCCTCCATTGTCTTCCCTCTTCTCATACGGGCACTCCGCAACAAAATGACTCACGTTGCCACAATTGTAGCAAGTCCTTACACGTTGCTTGCTCTTCGTGCCACTTGAGTTGTTCTTGTTAAAGTTTGGCCTTGAGTTTTTCTTGCTCCAAAATTGCCTTGAAGCGAGTGCCATGTGTTCATGATATGCATACTTTGTATCTTCGGGGTTGCTCTCCTCTTCTTCCTCTTCTTCTTCTTCAACGGTGAGCTTGGCCTTCAATGCAAGGTTGGGCTTCTTTGCCCTTTGAGAACGAAGCACCGCATTGTCGGCGGTCTTATCCAAAATGTTCATGGCCACAAACTCATCCAACACTTCGCTTGAGGTCAAAGTGTGGAAGTCCGGTCTTTGACGAATGACGGAGGACATGGCCTTGTGGTAGGGCATCATTGCCTTGAGGAATTTGCACTTGATCCATCAGCCTCATCTTGCACCACTTCATAGTTGGAGCGTTGAATGCTTGCGCTTCCCCGGTAGAGGGAGACAACACAACGCCATGCGTCTTTGGCCAAAGCGAAGGGCCGAAGATGAGGTAGGTCTTCGGGTGGGATTGCATCTTGAATGATGAAGAGAGCATTCTCATTGAATTGATTATCTGCGGCTTCTCGAGGAGTGAAGTTGCTTGGATCATGCGGATAGAAGCCTTCTTCAATGATTCTCCAAAGATTAGTGTTCACATGATTTAAATGATGTTTAAAGCGGTAAACCCAAGAATCAAAGTCCTCAATTTTCACAATCTTAGGGGGAGGACCGGCATGATTCAAATGAGTGGAAGGAACTGGTCCACCATAAACAAGTGGTGGTTCCACATGAGCAAAGATACCGGTACCATTTTTACCACTAGAAGAAGGAGCCTTTTCACTACTAGCTTCCCCCTTGTCAGAGATAGCATCCGTCACCTTGTCGGTGGGATCACCCACTTTCAACGGTGCGGTGGAAAGTTTAACCCCCTCAAGGAATTTAGTAGACATGCTTTCAACCTCGGTCGTCATGGAGGTTTTCAATGTCTCCAAGGCCACATTGAACTCCTGCCGAGAGACCGAGGTTCCCTCATCGCCCGTAGACGAGGTTGGATTCACACCGGAGTGTTCCTCCACATCGTCTACGGTATCAACCATACTCTTCGGACAGTAAAGTCCTTAATAAAGAGACGAGGCTCTGATACCAATTGAAAGGATCGATGTGGTTGACTAGAGGGGGGGTGAATAGGCAACTAACAATTTTTAGCTTTTCTTTAACAATTTAAACTTTGCATCAAAGTAGGTTGTCTAGATATGCAACTAGGTGAGCAACCTATATGATGCAACAAGGATAGGAACACAAGCAAGCAAGAGATATGATACAAATATGCTTGCACAAGTAAAGGCACGAGATAACCAAGAGTGGAGATGGTGGAGACGAGGATGTGTTGCCGAAGTTCCTTCCCTTTGAGAGGAAGTACGTCTCCGTTGGAGCGGTGTGGAGGCACAATGCTCCCCAAGAAGCCACTAGGGCCACCGTATTCTCCTCACGCCCTCACACAATGCGAGATGCCATGAATCCACTATTGGTGCCCTTGGAGGCGGCGACCGAACCCTTACAAACAAGGTTGGGGCAATCTCCACAACTCAATTGGAGGCTCCCAACTACACCACGAAGCT
Source organism: Triticum dicoccoides (assembly GCF_002162155.2). Lineage (NCBI taxonomy): Eukaryota > Viridiplantae > Streptophyta > Magnoliopsida > Poales > Poaceae > Triticum > Triticum dicoccoides. The sequence continues at coordinate 717,196,220 of NC_041392.1, forward strand.
TCACCACAATGGACTATGGCTCCGTGGTGACCTCAACCGTCTAGGATGCTCAAACACCCAAGAGTAACAAGATCCGCAAGGGATCAGTGGGGGGAATCAAATTTCTCTTGGTGTAAGTGTGGATCGAGGCCTTCTCAACCACTCCCGAGCAAATCAACAAGTTTGATTGGCTAGGGAGTGAGATCGGGCGAAAATGGAGATTAGAGCAACAATGGAGCTTGGGGTTGAAAGAGATGAGTCAACGGGGAAGAAGGGGACCCCTTATATAGTGTAGGACAAAGATCCAACCGTTAACCACCTACCAGCCCGCGGCCAGCGGTACTACCGCTCCAAGCCAACGGTACTACCACAGGGCCGCACGGTACTACCACTTGTTTCCAAACGGTACTACCGCACGGTCATGCGGTACTACCATACGGGCCCGCGGTACTGCCGCAAACCCAGCAACGGCAAGGTCAGATCTGACGCGCAGGAGCTGAGGGTGGTACTTCCGCGAGCGCGGTACTACCGCGCCGCCATGCGGTACTACCGCAAGGCAGAAAACCCCTAGCCAGGGGAAGGAAACAACCATGCCTACTTCTAAAAAGAAACGGAAGAAGCAAAAACCCGACACAGTAGTACTGCCGAGGGGCGGTACTACTACCTGACATCCTAGCACGGTACTACCGCGGTAGGTGAGGATGTAAAAAATTACATCCGCCCCTACTACCGCGAAGGAGTGGTAGTAGCCTGGTGGCCAACGGTAGTGCAGCTCTAGGGGAGCGGTACTACCGTGGGCACCTGCGGTACTACCGCGCCACCGCACGGTACTACCGCTGGTGCCTACGGTACTACCGCTCTCCTGGGAGCAGTACTCCCTCCGGTGCTTTTTACTCTGCACATTGGTTTTGCCGAAAGTCAAACTTTGCTAAGTTTGACCAAATTTATATTAAAAATTATTAGCATCTATAATATCTAATAAATATAATATGAAAATATATTCCAAGATGAATCTAATGATATTGGTGTTGTTATGTGAATGTCTATAATTTTTTATATAAACTTAGTCAAAGTTGGATGAGATTGACTTGGGACAAACCTAATATGCAGAGTAAAAAGGACCGGAGGGAGTACTACCGCGAGCCAACTCAGCAGCCAGAGCTAGGGAGGCGAGAAAGCGGAGGGGACAAGAAGGAGACGTGTACGTGATGATTCAACCCAAACCTTTCCGACGCGGACCCCCTCTTAATAGTACGGCTTTCCTACGACTCAAATCCACCAAAAAGAAACGTAGAAAAGACGATGTCTTCAACAGTCTTCGAGGGGCACCCAACCGTCTTGTGCCTAGCGATGAAATGTCTGAGATACTCAAGGCACACGATTAGTCCGCAAACGTGTTGTCATCAATAACCAAAACACCTTAGGGATAAATATGCCCTTACACCGACGCTCTCCATGACGAGGAGGGAGTAGTTCTCCCTCGGGGCTGAGGGTATGTACCAGTAGCTATGTGTTTGATCTCTCTCTCTCTCTCTCTCGTGTTCTTGAGGTGATACGATCTTGATGTATCGCGAGCTTTGCTATTATAGTTGGATCCTATGATGTTTCTCCGCCTCTACTCTCTTGTAATGGATTGAGTTTTCCCTTTGAAGTTATCTTATCGGATTGAGTCTTTAATGATTTGAGAACACTTGATGTATGTCTTGCCGTGCGTATCTGTGGTGACAATGGGATATCACGTGATTCACTTGATGTATGTTTCGGTGATCAACTTGCCGGTTCCGCCCATGAACCTATGCATAGGAGTTGGCACACGTTTTCGTCTTGACTCTTTGGTAGAAACTTTGGGGCACTCTTTGAGGTTCTATGTGTTGGTTGAATAGATGAATCTGAGATTGTGTGATGCATATCGTATAATCATACCCACGGATACTTGAGGTGACATTGGAGTATCTATGTGACATTAGGGTTTTGGTTGATTTGTCTCTTAAGGTGTTATTCTAGTATGAACTCTAGGGCTGTTTGTGACACCTATAGGAATGGCCCAACGGATTGATTGGAAAGAATAACTTTGAGGTGGTTTGGTACCCTACCATAATCTCTTCGTTTGTTCTTCGCTATTAGTGACTTTGGAGTGACTCTTTGTTGCATGTTGAGGGATAGTTATGTGATCCAATTATGTTATTATTGTTGAGAGGACTTGCACTAGTGAAAGTATGAACCCTGGGCCTTGTTTTCTAGCATTGCAATACCGTTTACGCTCACTTTTATCATTAGTTACCTTGCTGTTTTTATAATTTCAGATTACAAAAACCTTTATCTACTATCCATATTGCACTTGTATCACCATCTCTTCGCCGAACTAGTGCACCTATACAATTACCATTGTATTGGGTGTGTTGGGGACACAAGAGACTCTTTGTTATTTGGTTGCAGGGTTGCTTGAGAGAGACCATCTTCATCCTACGCCGCCCACGGATTGATAAACCTTAGGTCATCCACTTGAGGGAAACTTGCTACTGTCCTACAAACCTCTGCACTTGGAGGCCCAACAACGTCTACAAGAAGAAGGTTGTGTAGTAGACATCAAGCTCTTTTCTGGCGCCATTGCCGGGGAGGCTAGGTAAGCGGCACTCACACCCCGTCAACTAAGCTATTTTCTGGCGCCGTTGCCGGGGAGGTGAGTGCTTGAAGATATATCTTTAGATCTTGCAATCGAATCTTTTTGTTTCTTGTTTTAGCACTAGTTTAGTTTATAAAAGAAAACTAAAAAATAGAATTAAGTTTGCCTCATACGCTTCATCTTTTTAATATCTTTCGTGAGTATGATGGAAAGGAAAATTGTGCTCAAGTACTAGAAGAAGAATTACATAGAATGCTTGGCATAAAATATGTGAATGATGAGCATGATTGCAATGTAGTTAGTGTGAATTCTTTGAATACCCATGATGCTAATGATATGCAAAGCCACAAGCTTGGGGAAGCTATGTTCGCTGAAGATGATATTTTTTGTCCCCCAAGCTTTGATGAGCAAATTTAATATGATGAAAGCATGCCTCCTATCTATGATGATTATTGTGATGACACGTATGCTTTAAAGAATAATGATAACCATGAAACTTGTCATCTTGATCTTAATTTTCAATCACATGATAGTTATTTTGTTGAGTTTGCTCCCACTATTATTCATGAGAAGAAATTTGCTTATGTGGAGAGTAATAAAAATTTTATGCTTGTATATCATGAAAAGAATACTTTAGATGTTGGTTATATTTTTTAATTCATTCATGATGCTACTGAAAAATTATTATGAGGGAGGAATATATGCTTGTAGGAATTGCAATAATATCAAGTTTCCTCTCTATGTGCTTAAGATTTTGAAGTTTTGCTTGCTTTACCTTCCTATGCAAGTTGATTCTTGTTCCCATAATAGTTGTTTGCTCACAAAATCCCTATGCATAGGAAGTGTGTTAGGCTTAAATGGTCTAGTCATATTCTTCATGATGCTCTCTTTATGTTTCAATTCTTATCTTTTATGTGAGCATCATTGAAATCATCATGTCTAGCTAGGGGCGTTAAACGATAGCGCTTGTTGGGAGGCAACCCAACTTTATTTTTGTTCCTTGATTTTTTTTCCTGTTTAGTAATAAATAATTCATCTAGCCTCTGTTTAGATGTGGTTTTATGTGTTTAATTAGTGTTTGTGCCAAGTAGAACCTTTGGGAAGACTTGGGGAAAGTCTTTGCGATCATGCTGTAAAAAACAGAAACTTTAGCGCTCACGAGAATTGCTGCTAGTTGTTTGTTGGAGAGTGCTATTTAGTTAATTCTTTTTGCAGATGATTAATAGACAAATTCCTCAGGTCCACCAATTTATTTGAGAATTTTATGAGTTGCAGAAGTGGTCGAAACCTATAGATTACTACAGACTGTTCTGTTTTTGACAGATTCTGTTTTCATCGTGTTGTTTGCTTATTTTGATGAATCTATGAGTAGTATCGGAGGGTATGAACCATAGAGAAGTTGGAATAAAGTAGATATTACACCAATATGAATTTATAATGAGTTCACTACAGTACCTTATAATGGTGATTTTCTTTCTTATACTAACGGAGCTTACGAGTTTTCTGTTAAGTTTTGTGTTGTGAAGTTTTCAAGTGTTGGGTAAAGATTTGATGGACTATGGAATAAGGAGTGGCAAGAGACTAAGCTTGGGGATGCACAAGGCACCCCAAGGTAATACTCAAGGACAACCAAGAGCCTAAGCTTGGGGATGCCCCGGAATGCATCCCCTCTTTCGTCTTCGTTCATCGGTAACTTTACTTGGAGCTATATTTTTATTCACCACATGATATGTGTTTTGCTTGGAGCGTCAATTTATTTCGTTAGGATTTGCTTGCTGCTATTTAGAAAAATGTTTTTCATCTTTTATTTCAATAAAAGTGGCATTGATAGCCTTTACTATGCCTATTTTACAAGTCTTCATGTTGCTGTTTGAAAACAGAAAGTTTACCACTGTTGCAATAATTCCCTAGAAAAGTCAGAATGTGATAAAATGTTGAAACCTTTTGCATATTAAGCTATGATAAATTTACTACAGTGGGAATTTTCTTTCATAATTTTTGGAGTTAGGGAAGTACGGGTCTTGCTGACTCTTTACAGACTGTCCTGTTTAGGCAGATTGTTGTTATGTTTGCTTCTTTAATTGTTCTATTTGAGGATAGGGCTATTAAATATGCAGAGGCATTTTGTATGCAATGTTGAATAATAATTTTAGTGATTTTATACAGTAGAGTATGATAAGGTTTTTGCAATGGTTTATACTAACTTATCTCACGAGTCCTTGTTGAGTTTTGTGTGGATGAAGCTTTTGAGATTTAGGGAGACCGTGATATGAGAGGAATTGAGGAGACATAAAAGCTCAAGCTTGGGGATGCCCAAGGCATCCCAAGATAATATTTCAAGAAGTCACAAGCGTCTAAACTTGGGGATGCCTCGATTGTCATCCCACCTTTTTTCTTCAACAACTATCGGTTAGTTTCGATTGATCCTAAGTTTTTGCTTTTTCACATGATGTTTGCCATTCTTAGAATGTCATTTTACTTTGTTTTGCTTGTTGTTTGAATAAAATACCAAGATCTGAAATTATTAAATGTTAGAGAGTCTTCACATAGTTGCATAATTATTCGACTACTCATTGATCTTCACTTATATCTTTTGGAGTAGTTTGTTGTTGCTCTAGTGCTTCACTTATATCTTTTAGAGCACGGTGGTGGTTTTATTTTATAGAAATATTTGATCTCTCATGCTTCACTTATATCACTTTGAGAGTCTTTAGAACAGCATGGTAATTTGTTTTGGTTATGAAACTAGTCCTAGTATGATGGGCATCCAAGAGGGATATAATAAAAACTCTCATATAAAGTGCATTGAATACTAAGAGAAGTTTGATACTTGATAATTGTTTTGAGATATGAAGATGGTGATATTAGAGTCATGCTACTTGAGTAGTTGTGAATTTGAGAAATACTTGTGTTGAAGTTTGTGATTCCCGTAGCATGCACGTATGGTGAAACGTTATGTGACGAAGTCGGAGCATGATTTATTTATTGATTGTCTTCCTTATGAGTGGCGGTCGGGGACGAGCGATGGTCTTTTCCTACCAATCTATCCCCCTAGGAGCATGCGCGTAGTACTTTGTTTCGATAACTAATAGATTTTTGTAATAAGTATGTGAGTTATTTATGACTAATGTTGAGTCCATGGATTATACGCACTCTCACCCTTCCACCATTGCTAGTCTCTCTAGTACCGCTCAACTTTCGCTGGTACCATAAACCCACCATATATCTTCCTCAAAACAGCTACCATACCTACCTATTATGGCATTTTCATAGCCATTCCGAGATATATTGCCATGCAACTTTCCACCGTTCCATTTATTATGACACGCTTCATCAATGTCATATTGCTTTGCATGATCATGTAGTTGACATCGTATTTGTGGCAAAGCCACCGTTCATAATTCTTTCATGCATGTCACTCATGAGTCATTGCACATCCCGGTACACCGCCGGAGGCATTCATATAGAGTCATATCTTGTTCTAAGTATCGAGTTGTAATTCTTGAGTTGTAAGTAAATAAAAGTGTGATGATCATCATTATTAGAGCATTGTCCCAGTGAGGAAAGGATGATGGAAACTATTATTCCCCCACAAGTCGGGATGAGACTCCGGACGAAAATAAATAAATAAAAGAGGCCAAGTATCTATAATTTTTGATTGTTCCATGCTATTAATTATATTATCTGTTTTGGATGTTTATGGGCTTTTCATATTATTTTTGGGACAATGCAGCATACACAACATTTTCATATTATTTTTGGGACTAACCTGTCCTATATACCTAAGAAGTTCACCCCCACTACTTGATTTATCTCGACATGCAGCATACACAAATCAGCATCCACGTCACACCTCATGCGTTCCCTAGCAAGCCCACCTCCTCAGGTCTGACCGAGAAATTTCACTGAAAGAAAAACCAAAACTTTCCCGATCATTCCCCACAGCCCACGCAAGAAGATGACTTCACTGATTCATCTCCCTGAACCAATATAATCTCGATCGATTCATCTCCCTAAACCAATAAAATTCCACCCACTCCATCAAAAACCAATCTCTAGCGGGAGCAGAACAGCACTTTCGATCTCCACCAATTCTTTTCATCTTCCCTGTATCTCCTCTCTCTCCATACTGCAGCTCCACCGGTCAAGCCTTCACGTGTCGTTGCCGCGGGAGACCCTCACTGATGCCGGCTCGGAGCCTTGCGAGGGTACCTATCTCCAAGCAACGTGATTCCCGGCATCTCGGGCTATGATGGCAATAGCCCTATGCCTAGCCGTCGACCGAACGACGGCACGTGCCACCGCTGCCGTTCGGGTCCAACGTCATCTGCGCCAGAGGTGAGTGCTCTCCTTTGTTCAATCTCCTCAGATATGAGCATTTTCTTTTTAGAATATTGATTTTGACGCTCTGATTTGTGTGTGGTAGGTAGCTTTTCTTAGTACGATGCTTTGTCCTGTCACCAGCCACCTCCTTGCCGGTAGCATGTCCGACCAGTATATCTCCCCTAACTCATACTGCCAACACACATGTGTCCAGGTGAGATGGATCATTGATGTTTCTCCAGTCTGGTTGGTTGTTTTTTATGGTGACGCTAGATGGTGAATACATATCTTCTTTTTTTCTTGAATGAGGAAACAGATGAAGTGTACTATTTACTGTGCCCAACTGCAATCATGCCTCTCTCTATCGTCCCCTCTCTCACACAAGTTAATTTAGTATGAATGTTTTCGTACTTTTACCTCTGATTGTTTTGTAGAATCAAATCATATGGGCACATTCCAGTTCATTTTCAGGTATAGTTTGTTCCCTGGGAGTATTATTCCATTGTGAATTTCATGGGACCGGTCTATTTCCTGAGTGATACAATTATCTGATTGACATTGTTGTTCTTCACCTACTACAGGGTTCTGCCATTGTCACAACAATCATCTACCTACATAAATGAAAGGAATACAAAGGTGACTCTATGAGCATACTTTGCATACACTCCGAAATTCAAGATAACTATATGATGCCTATAGCTCCACTACATGCTTTCTAACAAATATTTGGTTGAAACAGAGCATCCTGGATAAACATATAGGGGAACATCCACACTTTCAGATATCTGATAGTATTGTCCATAATTGGATTATTTATTTCCTAGTTTCAATGGTCTGTTTTTGTTCCATAAATTTGCTGCTAATTGTCTGTGGTTATTCTGGTGAATGCTCAGCCTGGCTGTACCTCGAATTTTTCATTCGTGCCCTGTTGTCATGGAGAATGTAGGTCTAATTCATACTTCTCCCTCAGATGTATGATTGAGATAAAAACTAAGGGCATTGATGTGTTTCTGGTTTGGATATACATGTTATCATTTTTTATCTATTCTAGAATCAGAATTGGTGTTCGGTTTACAAACATGCATGTGCAGTTTAAAATCAAACAATCTTCTGTAAGCCTAAGCACTTCGATATTATCTCTTCCAACCTACAACTTTGCTTTACCAATGTATAATTTTAATTGAGTAGTGTCATACCAAATGTTTTACTGAAGTACTGAATTTAGTTTTCACTGATGAACAATTATTTTCTATAGTTACAACATCACTACTAGATTGTTCCTGTGCTATAACAATCCCAGCCTAAAAGTTTTTTCCCTCTCTGAGAGGCTCAGGTATGGCATGTTCTCATTGTCTTTCAATTTAATTGGTCTATGCTTGCTGGTAGACGCACAAATAACATGTAGGAAAATGAAGTATATATGTCTCTACTCAGGAACCATGACATTTTGTATACCCTGATTATCTCTTGCTTAGTAAGTGGACCAAGGTGGAGAATGCAAGCTAATTCCTGGCGCATTAACATTGTAAGGCTTGCTAATTAATATGAAATTTATCAGTTTCCTGCTCCGATGCACTTATTAAATTATTTAATTGCATATAAATATATGTTACATGTCTTCATGTTGGTGATGCATGTAATTTACACAAGTTTGGAGATGCTAGGAAATATATTAATTTGTCTTACTTTTCGTATCAATCAAAGATTCAATAAACATATATTTATATTTCTTTTTCATAGGTTTCACTATTTCTCACCCATAAGTCATCCTTCTATGCATAGCTATAGATTCCCGCAGCAACGCGCGGGGTCTTATCTAGTTAACCCAGAGCCCAGTGTCAGTTTCTGTTTTTTCCTTGTTTTAGAGTATTGCAGAAAAGGAAAATCAAACAGAGTCCAATTAACCTGAAACTTCACGGAACTTATTTTTGGACCAGAAGAAGCCCACGGAGTATCGGAGATGCACCAGGAGAGTCCCGGGTTGCCCACGAGGGTGGGGGACGCGCCCACCCCCCTGGGCGCGCCCCCCTGCCTCGTGGACAGCCTGGAGGTCCACCGACGCACTTCTTTCTCCCATATATACCCATATACCCTAAAAACTTTGGGGATCACAATAGATCGGGAGTTCCGCCGCCAGAAGCCTCCGTAGCCACCGAAAACCAATCTAGACCCGTTCCGGCACCCTGCCAGAGAGGGAATCCCTCTTCGGTGGCCATCTTCATCATCCCGGCGCTCTCCATGACGAGGAGGGAGTAGTTCTCCCTTGGGGCTGAGGGTATGTACCAGTAGCTATGTGTTTGTTCTCTCTCTCTCTCTCTCTCTCTCTCTCTCTCTCTCTCTCGTGTTCTTGAGGTGATACGATCTTAATGTATCGCGAGCTTTGCTATTATAGTTGGATCCTATGATGTTTCTCCCCCTCTACTCTCTTGTAATGGATTGAGTTTTCCCTTTGAAGTTATCTTATCAGATTGAGTCTTTAATAATTTGAGAACACTTGATGTATGTCTTGCCGTGCGTATCTGTGGTGACAATGGGATATCATGTGATTCACTTGATGTATGTTTCGGTGATCAACTTGCGGGTTCCGCCCATGAACCTATGCATAGGGATTGGCACACGTTTTCGTCTTGACTCTCCGGTAGAAACTTTGGGGCACTCTTTGAGGTTCTATGTGTTGGTTGAATAGATGAATCTGAGATTGTGTGATGCATATCGTATAATCATACCCACGGATACTTGAGGTGACATTGTAGTATCTATGTGACATTAGGGTTTTGGTTGATTTGTGTCTTAAGGTGTTATTCTAGTACGAACTCTAGGGCTGTTTGTGACACCTATAGGAATGGCCCAACGGATTGATTAGAAAGAATAACTTTGAGGTGGTTTCGTACCCTACCATAATCTCTTCGTTTTATCTCCACTATTAGTGACTTTGGAGTGACTCTTTGTTGCATGTTTAGGGATAGTTATGTGATCCAATTATGTTATTATTGTTGAGAGGACTTGCACTAGTGAAAGTATGAACCCTATGCCTTGTTTCCTAGCATTGCAATACCGTTTACGCTCACTTTTATCATTAGTTACCTTGCTGTTTTTATAATTTCAGATTACAAAAACCTTTATCTACTATCCATATTGCACTTGTATCACCATCTCTTCGCCGAACTAGTGCACCTATATAATTACCATTGTATTGGGTGTGTTGGGGACACAAGAGACTCTTTGTTATTTGGTTGCAGGGTTGCTTGAGAGAGACCATCTTCATCCTACGCCTCCCACGGATTGATAAACCTTAGGTCATTCACTTGAGGGAAATTTGCTACTGTCCTACAAACCTCTGCATTTGGAGGCCCAACAACGTCTATAAGAAGAAGGTTGTGTAGTAGACATCAGAGTCCTATATGGGAGAACTTGCAAGCCAGAGTAATTGTTCTTTTAAAGAAAGCAATATGTAATATAAAAGTATATTGGATGGATTTCACCTGATACGTCAAGCCAGTAATTATCCACCGCGGAGTTGATGATCACCTTTGGTGAAGCTGAAATCAATCACGGCCGAGTCGGTCACGGGAGCAGGCAGATGAGCCGGCCGCGGTGTTGTAAGCCGGTGCGGATGGGGAGAGTCGGCAGCGGCGTTGTAAGCCGGTGCGGACGAGAGAATCGGCCGCGACATTGAAAACGACATGGACACAGGTAAATCGGCCGTAGGTACGGACGACGACTCGATTGCATATGTTGATGTAGACGTAGAAGTCAGCCGCAATGTTTGAAGACGGCGCGGTCGCGAGAGACGGCCGCGGCGTCTTAAACCGGTGCGGTCGCAAGAGACGGCCGCAACGTTTTAAACCGGTGTGAGCCTCATGTCCATGGCATGACGTCACCTTTGTAGTGGATTCTGTCCTGTGTAAAATATATTAAAAGACAGAGTAATTGTTCTCGAAAATATTAATATGTGCTAAAAAATACCGAGAACAGATAGCACCTGATTTATTTTTCGGATGAGCGCGGATACCAATACTGGATAAGGTTGGATGTATCTGGTGCAGCCTTTTAGTATGTAAACAGGACCAACAGACAGCCTCCGTATCAGCATGCTGATGATTTCCTGTTCTGATGTGACTAAACCACTTGAAGAAGCTTTACGTGAGATGAATTCTTTTGTCATCATCGACCTAGAAGCTTCACGTGATATTAAAAAACTGTTTGATCTTTTTTCATGCATCCGACCGCTAGCTGAAGTCTTCGGTCTTCTCGCGTGAGGCGTAAATAACATAGCACTAGATGTTGGCTTCGATCTTCTTATGGAAATAAATCACAGGCGAAGGAGCAGTAACAGCCAGGCGGTCAGGCACCCGCATGACACTGCGTACACCCACAGCCACTGCAGGAAAAAAGGACAGGCCAGCTTAGAAAAAACCCGTGACGAGGCGGAGCAATGCGAGAGGCGGGCGGCGGCTCACAGCGGACGGCGGCTCGGAGTGACTCGGAGTGCGGTGGCGACTTGCAAAGACAGAGACCGCCGGAGGCAGCCTAGCAGTCGAGGCGCGGTTGGCGAGGCTCCGGTTCGGGTGAGGCGGCTTGGAACGAGGTCAAAGCAGAGTGGTGACTTAGACTGGTCATAATGGGGAGTAATTTAGACTAGTGTCATATGCATGACACTAGTCTAAGTTACTCCCTTCATAGTGCAAAGTATCTTAATAGTAGTGTCATAGTTTGTTTCATTTATTGTCTTATAGACTTATTTTATCTCAGGAATCGTTATGTTACAGTAATATATTATATTACTCCAAGCACCTCTCTCCTTATTAAATAATGAGTTAATTATACTCTTGATACATAAACTTGCATGGTGGGAACAAATTCATACAGAAACTTGAAAAATGACTAAAATTGATCACTGAACTAAGGTTTGGGGTACAATTTCATACAAGATAGTCCTAATCATATCAGGGGATGACACGTGGTTATCTTTTTCACAAAAGATCCCTGAAACATATGGAATTTATAGGGTTTGGTCCTCAGCCTTAAGTTTCCCAAATTCATCGCCATGGTCACGGTCGCTGATGTTGTCCCCTAGTCAACTTGCACTACTTTTGGTACTCGATCACTAGTCTTTTGGTTTTCGGCCTCCTACTCAATCTGCACTTGTTTTGAATCAAGTTCATTTATGGGCTATGGCTTGATAAACGGTCGTGGTTCGAGCCATATGTGCGGCCAGGTTTCATGAACATCGGTACATGTCCTTGGTGCATGAAGTCCCATACGGCCACTTCATCTTGATCGAGAACCTCATGGTCATGGACCCGTCTCACGTCTCCATCCCACACACCTCGAGCCGGCAAGCATGAGGACGCACAGCCGTTCGCATTCAACGTCGCCGAGCGCATCGTCCGTGGTTTCGCAGACCACTCATGGCCCATGCACGTGCCACACCTCCGCGTCTTGCTCCGCTTCAAGGCGCCTTGTGTCACTACATGCTCGTGAACATGCTCGAGTATGTGGACAAAGACGAGGGGAGCAGTGCTGCTCAACGTGGTTCCAGTGTGTGGTCGTCACCGTCACGCAGGCCATCACTTGATGCCCACGAGGCAGACCTATACCCCCGTGGCGCCGCTTGACTGGAAAACGGGCCACACGCGTGACAATGGCAGTGAGGCAGTGCCCACCGAGGTGTAATAGGTCATCGGCCCTATGCTGAGACATGATAGCATGTGGAGGAGGAACCGTCGTCCATGGCAGCGTCGACGACTACTAACTCGACCCCCGGTGTTGGAGCAGGCGACCTCGGTGTTGCCCGCTACCACTGCCCGCCTACCCGCACACTCCCATCGTGTTGCGCCGCAACTCCCGCCAAGTTGCTCGTTGTCCCTGCATGACTTGCTCCATGCAGGTTCCATCGAACACATTACATGCATTCCAAAAAAAGAATAGAATTCATATTTGCAACAGAAGAAGTGCCAGGGAGTTTTTTGTAAAAGGAACAGTGCCATGTGTCAGCTCCTGAACGATTTTGTATCAATTTGAACCCGCAACTGAAGTTAGATGATCAATTTGTGTCATTTTTTAAGTTTTTGTATGAATATGTACGCACCGTGCAAGTTTATGTATCATAGGTGTAATTAACTTTTAAATAATTGCCACATAAGCAAAATTATCTTGGAATGTGTTAAGTTACTACCTAAATTACCCCACTATGGCTAGCCTTAGAAGACGACTCGGAAGCGTCCAAGGCGGGGCCACATAGCAACCGGGGATTGGGCGGCTCGAACCGGCTAGTGCGGCGGCAGAGCCGGATCATGGCCAGATCGAGGCCAGCTTGGAGTAGAGGGCCATGGCGGCTGGGACGCAGGGGCCGACGTCGACTCTCCATGCAGACGAGGCAGCGGTTTTGTACAGGCAGATCCGGCCGGGCGGCTCGCAACTGTGGTGGCGACTCAAGGTGGCTTTGTGAGCTCGTGGTACGGCAATAGCAGGTGACCCGCCGGTCAGGTCACGGCAGTATCCGTTCCTGAGTCGTCGTCGTCGTCTCCACGTATCCATCAAATCTCTGTGAGCATGTATTCTGGTCGGCCTTGAGTAGATCTTACATGTCGCGTCGCCGGCGGCGCACAGAACATTAAATTTAATTATTTTCATCTCAATCGGGTAAACTTGCACTTGATGCAGATCCTTCCAAACCGACTTATCTTCATCCGGTAAATTGCAAACTTCTCGATTCCTGAAAAAAAATCCCTCTAAAAACTCAACACCACCGTGCGCAGGCCCCATGGTGGACGCCAACTGTCGTGGAATTATCACAGTAGATGTCCTAGTGTGAGGATTTAGTCGTGAGCCCAACGCATCTTTGTAGTAGCTTGAGAGGGGTTGAGCGGAATCGAGAGACGCAGCACAAGACAAGGATTTAGACAGCTTCGGGCCCCGGGAAACATCGTCCGGAAATAGCCCTATATGTTGTTTGTGGCTAAATCTCATTATGCTCATGAGAGAGTGGCCGCATAAGCCGGCTCCCCCTTTGTGTCTAGCCCTAAAGATTGTTTCTTGTTGCTTGTCCCTCTTTAGGAAGTCTTGCCCCTCCTTATATAAGTTGAAGGGGCGGGTTACATGACTAGTCCTGGTAGGATTAGGATTACTCTATTATAAGTGGAGTCCTAGTCTTACTTCCTTTATAGGAGAATATTCCTTATGTCTTTCCTCGTAAGCCGGCCCACGAACCGGCATACTGGGCCTTGGGCCTTGTCGTCCGTCTGAAGCACCCGTCGGGTCATCAATGAGTCTTCAGGCTCGTGAGTCGTCACACCAATGAGCCGCCAGACACGTGAGTCGCCAATTTTCTGACGCTTAACAATGAAACGGTCGGGTCATATATCTGGCCAGGTTATACCGCGGGGTATACCCCCAACAGTTTGGAAATGTCATGGGGGTA
>NC_041392.1:717210868-717228728 GCF_002162155.2 Triticum dicoccoides
ATGGATCATCCAAACCATTACGAGCAGAGGCAGGGGAAGCCCTCGCAATGCTGGCAATTGATTGCACTGACAACTATTTTGCTATGCTGGACAAAGGGAATAACGAGCATGTCACATGCCAAATTCAGTGCGGTCACTATCTATACCCAACGGCAAGTCTATTTCAAAGTCTCTGCAAAAATTCTAGCCAATTAGTGTTGAGCTATCAAGGTTCAAACGATTGCCTGTCGTCTAGCTTGACAATGGTGAGTGTTTTTTGTGTACATGTCTTGCCTCTTAGTTTTGTTAAGTTTTTTCATTTTGGCATGTCATTCCGAATTTCTTATGATCATCATTTCTTACAAATAACGAGTTCCAATTTAATAGCCAGTAAGCCTCTGGATGGTTAGACGAGAGCGATGGGCCGCTAGTTAAGCAAACTGTTCTTACCATTTTTGCAATTTAATTTTCTCGTCTTACCATTTTCCCAAAACTGGCCGCCCTGATTAGGTTTTTTCTGTTTTTTTCTTATTCTTTTTATTTTCTATTTGTTTTTCCTTTTGTCCCTTCGGAGATTATCTTTACTTTTCCATTTTCTTCATAAGTTCAAATTTCTAAAAAAATGTTCAGAATTTTATTTTTTTTTATTTTTTGAAAGATGTTCAGAATTCCAAATTGTGTTCTCATTTAAAAAAATTGAACATTAAAGTTTTGTTCTCATTCCAAAAGCAATTCAGAATTCAAAAAATGTTCCACTTTTCAAAAAATATTTTTAATTTTCAAAAAATTCATTTTAAAAAATATTCCAGATTCGAAATAAATTCATGTTTTAGTGAAATATTCATAAATTCAAAATGATGTTCGCATTTCAACAAAAACACATTTTCTAAAATTGTTCTGGTTCAAAACATGTTCCCGTTTTCAATAATTGTTCAAAAATTCAAAAACAATCGTGCTTTTATAAAAGGTTCATGTTTTCAAAAAAATGTTGTTTTAAATTTTGTTCTTGTTTTACCAAAAAATGTACAGAATTTTTAAAAACTATTTCATAATTTAAAAAATTGTTCACATTTGCAAGAATATTTGGCAATTCATAATCATAATAATAAATCAAAAAAATGATTCGAATCTGACATTGTACTATGTTCTTAATTATTCGCGCGAGTTGCTAGGGACACTGGAACATGAAAAAGCAAAAGTAATTGCTTTGTCGCCCAGGTTGTAGTAGGCATCAGCCGCACTCCCCTACCGGGCCTGCCCTGCATCCAACCCATCAATCCTCACCATCACCTCAAAAAAAAAAACAATCCTCACCAAGGGAGGCAAAAATAGTTTGTGGCTGTGTAAGGAATCAACTTTGCGACGTCTCATCCATTTCCTCACGAGGATGCCAACTGATCTTGATCGGCTTTATTACATAAAAACGGCTTGTTCTCCTATTAAATATACGTAAAGATTTTGTTTCGTTAGTTTCGCATGTAGTTTCCGGAAAAAAAATCATTTGTCCCCCGGCTGGGCTGAACTTGGCCTACCACATATTTCTTTTTCTGTCGGACGGACGGGAAGCAAAAATATATCCCTAGGTTTCTTGGAAATAAGGCTGTTGTTTGGAAATAAGGAAGTTATCTCGAGAATCATGAGCAGAATGAGGGACTCCATAAATTTTTGCTGGTGGTAGCTTGCACGTACCAATAAAAGAGAATGTGGTGGTTGGCTATAATTGAAAGAAATTGTTAACACATGCCAATAAAAGAGAATATGCTGGTTTGGCTCTAACTAAGAAAAACTATGGGCACGTGAGCTCTAAAACAAAGAACATAAATCAGATGAAGAAGGGACATTCATGTCTGGTTACGCGCTGATTATGCTAATGAAATAGGATTTATGCACTGCAAATTGTAATCCGTCCGATTACGCCGTCGTAGGAGGGAGTGGTCGAAACAATTATGCCCCGAAGGTTGTCGCGCAGCCACCAAATGCGGAGGCAGCTGCAACCCAAAGACGGAGGTAGGCCCGGAGGAAAAAAGGGCACGAGTTGGGTAGTCGCTGCCACATTGACCAATCCCACCACTCTCAAAATCTCACGGGCCAAACATGACCCCTGAGAAGACCGCAGCTCTTCGCTATGTCGCCTACCACTGTGGAGGCTATTTTTGGTGGACACATAAATTATCTCTCTTGTTGCTTCTCATAAAAATATCTGTCCCATTGCAACGCACGGGCATATGTGCTAATACCTATACTAATAAAGGGAGGTGCACTTTTTTATTGTTTTGACCCGTTCACGGATATTATTTATATTCTTAAAAAACTTATCCGAGGAGATACTATTTTTTTCTGCTACAAAAGCAAAAAAGATTTCGAGGGAGGCATCTAGGCTGAGTTGGTCCTCTTGTGCACATTGCCGAGGCACAAAAAATTATGTGAAAGAAAAAGGACGGAAATCCTATTTGACACTCTCTGCATCAAATGATCCACCAACCGCACAGACGCATGATCAACTGGGCCGGCCCAGCTCCGTTGTACCTATACTGGGCAGTTCGGTTCCCAGCCAGTTTTAAGAACCTTCTAGAAAGTCCATAAACATGTTTTTTAATTTACTTATTTTCCTGTTTCAGTTTTTACTTTTTCCTTTTTTGTCTATATGTTTCTATTTTACTTTATTTTATATTTTTATGTTTTATGTTATAAGTTTCTATTTTATATGTTTCTATTTTATTTTATATTTTTTGTTTTATATGTTTCTATTCTATTTTATTTTATTTTATGCTTGTCAATCGCAAATATTATTTTAAATCCTATAAAATTCCTGTTTTTTAAAACTATTTACACTTTCCAAAAGTTGTTCGTGTTTTCAGTTTCTTTTCATAATATCAAAAATCATATATTTGCATACCTTATTCACAAATTCAAAATCTTTCACATTTAGAGAATGTTATCGAGAATTTAAAAAATGTTCCTGTTAAAAAAATCATATATTTTAAAATATTTCGGCTTTTAAAAGTTGTTTACCAAATTTAAAAATATTCTCATTTTCCTGGAATTCGTTTGTTTTTAAAAAGAAATCATATAATCGAAAATGTTTCTATTGTGAAATTTTGTTCACATATTCAATAATTTCTCATGATTTTAATGAAAAATCATAGTTTGGAAAAACTTTCGCCTTTTCAATATGGTTCACAATTTCTAAAATTATTCCCATTTTTAAAAAATTGTTCACAAATTCAAAAAATGTTCCAATTTCTAAAAAATAGAAAATGTTAAATTTCTTCCATAAAATATTAACTTCTCCCAAAAAAGTCCTGTTTGAATTTTCAAAAAATGTATGGTTGAATACTTCTGATAGTTATTAAAACCATGCGCTACATATTAATCTGCAAATCTGTTTAGCTCTGCTGGTTAGCCCACTTGTTTTATGTGTGCCTGTGGGCGAATCCAAGAGAGCACATGATTTTTTTGAAATTTTGAACCGTGTGTTGTCGCTGTTGGGCCAGCCCAATTCGCTGCCTCTGTGTGCATCGTGCGGCTACTTTGTGTGCGAAATTGCACTTGATCCTCCGATTAAATAATAGCACCTCGCCCTTTTCCAACCCCTAAAAAAACTCGCCCTTTTCTGGCCAACCCCACCAATTTATATACGTCTTCTGTTACTTGGGTACCGTACTTGGAACACAATGAACACAGGCTAACGAAGGAAAAGAATGTGTCAAATAAGGGCACATAATTGTGGGCGTGCCCGCGGGTGTTTGAGGGGTCGGATTTGCCAAGTCCGCCCGTAGATGCTCTTAGATAGATATAGAGCGATCCATAGCCGGTGGTTTGCACTTTAACACCCCGATCCACCAAATGCATAGCTTTTCCCTTTGTGTTGGTGTCCATCTGTCATTGGCGCCAAGTAGACGAATGGGACTACAAATTAATAGGGCCCAAGGGGAGCACACACCACAACCAACTACACAAGCAAAAATATATCCATACACTAAACTAAAGAGTTCGACCGACTAGCCAATCATGTCATGCACAAAGATGTGCATTGCTACCATCATGGCACCGGCGATGTTGTTGGCGCTTCAAGGAATTGTTGACATCGGCCAAGTGGCGGAGCTAGCGGTTACGCACAGTGGGTTGTTGCCCAACCAGAATGTTGAGATTTTTTTACTATGTACTAATTAGCAATTTGGCGCAAAAGGATTGTTCAAGGCCTACCGGCTCAGTCGAGTAGGTCTCTTCCTCCCAGTCTGTGTCGCGTGAGAATCAGAAAAGAGAGCGAGCGGCCCACGCGCGGTTGTGCCACTGTGCTGCCACGCCGCCTCTCCCCTCCAGCGACTAGTTCTGGCCCTCCCACACCATCGGTACAAAGCTAGAACAACTTATTCACTTATATGCTTGAGGTTTCTTTTGAGCCAAGGATTGACATTTCGTGGACATGACGAGAGTGAACAATCTAGAAATAGGGGAAACTTTCTTGAACTTCTAAAATGGCTTTGAGAAAATGATGAAGAAGTTAATAATGTTGTTTTGAACAATTCTCCTAAAAATTGCATCTTGACTAATCCAACAATACAAAATTATTGAATGTTGTGCGATGCAAACTACAAAACAAATTATTGAAGATCTTGGTAATGACCACTGCAATCCTAGCTGATGAGTCTAGTGACGTATCTCACAGAGAGCAACTTGCTTTTTGCATATGTTATGTTGATAAAGTTGGAAAGAGATGTGAGAGGTTCCTTGGAGTTGTTCATGTTGCCAACACAACTTTATTGTCACTTATGTCTGCAATTGAATCTTTGATAATCGTTCATCATTTGACTCTTACTCAAATTCGTGGACAAGGATATGATGGGGCTAGCAAAGATGTATAGGGAGATTAAAGGGTTGAAAACATTGATCATGAAAGATTAGGCCCCAACTTATTACATTTAATGTTTTGCACATGAACTTTGGTTGGTTCTTGTCACTATGGCAAACAGAAATGAACCACGTGGGTATTTTTTAATCATGTTTCTTACTTTCTCCATATTATTTGAGTTTCTTGTCAGCAACATGACATGCTTCGAGATGTTAGAGCTCAAAAGTTTTGGGAAGCACTTGAAATGGGTGAAATTGAAAGTTGAAGTTCATTAAATCAAGATATGGGATCAGCTAGACTCGGTGATACTCGATGGGGTTCTCATATTAGGACCATTTTGTGCTTTATTAGCATGTATACCACAATCCTTGAAGTACTCGATACTATTGAGAAAGATCTTTCACAAAAAAGTCAGTGGGCAATAATACATGGATGGCTTTTGCCTTGGAGTCATTTGACTTTGTTTTCATTCTTCACTTGATGCTTGTTATTCTTGGCTACACAATTGAGTTGTCTCAATCACATCAAAAGTGAGATCAAGATATTATTAATGCAATATGACTTGTTAGGTTAGCAAAGAGTAGAATGCGACACATGCGGTCTCATGGATGGGAAGAATTTCTTGCAAAGGTGACATTGCTTTGCAATAAACATGGCATTCAAGTTCCTCCATCAGAGGATATGTGCCTCATGGAAGATCATGTTGATATATTATGAAGTACAAACAAATGATGATAGTTATAGAAGAGAAGTATGTATTGGTATCATTGATCAAATCATTCAAAAGCTTCACAGTAGGTTTGATTAAGGTAATATGGAGTTGCATATTTGCATGTGTGCTTTGAATCCCATCAATTCATTTACTTAAGATGCACTCAAGGTAATGAAACTTATTCAATTCTACCCCAAGGACATATTAAGCATCGATTTGGTAAAGCTTGAATTCCAACATGCTACTTTTATTGATGATATGAGACAAGATTATAGGTTCAAATCCATGTGTAGTATTGGCGATCTCTCTATTATGCTTGATTGAAGAAAAAAACATGTTCTATATAATTTGGTCCACTTGCTTATGAAATTCGTATTGATCTTACCGGTGGTCACCACAAGTGTTAAAAGAGTCTTTTCGGCAATGAATTTAGTGAAAAACAAGTTGAGAAATAGTATGGGTGATGATTTTGTGAGCTATTGCTTACTGGCACTCATTGAGTGATATGTGTTGAGGATGACATAGTTGAAGCTTTCATGGCAAAGGAACATTGTAGAGTTACTTAGTGTTGCATTTTCTATGTTGTAAATTTGAAATATTTTGTGAACTATAATGTTGTGTGATTTGATTCAGCTATTTGTGTTTTTCCCCAAATATTGTATGACACTTGGACTAGGTAGAATTTTTTTTATGTGTGCACACCCTCGGCTTATTTCCGGGCTCCACCACCAATTTCGATTCTTATATATCCGTAGTTGGGAAGAACAACGGCCGCCTCTTCCCCATCACCTGGTGGGACGGTTGTGAAGATGACTATTCAACCAAATGCATTTTTTTGGGCATGCACACACTCGCAACTTTGCGAGCCTCCTGGCACGTACATTCTTCTACAAACGACTATATATAAAAGTAGAGGTATAAATGATGCAACCACTTCCTCATCTGAAAACATATTTAAATGGAGAAAAATATTCTTCATCATCTGATGTCATATGCAGTCTCTAGGTAGAGCACTCGTACATTCTCCTACAAACATTTGTTAATGATAACAACTACATAATATGTAGCCATAATTGGTGTTTTTATTATTATATGATGGCATGGCGTCTTTATAAGTGTTGTTTGAGATAACAAAAGAGAGACATTTCTACGAAGGTGAAGATAGCGAGCTAGCACATATCTTGATGCAAATTAGACGGCCCACATAGGCAGGGCTTGCATGGGAGCTCAGAAAATCTACTATTTATTCCCCTTGTACAAAACTACGCAAACAATTACAAATAAGATATGTCGGGGCAGCTCATATAACAGTTGAGCAAAGTTCCAATTTCAGTGCACATCAGAATCACAACACTGTATTTGCAGCTCCTAGCATTGGCCATTCATATCCCACTGAGAGTAATCACAATTGTGCGAGGAGTAGCATAATCACGATGTTCACAGAGCCATATACCCTGGAAATAAAAAATAGAATGATCAAGATTAGGTATCAAATATAATGCCGAGGTTGGGCCCCGAGTACTAGCAGGTGTTACCCAAACTTTCCACATGAGAGGCGGGTGTTGGAAATAGAATTAGATCAGATAACTGATTTGGTAAAATAAAATCATGGCAAATGTCACTCGGATATGGACATAGGTGTCATAGTACGACTTGGGTTCAGGTGTTCGACTCGATGATAAAATTAAGAACGCAGACGCCTGAATAACATTTGGTTGCTGCTAATATTGATAGTATGTCTTGGCTCGTTGACACCCAAAAGAAAACATACTGCACATACTTAAGAGTGAACTGCAAACTTATATATGGCATAGATGGGACATTGGGTCTTATGCACTAAACAGACCCAGGTGTTAGTAACAAAATTGGATTCAGGTCATGATTTGGCAAAAAAAAACATGGCAAATGTTACTCGGATATGAACATAGGTGACGTAGTACGACTCGTGTTCAAGTGTTCGACTCAGACGATAAAATTTAGAACACAGATGCCTGAATAACATCTGGTTGCTGCTAATACTGACATTATGTCTTGGGTGGTTGACACCCAAATGAAACATGCTGCACAGACTTAAGAGTCAAGTTTAAACTCATATATGGAATAGATGGATACTGTTCTTATGCACTGAATAGACCACTTCCTATAGTTCTGTTACAAATATATCATTTATCGAAAAACCAAGTATTCTACTGTATGTTCAGTCGAGCCTATAAAGAAAATCTAACCTTAAATACTGAGAGTAGATGCATCTAAGATGATTATACTACAGTATCAGTAACCGTGTACCAAAAGAGGGCCCATTTTTGTGAGTAAAATGTCTTTACGCACCTGCCAAGTTCCCATGTTGAGACGCCCGTCAGTGATAGGAATTCTGAAGACAAAGGAAAAATGTCACTAATTTGTTTTGGACGAAGTCACTCATATTTTGTAAAAGAGAAACATTAGGGAGGGAGGGCATACGTCAAGGCACAGCCAAACATTGATGATTTGATATGTGCTGGCATGTCATCAGATCCTGCAATCAGAATCTGAGTATTAGTGGGTGATTTAATCATGTAAATTTTGGTTTCTGCTTATCAAGTCAAGAAACAGCTCAGGCAGTCTTGTAATTCATTTGCAAGATCTGAATAATTTTGAAAATACAGAATGGAGAGTAAAGACTAGACTTCAGTCTTAGAGAACTAATGGAGCATTGCTGAAGGTGCAGCAGTATACATGACGATATAATTTAAATAAGAACACTGTAACAAGGAAGATCAACGGCCAGCCATATCAGGGTTCAGAACCTAACCTTCAATGGTGTGCCTCCATGGAGCAGATGGACCCTAATTACAATCAGACAGAGATCAGGAGACCAATCTAATGAGATATCGTTGAACAGAAAAAGAAAGGGAAATATCACATCGTTCACCTCTGGGACAATTCGACTAAGGAATGTTTCAGTGTCAGTTTGGACATCGGGGTCGTAGTTCTCATTAAGAGTGAGTGAAGCGCTCGTGTGGTGCACTGCAGAGCATATATAAACCTTTCACTATTCTGAAAAACAATGGAAACTGCATTCTGAATTTCTGATAACATACCATCATCAGATACTCTCACTTCACTCAAAACTAAACCAGTGACACCATAAGTTCTGCGGATACATTCTAACATCAGGAATTTCAAGTTCTGCTGTCAATTAACTGTACATTTTGTGCACTCAATTTTTTTTTTCATTCCTGCAGTTCAGAAACCACTTGAAACCTTCAGTATCTAGCTGCTAATTTGACCTACGCACAGACAAGAACCCTTACAGCGGAGCAAATTGCTTTATACAGTCGCAAATTGGTCCAAGTGTCACTACTCCCTAACATGTGGTCTGAGGTCCACTTGTAAACTCAAATGTGATGATTTCCCAATTCTAATTGGAGCAATTCTTATAGTTCCAAGATAATTTAATCATCGTTAAAAGCTTTGAAATCTGGTTTCAGAACAGAGCTTCCAATGCAAAACAACATTTACCCAGCCGGACGGCTCTGACACTGAGTGAGCAGCGCCATAAAACTTACTGATAATTTTAAGAAACGACACAGGATTGTGCCTCCCTGATTGTCTACAACAACAACAACAACAAAAAGAACATAAAACTGCATCACGTACAGAAGAGATGCGCCAGGCCGCACTTGAACTCGGAGAGGTCGCTCCTGATCGCGTGCATGATCTGCAAAACAGCCAAGAAGCAATCCACCGTCACCAATTTACTACCCATACCAAAGACACAGAGGCATGGCAGTGGCAAAGCTGTAGGAACGAGAGGGGAGGGCGGGCGCACCTTGTGAGTGATGATGTGGCAGCCGCGGCGCTGCGGCGGGATGACGACCGTCCTCTGGGCCCAGCGGGGGGCGGCCACGGGCGCCGCGGAGGGGGAGGCGGAGGCGGCGGCGAGCTCGCACCGAACGGCGGCCCGCGCGGCGCGGCGCGGCCGGGCGGAGGAGCCGGCGCCGGTGGGCAGGCAGAGGGGGAGGAGGACGGGCGGCGCCAGCGCCGGGGCGGTCGCTGCCGCGTGCATGGTCGGACCTGGCGGCGGCGGCCAGGGAATCGGGAGGCGGGGAGTGGCGCGAGAGAGCGTGTGGCGGCCTGCAGCGCAGCGGTTGATTTTCTTTTCTTGTCTTGTCCCTTGGTTTGTGTGGGTCTGAATTTTATGTCTCGAATTTTATTGCTGGGTGAATTTGTTCCTATTTTTTTCATGAAAAGCATCCACTGTAAAATCTATTTTGCCCACTCAAAAAAAATATCTATTTCGCAATGTCCAGTGGAAAATGATACTTGCGGTGGTGGTGCGCGAAAAATGCGTCCGGTTTTTGTATCATGGTGTATTTTCATCAATCATCATCTCATTTCTTTTGCTGAGTAAATCAGCCAGCCTATTTGTAAATGTCAAAAGAATATTTTATTTTTCTTTTATTTTCTGTTATAATATCTCATATTATGAGACGGAGAGAGTATAATATGTGCTTATATCTAAAAACTTCTTCGAGAACCGAAGAATACCTTGAATATAAAAGCCACACGACAATTAAAAAAAAGGCGCAATCAAAAGCATCACTTCAGATAGAGTGCAGTCTAATTCCCCATAGCAGCACAACTCGACCACCACCTCGCCGGGATAATTCACCAGTCTATTTCTAATCATGGACACATCGAAAATCATGCTCACAAACACAATTAAGGTTAAAATGGCTAGGATCAAGATATCTCTAACCAAACTCGCAAAAGATTTCCTTTCAAATTCCTCTGCAAACCTTAACTCCTCACATATGAGGAGTTAAAAATGTGTGAAGCGAACCGAACTCTCGAGTTTAACTCCTCAAATCCAGATTGTGGACGAACACCTCATTCAAAACTCAAATTTGAAAGTATACTTTTAATAATTATATACTTTTAGTTATGAACTGTGATGATGTAGTGATGCCCGACGCTCGGCAGCGAGTCGCACCTCGGCGGTGCGGTCCTCTACCACCGCCAGTGGGTCAGTGAGGAGGGTGTCAACGTGCACGATAGTGAGCTGCACCTCGGTGGCTTGGTGCTCCTCCTCCCACGTTGGAGGGGCACCACGACATCGTGTTGTGCACCTTTGTGTTGGTATGGGATTGCTTCCCCTCACCTTCCTCCTCTTCCCTTCATCCTTCTTCTCCGGCGGTTTGACACCGGAGTGGGGCTCCTCCTCCTCCGACCCCTTCATTGCGTCGTCGGCACCTCTCACGACCACCAGCGGGTGGTGTTGGCATGAGTAGGCATAGCAGTGGGTGGGGAGCAGCCTCACCATGGCGAAAACAGGCGACGACAACGGCAGATCGAGCAGTGGCGGTGATTCGAGCGACACCGGTGCCAAATCAAGCGGCTGCACTTTTGGGCAACGGTGATTTTGGTCTGGATCGTGACAACTTTTGGGGGAAATGGGTGGCAATGAGGAAGACCTAGGGTTTGGGTGAGCAGCTGGTAAGAATTTATTGCGGCGGGATGTCAATCGGTCGCCGCGGCAGCGATTCTGTCCGTTTTATGCAACAAGAAGAGCTAGCTTGGGATTTGAGGAGAAAGTGGCGCTGCTCTCTCAAATTTGATCCAAAAGGAACCTTTTGAGACTTAAATCCTCAAATTTCTGAGAAGTTATAGGTTTGAGGCTTCGCTTAGGTTTGATTAACTCCTCAAAATATGCCAATTTGGGGAGTTAAATGGAATTTGAGAGTTTGGTTAGAGATACTCTTAGAGAGCTTAATTAAATGACATTTCGTGGCATGTGATGAAATGGGCCATTATTAGTAAGTTGGGTTGTAGATAATTAAGATCATTCCATATAAATTGGGTTGACTCCTGGTTGAAACAAGACAAATCATCTCCACTCGCACAGCTCAGACAACTTCCATTCCACAAAGCACACGTACACCACATCACTCTTTTCACGACGCATCCATAAGCTCCATGACCTTCTTCACGCTCGGCCGATCCATCATGCCATCAACCCACGCCTTCACACGAGGATACGCATCGAGCACCGACGAGCAGGGGCTGGCCAGCAGGTAGTGAGCCATGGGGCAATGGCTGAGGTCCGCCAGGCTGATGAAATCTCCGGCCAAGTATTTGAACCTGGACAGACGCTCCTCGTAGACTCCGAGGGTCACCTTCAGCTTCTCCAGGTTCTCCTCGACGACCCTCTCGTCGGCTGTCCCGCCCATGAACATGGGCACGACGAAGCACTGGAAGGTGATCGCCGACATGGCCCTGTCGAAGTTGTGGGACTCTGCTTCCAGCCACGCGTCCACCATCGTCGATTCGGAGAGGCTATTTTCTCGGAGTAGATCGGATGCGCCTTTGCGGAGTACGTACCTCGAAATCGCACGCGACTCTGGGATGACAACATATGTACAAAATATAAATCATCTGAATAATGTTTGTGCAGAGCAATTTGCTCAGTCTATAGCTAGCACAAAGACGTTGTTTCCTTCAGGCTTTTCCTTGTGTTTGTGTGTCGATACGAGATATAAATAAATCTGAATGAATATTTGTTCTCTCACCGAAAAGGATGAGATCGCCGTCCTGGAAAGCCGGGACCTGACCAAAGGGCTGCAAGGTAAATACAAATATGAGCAGTTGATTATGATCCACCGTTCTTGTTAGGGGTATAAATATAATCAGACGTCTTAATCATGGTTAGCTAGACTTTCTGAATCTGAACCTGTACGCGGCCTAGCAACCATCACCCAAGATCTCAGCAAGGCAAGGTGTTATTCTTACTTGCTACCTTGTTTGTTAATCTGAGGGTGCTCGTTGTCGAAAGAGAAATCTCAATCGGCTGCTGGAATAACTGAAGAAGAAGAAGAAGAAGAAGAAGAAGAGGTGAGCGGCACGTACAGTGCGGGCGAGATGTGCGGGGCCCTTGTGGTCGCCGGCGGGGAGGTGGACGTGCACCAGCTCGTACTCGGCGCCGACCTCCTCCAGGCACACCAGCACCCGCGCCACGCAGGTGGACCTCGCCGGCCCGAACACCTTCACCTTCGCCTCCGTCCCCATGGATCTCCCCTCCCCTCCCGTGATTGCACAAGTCAAAGGTGGCGGCTGGACAGACAGCTGCATTTCTATACAGGATCTGAAAAGTCCAACATATGGGTGGTGCGTTGAGCAGCAGACAGGGTCGTTTTTCTATAGTTTTTTTAACTTGGTAAAATAAAAAAATGTTTTTTGGTTTAAAAAATCATGAATTAGAAAATCAGTTCACGAACTAGAAAAAAATTAAGAATGGAAAAAAATCATGAATTTGAAAAACTTCATGAATTCAAAAAAGTTCGCGCGTATGAGAAAAGTTCACGTATATGAATCTTTTTCATGAATTTCAAAAAGTTCACAAATTCAAAAAAGTTCAAGAACTTGAATAAAAAGTTCACGCATTTGACGAACATTCATGGATTTTTAAAAAGTCCCCACATTTCAAAAAAGTTCACAATTCAAAAAAGGTTCATGAACTTGAATAAAAGTTCATGCATCTGAAAAACATCCATGGATTTGAGAAAACTTCACAGATTAAAAACAATTCTGTGCATTTGAAAAACATTCACAATTCAAGAAAACATCAAGAACTTAGATAAAAAGTTCGTGCATTTGAAAAATGTTGATGGATATGAAAAAGAACACATATTTGAAAAAAAAAACAAGTGCACTTGAAATAAGTTCCTGAACTTATGTAGAATGTTCAGGAATTTTATAATACATTCACGAATTCAAAACAAGTTCACGAATTTGGGAAAAAGTGTTCCTGTTTCTGGTCCAACTAAACTAGTCTTTGTTTCTAATTTTCTTTCGTTCCTGTTTCTAGTTTTCTGTTTGTACTACACGGGACAGAAAAATAAAAGCAAACACGAGTTTGCACACTCAAAAACACTTTTGTTCATCGATTATAAAAAATTCCGCATATTCAAAAAATGTTCAAGCCATTGAACATTATTTTCGGATACAACAAATTCGCAGAGATTCAAAAACTGTTCAAAGCATGAAAAAATTGTTCTTCCATTCAAAAACATGTTTGTTATTTTAAAATTTGTTCAGCAAATAAAAAATTCATTGATTTTTTATATATTAAAAAGTTTCTTGAAATTCAGAATTTCTTCATACTTTCAAAGAAATAAAATAATATTCTTAGAATTTGAAATTTGTTCATAGATTCAAAGAATTGTTCGCACTTTCAAAATTTATTCGGTATAAGGCCCTGTTTGGTTCAGCTGTGGATTTCTAAAAGCAGCTGTGAAAAATTTGCTGTGGAAAAACAGCTGTGTAAAGTATGATGTGAAAAAAATGTAGGTCATTTGGCAAACCAGCTGATACAGCTTTTTCAAATTTTGGCCCGCAGCGGAATCAGATTTTGGAAAGCACGTCCTGGGCTGCTTCCGCTTTTGGTTCAGATTTTGGCAGCGGATTTCTGGAGTCGGATTCTGCTGAGTTTGCTCTTTGGTTTAAATTCTACTGCGCGGCAGCGGAATCCGTCGATAAAAGCTGAACCAAACAGGGCCTAAAAACCCTACCTTGGAGACCAGTAGAGCTAGCCCAGCAGTTGTCGGTGTAAAAGCCGACAGACTTCAGGGTAGGGGTCCCTCTTAATGGAGGTAAAATCCTACATCCTGCTCTTATTTATATTGATGGAGACTAGCACAAATGCCCGTGCGTTGCAATGGAGAAAAATACGAGTTCCTATGAACCATGCTTGGCCAGGTTGAGGAACTATGTCAGGTGACAATGCTCTTTGATGACAAGTAAAGGATGCATGATTTGAGGATCATGATGTGAAGCTTAATTAGGGCATGGGTTATGATCTGAAGTAAATTGATTTGACTGACAACATTTTTTTATGGAAACTTTTGACCATGTGTGTGGCAATTGTAGAGAAAAATTTATCTGTATGAAGATGTAGTGATAATTATTTATCCAAAATACACCCACAATTCATGTAAAATATACCCCCATCCACCAAAGGATGACACTTACTCGCGGTGACCATTGTTGAGCTCATGCCGTATCGACGCCGATCAGCAGCTTTGCTCTGGCCACCATGTCACGCAGAGTTCCCTGATCCTCTGAAACAAACTCCATGCACTGTTCATAGCACTTCAAGCATCCCATTTTCCTTGAAGATGAGTGCGTAGCGAGGGAAGGATTCCATGATTGATACTCTGAGCTCAACCGGCAACCTTCTCATAGCTGGAAATTCATCTGGACTTGATTTTTGGTGGGTGTTGAGTTCACCCACCGTTTTGTTAACAAATGCTCCGTCATCTGGAAATGAGTCGGCTTAATGGAGGTAAAATCAAATTCTATGCTCAAATCAAATAGCAAGATGATTGCTGAAAACATTCATTCATATTTCTGCATATCCCCCCACCCCCAACAATAGTTAGTGAAGCCGTTCGTTCGTTAGAGGCTTAAATTCAGGAAAGTGCAGTCACTTGACTCACCCATCGAGCTGCATATTTTCTCTTCTTCCCCTTGGTATCATGCGCTAGCTCTGGCACTAGCAACATGCATAACAATGATGTTTTTTTAGGAGGATGAATCCTCAAATCTACTATGAGCGGAGGCAGGGGAAGCACTCGTGATACTAGCAATGGAGAGCCCTAGCAACTGCTCAACTATGCTGGACGAGAAATATTACGAGCGATCTCGCCAGCAAACTTCAGTGTGGTCGGCACATATACCCAGCCGCAAGTTTACTTCAGAGTCTGTGCAAAATCTCTAGGGAATTAGTGTTGAGACATCAAGGTTCAAACCATCGCTTGTCGTCTACCTTGACAGCCGTGAAATCAGCTTGATTGGTAAAGTTAGTTATTACCATGATAAAACATTCTTTGAGACCAGAGCTTCCAATGCAAACAAACGTTTACCCAACACACTAAAATTGAGCAGCGCCATAAACCTTCACTAAAATTGTTTCTCCCTGATTGTCTACAAAGAAAACATAAAAACAACATCACTTATGGAAGAGATGCACGGAGAGGTCGCTCTTACTTATCACCTGCGGGCATGATCTGCAAAATAGCAGATCTGGCGCCCTCCCATCCGCCGCCGCGCCTGCGGCCTTCGCCTCCTCCGCGGCAACGGAACAGCGCCAGCGTTCGCCAGAGGCCTCTGCTTCAGTGACTCCCTGACTCGCGCAGACTGCAGCGAGTGCCTGGCCATCGCCGTCGACAGGATCGGAATCTGCGACGGCAGCCGACGCGCCGCCCTTCTGGAACGCCGGGTGCTTCCTGGCCTACTCCGACTCTGCCAACGCCACGGAGGAGGGCAACGATGAGCGCCGCTGGATGATCTTCGATTACTATGATCCAGCTCTTTACCCAGGTTCTACGACGTGGAGACGCTGGCCGGCCTGGCGCAGTCTCTAGTGCCCGGCCAGCGCCGTCGAGAGCTCCGGCGGGCGCATGCAGCTGGCCGCGGCGAGAGCGAGCCTCCAGGCGAACGGCACGGTGCGCGTGGTGGCGCAGTGCCCCCGTGGAACGTCATGGCGGCGGACTGCGCGCTGTGCCTGGACAAGGCGGCGCGAGACTGTTGGTGTCTAACCCTAGCCGCTCTCTGAACAGCTTTACTCGAGCACGCACTCGACATCCCCACAACACACACGAACAGTTTATAGCCCCTCGATCGGCGACCGGCAATGCTACACATACAAACAGTTTACAGGCTTTTACAGGTGAGTTAGTTTTTATTGGTCAACAAGTGAGCGGGACGGTCCACCTCCTAAAAATTAGAGGGGAAAAGATTTGTGATTGGTTGTCAGATGAAAAGAGCTTATAAAAACTTATAAATCTTTGTATGTCTAGCATTTTTGCTCGGCGACACAGCCCCCACGAAACCAACTCCAGCAAGCTCTACGCGCACTTACGCGTTCTCCTGCTGAGTCGTCCGCCCTCTTGCATGGAGCCACTAACTCCATCACGGGACTCGGTCTCCATGCCTCGATCCTCTGCTGCATTCGCCACGCCCGGCCGCACTCCCGGCCAGCACACCTGTCGCACTACAACGCAAACAACGCGGCCGTTTCCGATGCGGCGACGCGGTCACCTCCCCGGCTATCTTGCTAACAGACACACACACTCACGCACACAGCCTTATACTAGTCGGACACACCCTAGACTATGCCTATACCCTAGTCGGATCATGCCCATACAAAGGTCAGACTACAATGCACGTGCCAGCCACAGACTCGACCTCTCACGCCGGTGGCGACCATGGACTCGACCTCTCACGCCGGTCGCCACCGCCACGGCATGGCTTATTTCCAACAGAGACGTGCTGGACGGCTTTGTTCGGCGTGTCTGGCCAGGCGTCGCCTCGGTGCACCTCAGGGTTTGGGCCTTTTCGATGGTGGCATGGGATGGTGAGCCCCCATGCCGCCATTTTTTTTCATTTTTGTTATTTTTAGTTTAGGTTTTATTTATGTTTTGTTTAGGTTATTACTTTTACTTTATATTTTATTTAGGTTTTTAAAATTATGTTTAATTTAGGTTATTGTTTAGGACACGTTTTAAATTATGTCTTTTTTTAGCTTATACTTAGGTTATTTATTTATTTATAGATTATATTTACCGGTAAAACCACTACTATTTATGATAGACATGCTTTTATATATTTACTGATCCAAGTACTATGCATACTTAAATAGTTCAAGGTTGAGAAGAACATCATCACTGATCCTGGTACATAATACTTGAAGGTTAAATAATAACTACTAATTGTCACTGATCTTGCTAATTGCGTAAACTAACAACATCGTCACTGCTATGACTCTCACAAAAAGAAATGTTGCCATCAATCTTGTTAGAGTTGTGTCGAATATAGTGTACAAGATAGGTTACAGTTGGACTTGCAGTTGTATTATGTTTAGATAGAATATGGAGTCGTGTCCGAATAGGACACTCGTATCCTAGGCCTCTCTTATATAGCGGGGGTAAACACACGATGTAGCATATGTCAACATAATAGCACGGGAACGCGGGAGAAGCCGGCGGCGTGTGCCGGCGTCAAGGGCGACCTGGTGCGGTATTGTCGCGGTATCTTGGGGAGGAGCGCCCATAGTCAGGCCCCGGGGTGTAGCCATATTGGTGAACCTCGTTAACAAATCTCGGTGTCGTATTCGTGTGATTGCTTGATCCTCGGATGATCGACGGTATGCCTCAGATTTATTCTAACAACAACAACAACAACAACAACAACAACAACAACAACAACAACAACAGCAACAACAGCAACAACAGCAGCAACAGCAG
The DNA here is from genome assembly GCF_002162155.2 of Triticum dicoccoides. NCBI lineage: Eukaryota > Viridiplantae > Streptophyta > Magnoliopsida > Poales > Poaceae > Triticum > Triticum dicoccoides. The sequence goes on from NC_041392.1 coordinate 717,228,696, forward strand.
CAACATCAGCAACAGCACCAACAGCACCAACAG
>NC_041392.1:717229257-717251863 GCF_002162155.2 Triticum dicoccoides
CACCAACAACAACAACAACAACAACAACAACAACAACAACAATAACAACAACAAAGCCTTTAGTCCCAAACAAGTTGGGGTAGGCTAGAGGTGAAATCCATAAGATCTCGCAACCAACTCATGGCTCTGGCACATGGATAGCAAGCTTCCACACACCCCTGTCCATAGCTAGCTCTTTAGTGATACTCCAATCCTTCAGGTCTCTCTTAACGGACTCCTCCCATGTCAAATTCGGTCTACCCCGCCCTCTCTTGATATTCTCCGCACGCTTTAGCCGTCCACTATGCACCGGAGCTTCTGGAGGCCTGCGCTGAATATGCCCAAACCATCTCAGACGATGTTGGACAAGCTTCTCTTCAATTGGTACTACCCCAACTCTATCTCGTATATCATCATTCCGGACTCGATCCTTTCTCGTGTGGCCACACATCCATCTCAACATACGCATGTCCGCCACACCTAACTGTTGAACATGTCGCCTTTTAGTCGGCCAACACTCAGCGCCATACAACATTACGGGTCGGACCGCCGTCCTGTAGAACTTGCCTTTTAGCTTTTGTGGCACTCTCTTGTCACAGAGAATGCCAGAAGCTTGGCGCCACTTCATCCATCCGGCTTTGATTTGTAACAAGTGGTATCATAAGCTAGATTATTTGGAGGCTGTGAATTGTTGATCTAGAGGAGAACACGTGGAAGCTGTCGATGGGATCTAGCGAGATGCAATGAGTATGATTGAAGACATGGCAGCAGATGTTGTCGCGTCGGTGGATCAAGGTTTCTCTTGAAGATTTGACGACGGCGTCGTGTTTGGAAGAAGCACAAGGCGATGCGTGCGTACGTATGGCAGTCTCGGCGATCTATTCAGGGCGATGGCGGCGTAGCAGCAGGCTCGGGCGACGCATTGCAGCATCTGGCGTGGCAAGGAAACCCAAGCACCACTGTGGTGGACCATCATGGCCTTGCGCGGAGCGGCCCTTGGCGAACAGTGGCCTGACGACGTGCGCTACAAGCGCGTGGTGCAGTATGATCGATCAAAGCAATTCAATCGAAAGCAGTGGACAGAGATTTGTTTTGAAAACAAAAGAAACCGAGTCTCCATAGACACGGACAGGCAGGCAAATCAGTCGGCGCAAGGGAAAAGATCCGTCAAGTGGATACATATCCACCAAATACTTGCATAGGCGTTGGCAAGGCAAAAGCAATTAGCCAGCATTGGAATTGGTGCCAAGGGAACTACTACCACGTGTGAAAGCCAAGAGTAATTCTTGATTGGAATTTGCTACCCATACATTTAGGTGTACTTGGGCATTACGTGAGAAGAATAGTTATTTTCTTTCACATGTTTAGTCATACAAAGAACCACGGTACCAACGGGTACTAGGTTTGAGGTGAAGAAGTTCGTCCGAATTGAAAACCTTGGATTATGTCAGACAAGGGTGAAAAATTTGTTGGCACAACAGAGATGCTTGAAAGCGTTGCGGGAAGTCATGTCAGCTGAGATGGAATTATCATGTGATGGATGGAAATTTGCGTAAGACGATTTGGGAGCCTTGGGCGTGTCATACAGTCGGACGAGATTGGCTGGGTCGGACTAGGCAGTCTGACGGATCGACGCAAGTCGGTTGGTACAGAAGACAGTGGTGGGATCGGCGACAACGACATAGAAGTGTGATGCTAATGGTGACCGACTTCTGGGCGTGGAAACACGTGGCGCGGGCCTGAGGGCATGTGTGACTTCGACAAGACTATGGTGCGGCGTTGATTCAAGACGGTGCGCACATGAGAGCTTGAAGTCGACGGGCCGCGAGGGTGGACTAATCATCTACCATGGAGTCAAGTTGAAGGTGGAGCTAGATTGAGGGGATACGGTGTAAGGACCCAGGGAAACGAAACCAATTTCAGCGGGAAAAAGCGAGTGCCATGCAGTTCGGACTAGAGCCCAGTGGTCTGATGAAAGCGTGAAACTCGTCATCGGTCAGTGATGATCGATGATACTCTGCAGTGGAGGTTGAGTGGTGCGGGTTCGCGACCCTTGAGACTCGACCAGGACAGCGAAGGCTCGACGCGGTAATAGCGGCGAGGCGTGTAGTATGCACAGGGCATGGAGACGGGCCAGGGCTCTGGTGGTCATACATGTGGTGAGACAACTGCGAATTTGACTCAGAATGACTACAAGCAATGGTGAAATTCATTCAAGTTTCAGACAGGCGGTCAAGAAAGGAGCGGTGATGTTGAGTTTAGATAACTCTTATTGTGACACCCAATATGTGAGTTGTTCATTTTTCACGCAGGTCGGTGATTGATACGTCTCCGTCGTATCTATAACTTTTGATTGTTCCATAACAATATTATTCAACTTTCATATACTTTTGGCAACTTTTTATACTATTTTGGGGACTAACATATTGATCCAGTGCCCAGTGTCAGTTCCTGTTTGTTGCATGTTTTTTGTTTCGCAAAATATCCATATCAAACGGAGTCCAAACGGAATAAAAACTGACAGAGATTTTTTTTGGAATATATATGATTTTTGGGAAGAAGAATCCACGCGAGACGATGCTCGAGGGGCCCACGAGGTAGGGGGCGCGCCCCAGGGTGTCAGGCGCGCTCCTGACCCTCGTGGCCACCCCATAAGGCGGTTGGAGCCCTTCTTTTGCCGTAAGAAAGCTAATTTCCGAATAGAGATCGTGTCAAAATTTCAGCCCAATCGAAGTTACGGATCTCCGGGAATATAAGAAACGATGAAAGGGAAGAATCTGAGAACGCAGAGAGAGAGAGAGAGAGAGAGAGAGAGAGAGAGAGAGAGAGAGATCCAATCTCGGAGGGGCTCTCGCCCCTCCCGTGCCATGGAGGCCATGGACCAGAGGGAAACCCTTCTCCCATCTAGGGAGGAGGTCAAGAAAGAAGAAGAAGGAGGGGGCTCTCTCCCCCTCGCTTCCGGTGGCACCGGAGTGCCACCGGGGGCCATCATCATCACCGCGATCTACACCAACACCTCCGCCATCTTCACCAACATCTCCATCACCTTCCCCCCTCTATCTACAGCGGTTCACTCTCCCGCAACCCGCTGTACCCTCTACTTGAACATGGTGTTTTATGCTTCATATTATTATCCAATGATGTGTTGCCATCCTATGATGTCTGAGTAGATTTTCGTTGTCCTATCGGTGGTTGATGAATTGCTATGATTGATTTAATTTGCTTGTGGTTATGTTGCTGTCCTTTGGTGCCCATCATATGATTGCGCGCGTGGATCACACCATAGGGTTAGTTGTATGTTGATAGGACTATGTATTGGAGGGCAAGAGTGACAGAAGCTTCAACCTGGCATAGAAATTGATGGATAAGGGATTGAAGGGGGACCAATATATCTTAATGCTATGATTGGTTTTTACCTTAATGAACGTTAGTAGTTGTGGATGCTTGCTAATAGTTCCAATCATAAGTGCATAGAATTCCAAGTCAGGGATGACATGCTAGCAATGGCCTTTCTCAAATAATACTTGCTATCGGTCTAGTAAAGTAGTCAATTGCTTGGGGGCAATTTCGCAACTCCTACCACCACTTTTCCACACTCGCTATATTTACTTTATTATTTCTTTATCTAAACAGCCCCTACTTTTTATTTACGTACTCTTTATTATCTTGCAAGCCTATCCAAAAACACCTACAAAGTACTTCTAGTTTCATACTTGTTCTAGGTAAAGCGAACGTCAAGCGTGCGTAGAGTTGTATCGGTGGTCGATAGAACTTAAGGGAATATTTGTTCTACCTTTAGCTCCTCGTTGGGTTCGACACTCTTACTTATCGAAAACTATTGTGATCCCCTATACTTGTGGGTTATCAAGACCTTTTTCTGGCACCGTTGCCGGGGAGCAATAGCGTGGGGTGAATATTCTTGTGTGTGCTTGTTTGCTTTATCACTAAGTAATTTCCATTTGTTGTTCTTAGTTGTTTCCTATCTTCAATTATGGGTAGGAAACGCAAAATACCAAAAAAATTAGTTGTGCCTACTGAACCAATGGTTGAAGAACCAATCAAAATCTATCACACTGCTGAAGCTTATTACTTGGATCATCTTCGATCCCTATGTGCTCGTGCTGAAACCCCAACTAGCTTAGTTGAGGGCAAATAATTTTTAGATGAGCATGCTTGTTTTGTGCGACACAGAATATCTGAAAAAGGGAAAACTTTACTGGATCAAATTCATCATTTGCAATGCTATGCTTGGAATTTATGTGAAATATATTATTATACTTGTTGTTCTGAAGACCCTAAGAAACACCTTCCCTACCAATGTTTGTTTAGTGATAATGGAATCGTATCCTCTTATGCTAAGGGTGTTTATAGTTACTATGATGTTCAATAAATTGAAGAATTTGTTGCTTTTAAGGGTGCTTATGAAATTGTTTCTTTGATTGAAAAGTATGATGCTACTCTTTACAAATCTGAAAATTTTGCCATACTTAAATATTGTTGTGATAATTATGCTTCTAATGCCTATGTTGAACCATATATTGAGTACTACTCCGCTGTCCAAGAAGAGACTAATATTTTCCAGGAGTCTATGGAAAAAGAAATAGATGAAACTGTAAGCTCATTGGATGAAAAAGATGATGAGGAGAGCGAAGAACAAAAGGAGGAAGAACGGATTAGCTACCCGTGACCACCTTCTAATGAGAGTAACTCTTCAACTCATACGTTGTTTAATTCCCCTTCGTGCTTACCGAAGGATGATTGCTATGATGACTGTTATGATCCCATTGATTCTCTTGAAATATTCCTTTTTGATGATGCTTGTTATGCTTGTGGCTAAGATGCCAATATGAATGATGCTTATGGATATGAACTTGCTATAGTTCCTTATGTTAAACATGAAATTATTGCTATTGCACCCACGCATGATAGTCCTATTATCTTTTTGAATTCTCCCGACTACACTATATCGGAGAAGTTTGCACTTATTAGGGATTATATTGATGGGTTGCCTCTTACCGTTGCACATGATGATTTTGATAGATATAATATGCATGTGCTTGCTGCTCCTACTTGCAATTATTATGAGAGAGGAACTATATCTCCACCTCTCTATGTTTCCAATATGATAGAATTGCAAGAAACTGTTTATACTATGCATTGGCCTTTACTAGGTGTGCATGAATTGTTCTTTTATGACATGCCGATGCATAGGAAGAGAGTTAGACTTCGTCATTACATGATATATGTTACCTTGTGCTCACCACTAAATTACAAATCATTGTTAATTAGAATTGGCTTTGATATACCTTGGGATCCGGGTGGATTCATTACTTGAGCACTATATGCCTAGCTTAATGGCTTTAAAGAAAGCGCTGCCAGGGAGACAACCCAAAAGTTTTAGAGAGTCATTTATTTCTGTTGAGTGCTTTTATATAGTTTAAAAACAACAAAAATAAAGAGGGGAACCCAAAACCTTTTCAAAAAGGAAAGCGAAAGTGAGAAAGATAAGCATTGTTGAAGTGGGAGCTAGCCTTGAACTTTGTTCATGCTCATGGAAACTTTGTGAATCTTGATTACAGAAACTTTTCAATAAAAATAATTATCCCCTTGTACAATTCCATTGTGTTATAAAAATAATGTGCCAAGGTTTGCCTTTAGGATGTTTACATTTGCTTGATGGTTTGTACGGTGCAGGACAGAAACTTTGGCTATAGTGCGCGATTTTACATTTTTAGCTGGAACGTCAAATGGTTCTGATTCTTTTTACATTTTTATTTTTTCTAATTTTTGTAGAATTTTTCAGGTATCATAAGTATGGTGAATGTTCATATTATTATAGACTGTTCTGTTTTAGACAGATTCTGTTTTTGTTGCATAGTTTGCTTGTTTGATGAACCTATCAATTTATATCAGTGGATTAAGCCATAAAAAAGTTATATTGCAGTAGAAACAATGCAAAAACAAAATATGAATTGGCTTGCAACAGTACTTAGAATAGTGATTTTCTTTATTATACTAACGGATCTTACCGAGTTTTCTGTTGGAGTTTTGTGTGGATGAAGTGTTCAATGATTGAGAAGGTCTCGATGTGAGAAGAAGGAAGAGAGGCAAGAGCTCAAGCTTGGGGATGCCCGAGACATCCCAAGTAAATATTCAAGGAGACTCAAGCGTCTAAGCTTGGGGATGCTGGGGAGGCATCCCCTCTTTCTTCAACAAATATCGGTATGTTTTCGGATTCGTTTCGTTCATGCGATATGTGCAAGTCTTGGAGCGTCTTTTGCATTTAGGTTTGTATTTTTCTTTTTATGCACCATGCTGGTATGAGATAGTCCTTGGTTGATTTATAGAATACTCATTGCACTTCACTTATATCTTTTGAGTATGGCTTTATAGAATGCTTCATGTGCTTCACTTATATCATTTGAAGTTTGGATTGCCTGTTTCTCTTCACTTAGACAACCGCCATTTGTAGAATGCTCTTTTGCTTCACTTATATTTGTTAGAGCACGGGCATATCTTTTGTAGAAAGAATTAAACTCTCTTGCTTCACTTATATCTATTTGGAGAGATGACAGGAACTGGTCATTCACATGGTTAGTCATAAAATCCTACATAAAACTTGTAGATCACTGAATATGATATGTTTGATTCCTTACAATAGTTTTGCGATATAAAGATGGTGATATTAGATTCATGCTAATGGGTAGTTATGGATTGTAGAAATACTTGTGTTGAAGTTTGTGATTCCCGTAGCATGCACGTATGGTGAACCGTTATGTAACGAAGTCAGAGCATGAGGTATTTATTGATTGTCTTCCTTATGAGTGGCGGTCGGGAACGAGCGATGGTCTTTTCCTACCAATCTATCCCCCTAGGAGCATGTGCATAGTACTTTGTTTCGATAGCTAATAGACTTTTGCAATAAGTATGTGAGTTCTTTATGACTAATGTTGAGTCCATGGATTATACGCACTCTCACCCTTCCATCATTGCTAGCCTCTCTAGTACCGCGCAATTTTCGCCGGTACCATAAACCCACCATATACCTTCCTCAAAACAGCCACCATACCTACCTATCATGGCATTTCCATAGCCATTCCGAGATATATTGCCATGCAACTTCCATCATCATCATATACATGACTTGAGCATTCATTGTCATATTGCTTTGCATGATCGTAAGATAGCTAGCATGATGTTTTCATGGCTTGTCCATCTTTTTGATGTCATTGCTACACTAGATCATTGCACATCCCGGTACACCGCTGGAGGCATTCATATAGAGTCATACTTTGTTCTAGACATTGAGTTGTAATATTAAGTTGTAAGTAAATAAAAGTGTGATGATCATCATTATTAGAGCACTGCCCCAGTGAGGAAAGGATGATGGAGACTGTGATTCCCCCATAAGTCGGGATGAGACTCCGGACGAAAAAAAAGAGAAAGGCCAAAAAAAGAGAAGGCCCAAAAAATTAAAAAAATAAAACAAAAAATGAGAGAAAAAGAGAGAAGGGGCAGTGCTACTATCCGTTTTCCACACTTGTGCTTCAAAGTAGCACCTTGTTCTTCATATAGAGAGTCTCTTGAGTTATCACTTTCATATACTAGTGGGAATTTTTATTATAGAACTTGGCTTGTATATTTCGATGATGGGCTTCCTCAAATTCCCGAGGTCTTCATGAGCAAGCAAGTTGGATGCACAACCACTTAGTTTCAGTTAGAGCTTTCATACACTTATAGCTCTAGTGCATTCATTGCATGGTAATCCCTACTCACTCACATTGATATGTATTGATGGGCATCTCCGTAGCCCGTTGATACGCCTAGTTGATGTGAGACTATCTTCTCCTTTTTGTCTTCTCCACCATCCTATTCTATTCCACCTATAGTGCTATGTCCATGGCTCACGCTCATGTATTGCGTGAAAGTTGAAAAGGTTTGAGAACGTCAAAAGTATGAAACAATTGCTTGGCTTGTCATCGGGGTTGTGCATGATGTGAATATTTTGTGTGGTGAAGATGGAGCATAGCCAGACTATATGATTTTGTAGGGATAACTTTCTTTGGCCATGTTATTTTGAAAAGACATGATTGCTTTATTAGTAGGCTTGAAGTATTATTGTTTTCATGTCAAATAATAGACTGTTGCTTTGAATCACTCGTATCTTAATATTCATGCCATGATTAGACATATGATCAAAATTATGCTAGGTAGCATTCCACATCAAAAATTATCTTTTTTATCATTTACCTACTCGAGGACGAGCGGGAATTAAGCTTGGGGATGCTGATACGTCTCCGTCGTATCTATAATTTTTGATTATTCCATGCCAATATTATTCAACTTTCATATATTTTTGGCAACTTTTTATACTATTTTTGGGACTAACATATTGATCTAGTGCCCAGTGTCAGTTCCTGTTTGTTGCATGTTTTTTGTTTCGCAGAATATCCATATCAAACAGAGTCCAAACGGAATAAAAACTGACGGAGATTTTTTTGGAACATATATGATTTTTGGGAAGAAGAATCCACGCGAGACGATGCTCGAGGGGCCCACGAGGTAGGGGGCGCGCCCCAGGGTGTCAGGCGCGCCCTTGACCCTCGTGGCCACCCCGTAAGGCGGTTGGAGCCCTTCTTTCACCGCAAGAAAGCTAATTTCCGGATAGAGATCGTGTCAAAATTTCAGCCCAATCGGAGTTACGGATCTCCGGGAATATAAAAAAGGGTAAAAGGGAAGAATCTAAGAACGCAGAAACAAAGAGAGACAGAGAGACAGATCCAATCTCGGAGGGGCTCTCGCCCCTCCCGTGCCATGGAGGCCATGGACCAGAGGGTAAACCCTTCTCCCATCTAGGGAGGAGGTCAAGGAAGAAGAAGAAGGAGGGGGCTCTCTCCCCCTCGCTTCCGGTGGCACCGGAGTGCCACCGGGGGCCATCATCATCATCGCGATCTACACCAACACCTCCGCCATCTTCATCAATATCTCCATCACCTTCCCCCCTCTATCTACAGCGGTCCACTCTCCCGCAACCCGCTGTACCCTCTACTTGAACATGGTGCTTTATGCTTCATATTATTATCCAATGATGTGTTGCCATCCTATGATGTCTGAGTAGATTTTCGTTGTCCTATCGGTGGTTGATGAATTGCTATGATTGATTTAATTTGCTTGTGGTTATGTTGTTGTCCTTTGGTGCCCATCATATGATTGCGCGCGTGGATCACACCATAGGGTTAGTTGTATGTTGATAGGACTATGTATTGGAGGGCAAGAGTGACAGAAGCTTCAACCTAACATAGAAATTGATGCATACGGGGTTGAAGGGGGACCAATATATCTTAATGCTATGATTGGGTTTTACCTTAATGAACGTTAATAGTTGCGGATGCTTACTAATAGTTCCAATCATAAGTGCATAGAATTCCAAGTCAGGGATGACATGCTAGCAGTGGCCTCTCCCACATAATACTTGCTATCGGTCTAGTAAAGTAGTCAATTGCTTAGGGGCAATTTCGCAACTCCTACCACCACTTTTTCACACTCGCTATATTTACTTTATTATTTTTTTATCTAAACAACCCCTACTTTTTATTTACGTACTCTTTATTATCTTGCAAACCTATCCAAAAACACCTACAAAGTACTTCTAATTTCATACTTGTTCTAGGTAAAGCGAACGCCAAGCGTGCGTAGAGTTGTATCGGTGGTCGATAGAACTTGAGGGAATATTTGTTCTACCTTTAGCTCCTCGTTGGGTTCGACACTCTTACTTATCGAAAACTGTTGCGATCCCCTATACTTGTGGGTTATCAGTGATCAGTGTGTGATGGTGTTGGACTGATATTCTGGAAGTTGGGAGCGCAAATTAGAGTAACAAGAAACTTAATTTTGCTCGAGTGTTGACTGTGGTCAAGAAAAGAAGGGACTACAAGTTGCAGGTGGAGTCATATGGAGTCTTTGGAGTAGCAGCGGTTCTCATGGGATAAGCTCAAGTCTAGTGTACATGGAAGTTTGATGCATGGACAAATTCAAAATGGTGAAGAATATTCGTCAAGGTGGAGTTTGTTAGAGTTGTGTCGAATATAGTGTACAAGATAGGCTACAGTTGGACTTGCAGTTGTATTGTGTTTAGATAGGATATGGAGTCGTGTTCAAGTAAGACACTTGTATCATAGGCCTTTTTTATATAGCGGGGGTAAACACATGATGTAGCTTATGCCAACATAATTGCACGGGAGCACAGGGGAAGCCGGCGGCGTGTGCCGGTGTCGAGGACGACCTGGTGCGGTATTGTCGCGGTATCTTGGGGAGGAGCGTCCATAGTCAGGCCCCGGGAATGTAGCTATATTGATGAACCTCGTTAACAAATCTTGATGTTGTTCTCATGTAATTGCTTGATCCTCAGATGATCGATGGTATGCCTCGGATTTATTCTAACAAATCTGGCTAGGATACGAGCCCAATCATAACACAAGCTAGGATTGCGTATCGAAGCTTCTTGAATTTTCTAATTTGCTCTCACATCTCGTTGTTTTCGAGTTGCCTCTCATCTAGCTGATGTCGCAGTGGTCTATGGTAGTACTCCAGCAGCTTGCTTAAGTATTTCTTCACAAGATAGGCCCATATCCATGTGCGGAAACAGACTCATTTCTGCAACATATGTATACATAATGATGTGACCAACGTGAGATTTGTATGCATGCCAATTTGCTGACACGGAGAGAGATTTTCTGCCATATACTTTTCTACGGCCAGCGTGGATGAAGAACTCTCGTTCTAGATTCCATGTTGTGTAAGAAGCTTCCTTATCAAGAGGGCATTGACAGGCGCAAAGCAGCACGGGTGGCCTTGCCGGATTCAGGCTCACTCCGCCGTCGGTGGCGCACGATTTGCCGCCGGATCGAAACAGACACGCTGCTGTAGCGAGATGATTCGTCAGACATGACCGACTGCATGTGCCACGGTGGAGAGCTCATGGCCGAGCCAACATGGGCAGAGGCCCAATTTTTTGGTTCTATAACTATACCCAAAAAAGAATTCCACCCTTTGGACGGCAAAGTGAAACCCTAGCCCATGCTTTTGGGCCGGGCCCCATCGGCCCAGACTGCCCATATCTAGATGTTGTAAGCATTTGCTCCATCTGTCCCATGATGTAAGACGCTTTCCGACACGGAGTAGCTCTCCAAAAAAAGATGTTGTAAGCACCTAGTGGTATTGTTAGTCTCAAAACAAAAAAAACTAGTGGGATTGTTGATTCTAAAAGAAAAATCTAGTGGTATTATTGTAGAAAGTTTAACCACGAGTGGCACTTTTGCAAAGAAGTGGATTGTGCAGTAGGAGTAGGAGCTTCCTTGCTCTGTTCCCAAGCCAAGATCAGAATTCAGAAGTTGAGAGCACCCCAAAAAACAAAGGGACCCACGCGCAAAATGCTCGCGCTCCTGCTCTCCCCGCCGGCGGCGCCTCCGCCGTGCCTCGCGACGCTACGGCGGCGGCCTCCCGCGCCCCGCGCCTCCTCCGCCCCCGGCCGCGCCGCGGCCGTCCGGCCCCGCCTCGCCGCCGCGGCGCCCGGCCCCGCCGAGCCGGAGCCCGCGCCGCTGTCCGCCGAGGAGGAGGCCGAGCGCGCCAAGCTCGCCCAGGTGCCGCCCCGCTCCCTCCCCCGTCCCCCCGCTGATCTGCTGAGCCCTAGTTAGTAGTGACAGTTTGTGATACCATCGTGCTTAGTGGGGTTCCTGTTGCCCAACCAAAAGACCAACGCCGGCTCTGCCTCCTGGTCCAGTGCCTCTGGGAAATTCAGATTCTCGCAGCCTCTTGCCGTTTGCCCGATTGCTGCACGAATGACTGGGAAACCGTGAGGTACATGCTGACACTTCAGAGTTCGTGTTCATTAAGGATATGCAGACAGAGCATGGGCAATCCTTGTTCAATCCTGCAGGGCAGCAGGCCTGATACTGAGCAGTGGCGATGTAGTTCTTCTTCCAAGCGCAGCAGGGCTGATACTGGGCCAAGGGGTTGTGGTTTTTTCTCTACCAATGGGAGCTTTCCCTTCACCGCCCCCATGGGGGTGGTCCACAGGGTTCATAACTACCCCTCTTACTACGGGGCGTTTACCTAGCCAACACTTAGATACCTGCATCAACTAGTATATGTTTTGGGATGGATTTTTCTTTTCTTACTCCACACGCTTAATTTGTGCATCCACTTGCTCTCTGGTTAAAGACACTTTGCTGCACACCTTTTCTTTGTTCTATCAAAATCTTCGTGCTAATGAGGTGGCTACATGACTTCAACATGATATGTCAAACTTTCAATATTATTTTATCCACGATTCCTAAAGTTGCTACTGTCGTTTTGGTATTCTACTCTTAGTATGATATCTGGCTAAAAGTTAACGCTGTAAATCAAGTGTCCAGGTGCTGTTTCAGAATATGGTTTCCATGGTCCACTGATGACATTGCTTCTCTTCATGCTGTTTACTCGGCTCATATATCATCTTTTGCTCTGTGTTTTTTTTTTTTGGTTTGCAGGTTAGCAAAAGGCTAGAGAAAACAGCGCGGTATTTCAAGAATTTGGGTACCCTGGCATTCTGGTCTCAGTTGGTGTGCACAACCGTTTCGGCTGGGATCTTGTCGTTCTCCGCAGTTGCTACCGGGAATGCAACATCTCCCTTTACATTCTATGCGACCGGACTTGGCATCGTTGCCGCCTTTATGTCAGTGTTCCGGTCATTTGGTTACATCCGTCTTTCCAAAACGCTCAGGAGGACAGCAACCGAGCCTGAAAAGGTACTCAAGTTTCCCAAATAATTGTCCCGCTGCGCTATCGTTTTCTTCTCTGAAAAGCCATTGCTTCTACGCACCCACTACCTTTGCATATAAGAGTATGTGCATGACGTCTGATCTTGCCTACCTGTCGACAATCAACTTGATCTCATAAACACACCCAACTCATTTGATGGCATATGGTACCATAATATCATGGTACAACAATGCATCACCGCTACTTGATCTCTTTTGAAGTAACATAATATTGCTTGGTTCTGCTTATATGTGCATTTTAGCCAAAACTAAGTCGAGTGGCTCCTTCTACAGGCCCCTCCGCGTGCGGCTGTGGTTAAAAACCTGAGGAACAGTATTGTACTCAGCGTTGTCGGGATGGGGGCTGCGGTCCTCGGGATGCAGGCGACTGTTGGTGCTTTGGTAGCAAAAGCTCTCACTACCTCCTCGGTGCCCTACTACCAGGGGATATCCGCTGGCCAGAGCCCAGTTCTTGCTCTGGATGTTTTTCTCGTTCAGGTATGCATTGTGTCTTCCCTTCATTTTGATTGTTTGCAGAACGAGAAGAGCTTCCAGGGGTGGTCCTTTTCCTCCCATCTTGCAAAGTGGTCTGTTTGAGTTTTGTAATGTGATCTTTGATCTACAGGGTTAGTAACAAAATGTGCAATCTTCACAAATATTAAGAACACCTTTAAATTGCCGGACATAGGATCACATTTTCTACTCTCTCTCCTATCCATATGAATTGTCGTTGAAACAGATGTATCTAGGGAGTAGAATCTTTTTTAACTTGGCACTTCATTTTGAGTATTAATTGTCATTGTCTCTCGTCATGGACAGGCTTCAGCCAACACCATCCTCTCGCATTTTCTCGGGCTATCGAGCTCGCTGGAGCTACTGCGGTCCGTGACAATCTCTCCAGCAGATGCCGGCCCCGTCCCTCGACCGGCATGAGCTACATACAAACACGGCATACGGCTCCTGTTTTTTTTTCAACTTTTTTGGTTCCGCAACTGTATTCTGGCAGCAGCTTTTTTTTTCATTCTTCCTTTTTGTGTGTAGATCTTCTCGTTTGGTGACAAGTATCAGTATGTCCAGCTAGCTTGATTTTGCTCATGTGCAACTATCTACATATACTTGATGAAGAAAAAGAAATCGGTGCTGTCGAACCTCTGCTTATTACTTCAAACATATGTAGAGAAGTACTCCTGTACACGCCTACGTTTTGCGCCATCTGCTGATAACATAACTATCTGATACACGAACGGCATACCACTATACCAGTGTGTGACAACCATGGATGCCAAACACCCATGGGGCTATGGTCCACAGGTACACGCACAGGAAAACAGGCTCACAAGGCAAGCTTGAAATAAAGTTGCATTGCTTCTTTCACAGATATGATATGTGTTTTTACATTCAACACACAGGTAACACAGCCAGTTGCTCCCACTCTATGTTTGAGACAATGTAACCTATGCATAAGTACAAGATGAATGGAAACGAGATGTTAAAAAAGGAAAGAAAAAAGGATGACAAGGCATGTTTTCCCTATCTATATATGGATATGTCGAAGAGAAAACCCAGTCAGCGCCGCAGCTTGGTGTGGCGCAGCAAAGCACTATATCAACAGCGGGTATCCGAGATAACCGAAAAACTTGTCAAACCCTTGTTCTTCTCGCCGGTCCGAGTCAGCTTGAGCACCAATCTGCATGTCCAAAACTTGAATCCCCTTAGCACTGTCCCATCAGCCATCAAACTCTTTACCCTCATGATCCGAAGCGGCTTTGCTTGTGCATCAAGATTATGAAGGCCCGCATGCTGAAATGTTGAACTTTTCCCTGGTCCAAGTTCAAGCAGCAGTTAGCCTGTCACACTCTTGCCGTTCTCATGATCCGAAGAGGTTTGATTAGTGCATCAAGATCATCAGCCTCCGTGCCAAGTTCCCCTGAGTCCAGTTCCATCAGCTGTATGCCGTCTGGCGCATCAACACTCTGTATGCTGTCTGGCATATCAACACTCTGTATGCTGTCCGGCGCATCAACACTCTGTATGCTGTCCAGCGCATCAACGCCTTCTTCACCATCAATGTCAAGTGTGATAAAGTCAGTGAAGTCCCCACCTGAGAAAATATCATGTTGCTGTTTCTGTCTGTCATCTTGGCCTGAAGAAACTTTGCTTGTCTCGCTGTCATGTCTAATTCTGGTGTCAAAATACCGTCCCCAGCTACTGTTTTGGGGGGTGTCTGGTCTGCTTCTCTTAGGTTTGATTGTCTTCTTGGTGGGGTGATGAAGTTTGCACGTAGATTGTTGTGGGCACTCTCCTGTTGCCTCAAAGACTGGGCATGTGTAGCTGTGCTTTTTACGACACTGCTTGTAACAGAGGATTAATTCAAGACCATGAAAAGATTAGCAATGGAAGCCCCAAAAAGATCATGGAAGCCCCAAAGTTCAAAAGCTGAACCTGGTTGCAATGCAAAACCATGCAAAACTACACTGCAAGCATATCTGGCACAAACAAGTTCCAACAACAAAAAAGAACAACCTACTAACAAAATCTTCATTTTGATAACCTATCAACAGTTAAACGCTAAACCACCCACTGGATAATCCTCGTTGCCACGACTAAGAACATGCATGTCCTCCTAGATCCCAGCAAAAACACAAGAAGTCTCATGCAGTAAATTATACCTACCAAGAACTTTAAATTAATAATACTAAATGATTGGCAGGAGGGTAGGGCATATTATAGTTTACATCACATTCTGCAAGGGACATTTTTCACAATGGTTCAGTCTGGGTTTTTTTTTGGCAAGTTAACTATCAGCTTTTGAGGACAATGCTGAATTCCACCCCCTAGCAATAGTAATACTTGAATAAGATTGAAAGATTTCAGTAGTATCATTAAGTACCTCATCACCATCTGCACAGTATCCCTTTAGAAAATCTTCACAGGCAGGAGCCTTAGAGTTCACTTTCACATGCCTATAGGGACAAGCTGTGTTGGTACAGAGACCTGCCAGAATACAAATCTTATGATCAAGAAAAATGTAGCAGAAACAAAATTCTAAAATGATGCACTGCGAATGAAATGAATCACCTTTCAGAAAATAAGAACAATCTTGCATTCTTTCCGGGAGGACCTGCAGAACATACTCTTACAATGAAAGAAGTGTCAAATGCAAGATAGGCAATAGAATCAAGAAGAAATGTCTTACCTTGTGAGTGAGTTTACAGCTAGTATCAGAACACAGGCCTTTAAGAAATTTAGTGCAAATAGTCACTTTAGCAGGGTCATGAATATAGCGACACTCGCCCTTAGGCTTCTTGCACTCGCCAAACCGAGTGAAGAATTGACAGTACTGTCGTTTCTTTGCCAGGCGTGATCTAACAGTGTGCAAACTCCATCGAACTTTCTCATTTGCTAGCATGCGAGTTACTTTTTTGGGGTTTCTAACCAGTTGGTTACCTTTGCTAACACGCACATATCTGTTTCAGAATAAAGAGAATCAGAGAATAAATCGAAGTTGAAAGATCCTAGATGCAAACAAGTTCTATTTTAAGACGGCATCATGCAAGCAATAGCATATGGTCAAAAAGATACCCATTGCAAGTTGATGACCTCCTCAAATCTGAAGAAGCTTGATTGTTGTTTCTTAACTGATTGCCAGCAACAGATAAAGAGTATTGATCTGCAAATTTTGACCAATATCAAGTAAAAACAAAAAATTATATACTGACCAGATGAATGATCAGTGTCGTTACATCCACTGGAAGCACTGCTATATGCAATTACTATTAACCAATAAGAGAAGGTCCTTAAATTATGGCATAAGAGAGCATGTCTCATGCACTGCACTTCAAAATGGAATCGCCACAAAGTGATGATTTAGCTAACTAAGACCAGCAGTAAAATGTCCAGCCAGTAGGTAATTCAACTTTAGACTTGTAATATAGTGGACCACAGAAGTATTATAGAATAAAAATGCAACTGGGAATCTGTCTTGCAATATGGTGTAGCATGGAAGTTATGTTATTACACTAAAAAAGAGCAATTGAGAAGCAGGAGCAGCCAAACTTATGTATCTCACGTATAAATTATTTTAGCAGTTGAGTCATTCTTCTGTAGTGGCAATAAGTTTAACACATTACCATTTCTTCCAGTATAATGGAGATATTGCCGTTTCCGTTTTTCTCCTCTCTTTTTTTCAACGTCAGCAACTGCCAATGTAGCCTCCTGCAATCCAGGTTGTAACTTTATAAAACGCACCATATATGCACTACACAATAATGTGGTCTTGATATGTAAATGGTTAAATGCATTTTCAAAAGTTGGTTGCATGGCTGCTCTTATGACTAGTTAAATAGCAGTCAAGTATAATCAGCACTAATATAGGCAAGAATCAGCATTCTCGTTAGACATTAGCCGACAAAGTAGTTAGAAACTTCTTGAGAGACAACAAAATTCAACCAGTAACATAAATCAAGTCGTCTCCCAAATACTTCTTGTGGGCTTCCCATCAGAACATAATACAACAACAGCAACAGCAACAACAACAACAACAACAACAAAGCCTTTAGTCCCAAACAAGTTGGGGTAGGCTAGAGGTGAAACCCATCAGAACATAATGATCTGATGAAAATAACTCCAACTGGCTCTTACGGAATACTGAATACGAAAAAATATGCACAAAGAATATCAATTAAGTTACCTCGTTAACCTTTTGAGAACGCTTCTCAAGAGATCGTGACCATTTCAAACTTGATCCACCAACACTTAACACGCCAGATTTCCGTATAGAGAATCCATTAGTTGAGACAGTATAAATCATATCTCTCTTCTTGGTTTGTAATAGTTTTCTGTTACATGATAAGGGGCAAAGACTTGCTATAAACAAATTGAATGAATGGCTCAATAGAGAAAGAAAGAAGTTCAGGCTAGTCTGCTAATGTTACCTGACTATTCGTAAGGAGCTCACATTCTGAGTGTGACTGTTTCTAAAATTCTTGCAGTATATTTTTCTTTTCCATGGAAGAATACGTGGGAAGGCCTTCGCATAACTAGTTCCCGCAGATCCTTTCCTCTGTGGTTGATGCCCACTGAGTGTCCACACGTGCGAGGAAGTTCCCATATTATTTGTCTGAAGAGCTGCATTTAGAAATGTTTGAGCAAATGGTAGTTTAATGAGTTAGCATTGCTTTCTTATTCAAGTATAAGGTTGCAGTTGTGGTATGCCTCAGAAGGAAAACAAAGAATACAAGAAAACAGAATACCTTTATGTGGTCTCTCCTTTAAACCATTGATACTGTTGTTCGAGGATGCAATTTGTACATTACTCTCACCTGAATTTAAGCTCTCAGCAGGTGCAATCTCTTTTGTATTCTGACCATCAGAGGAAGATGAACTCAAAATAATCTGATTTTTCCGCTTCTTGAAATATAAATCAGAGGCTGTGGGTGGCTGCTGTGATAAAACCTTATCTGTAGAACTTTTAGTCGGGTCATCAGGGTGCTGCCTCTGTGCAGCAACCAATTGATTTGATTTCGGTCTAACATAAACCACTTTACTAGCATCTGAGGGTTCAGGTGTTTGTGCACTTTTAATGCTTGGGGTATCAACACCTGAGTTTAATTGCCTAGCCGAATCTTCTTTTTCAGTTTCAGGAACATGCTGCTTGGGCAAAGTTTTAGGCAACTGCTCTGGAAGGCTTGTGGTTGAATTGATGGATTTGGCATGAAGTGGTAAAGGAGGAGTCTTAGGTCTTTCAACTGTAAAGCTCGAACGTGCTGCAGAATCATTTGAATCAACTTTCCTGACAAAGTTCATGCTTCTCCTCATCACAGGCTTATTCAACTTATTCTGAGTATCCAGACTAGAAGAATGAGAAAGTTTTCCTGTTGCTGGATTTCTAATAAGGGCGTTACCCTTGCGTATATAAGAGTTTTGAGTTTTGTCATTCTGCCTTGGTGGTTGTTTAGGCGGTAATCCTGAAGGCTGTGAACTGGGCAAAGATGTAGAAGATGTCATGTCACCACGATGCCATGTCTTGTGCCTTGGATTTGAACTTACACGAGGAGGCTCTCGGGATGAACTGGGCAAATTCGCCTGTTTAGGAGCTACCTTGGGAGGCATAGAGCTTGTACAATTCATCTGAGGAGAATTCCCCACAGGGTTTCCAACCGAGTCCAATCCTGCTCTCCTGCTATCCTCCTTTGGTGCTAAGACTGGCAAACTAATAGAAGGTAAAGTAGATTTGCATGGTTGATGATCCTTTTTAGCTTCTGACACAATGGATTCAATCCAAGAAGACAACAAATCTCGCTTTGTGCTTGAGTTAACCACAGTACCTTCAGTATTACTGTTATAGGTATTATTATCTGGCTCAACAGATACCTGAGGAGAAAGCGTTGTATCCATCACATCAGTAGATTCCACAGCTGGGATGGCAGGTTCAATTGGGTTACCCACAGGATTATCCACCATCTGATGATCATGTTGATCAACAACATTTATTGAACTAATAGAGTGCAAACCAGAGAGAACTACCTCCCCATGTTTCTCAACATCACCACTGATTCCTTTATTACTGTCATAGGTATTATCCGGCTCAACAGATACCTGAGGAGAAACTAGCTCTGCATCCATCACATCAATAGATTCTACAGCTGGGATAGCAGGTTCAGTTGGGTTGCCCACAGAAATATCCACCATTTGATTATCATGTTGATCTACAACATTTATTGAACTAATAGAGTGCAAACCCGAGAGAACTATCTCACCATGTTTCTCAACAACGCCACTGATCTCTTTGGGTGTCAATGAGTCTGACTGAGGCATATCACTACCAGATACAGATAGCCTAATGCTGTTAACCTGACTAGAGAAAGCATCCACACTTCCACACTGCTCCAAACCTTGTGCAGTATCATGATCCTGACTAACAGAAGTGTCATTATCCACGCTCTGATCCAAACCTATCCTATCTTTCCTAACAGTAGCATCGTTAGTCACAAACTGCTCAGACATAGCAATGCTGTTGACCGCTGGCGGTAAAGTCAGCCAATTTTGAGAACCTACACCAACTGAGTCATCATCAGCCACACCTTTTTGTTTTACAAGACTATCAAATTCTGTCACTGTGGAAACATCTAATCCTTTCTGCCCTTCCAGCAGCTCATGGTTTTCCTTGAGCTGTCGCTCACTTTCGATGTTATTACTGAAATAGAAATTACTGCCAAGTGTCAAAGTTGTAGGAACAGACTGCTCGCTGTTACCAGAAGATGAAGATTCACGGGAATGTGCCAAGGGAAAATCAATCTCGGGAGACAGATGACCTCTATGAAGATTGATCAGTTCTGCTACCTGAGCTGTAGCACCCCTTTCTATACCATTATTCAAAACAATATCCCGGGTTAAATCCTCCATAAGATCATCATCTAATGGTGGCACATTCATGCTTTCAACATTTCTGGAACATGACAGATTAAAGAAATCTCTACCTTCAACTTCCAGGGGAGCATCTGTTTCATTGAAAGCAGTTCCGTCATTGAGAAGATTTTCCTTGTGGCTATTGCCGAATCCACCAGCTAAATTAAATTCTGGAGTGCTCCCAGAATTACATGTGGTGGTAGCATGTCTTTCAGTTGACCCCATGAGGCTTTTGCCCACTTTCCTCCCAACAAACTTGCTCATGGTAGTTTCTGATGTATCAGGAGCTTCCAAGTGGTGTATTATTTTCGAAGTGTTAGTTTGACATAATTCTATGGGGATTTGGCTCTCTTTGGTCCTGGTATCCTCATTCACATCGAGTTCCCTTGTATTAGAAATCTTCACATGGTGTGCCACAGAAACATTACCAATACTATTTTCATCTAAACCAGTCAGAATCATACCCTCACCTTTCTGAGCACCCTTTCTCTTGCATATAGTAACTTCTGGTGTACTACTTACACGGCGAACATCCTCTTCGCTTGTGTTAATCAAGATGTCATTGTCTTCCCTCCTAGCATCCTCACTTCCAGAAATTTCTGCCGTATCATGATTTACAGTAACTCCATTTGTGCAAACAGTGTTTTTTTTACTGACATTCTTAGGAGCTCTGCTCTCTTTCATGCTAGATTCTGTATGCCTATTAGAAATTCTCAGAGGATTACTTGCAACTGCAGCACTCGTTTCACCTGAAAGAGGCATGATTTCACCCTCCTCCTGATAATTATCATTCGTAGACACCAAAGTTGCACTCCTAACACCTGAATCCATGGAGCTCCTATCTCCTTTCCCAGGATGCTCACTTCGTCTTGTAGCAAGTGCTTCTGTAGATTTAATGGCTGAAGCAGCAATAATATCACCTCGACCCATGGAGCTTCTATTGTCTTCCTTTCCAAGGTGCTTACTCCCACTACGATTTGTTGAATCAAGAATTTTCTTGGACTCGATGGCTGAAGTGGCTTTCCTTTTACATGGATTTATCGAGTTGCTATTTTCACCCTTCTGGACATTCACACCATTACCAGCTCCAGCTGTACCACTAGTGCTTACCATATTATGTTCAGATACAGTATCCTTTTCCAGCGATGAGGTTATGATTTCACCCTCTTCTTTTTCAGAAGCATTTGCAATAGCATCAATATTATCCCTCTTCTCAGATACAATTTCGCTACTAATTTGTTTATCCTTGCCAACAATCCTCCTCACAATCTTCTTGATAACTATCTTCTTCACTTTCTTGACACCAGCCACAGGACGACCAGCTAAGCCCAGACTTTTACTAGGGGAATCTGACACATTCTCCTGAACATTATCATGCTTCCCAGGAAGCTTCTCAACAAACCCTTCTTTTTCCTTGGACTCCGGTGAAGGTTTCACAAGAACTGAGGACAACACCTTCCTAACATTCTTTCCAGCATCCTTCTGTATTACCTTAGTGCTGTCAACCTCATTACTACCAGCACTTTTTGCCTTGCAGTCCACAGAGATCACGCTGGCCAATCCCTTTGAAGCAGAGCCGGCAGTGCTCGACTTGGCTGGTGAAATATGCAAGGCCTTTGGCGGTGGCGGTGGCGGCGGCCGTGTAGCAGCAGCAGGGCCCTCCTCTATCCTCTGCCACACAGAAAGTCTCCTTGGGGCAGGCTCCTTCTGCGGAGTGCGCCTCGGATGCGCGACAATGGTGGCACGTGGCGAGCGCGGCGAGCCACGCTCACCAGACAGCGTTGACGTCTGTGAAACCATCTGAATCTTCCTGCTGCCCTTGCTGTCGCTGTGTGTTGAGAAGCTCTCGTGGCTGTAGCCAGGATGCGCAGGGGCCCTATCTACAAAGCTGTCAACCGCGGCGTAGCTGGCATGGGGCTGCTGCCTCTGATGGCGTGAAGGCAGCGGGCCAGAGCTGGAGGTGCTCTCGATGTCGACCCGGTCATGTAAGGCGCACCGCTGCTTCTTGCGCGGGCTGGGCGGCGGCGAGAGACGGTGCTGGTGGGGGGACGTGTATCTGCGCCTGTCGTCCTCAGGCTCCTGGTGAGCAGGGGCGTATCTGCGCCTGTCTTCCTCTGGCTCCTCCTGGTGAGCAGGGGGGTATCTGCGCCTGTCTTCCTCTGGCTCCTGGTGAGCAGGGGCGTATCTGCACCTGTCGTCCTCGGGCTCCTGGTGAGCAGGGGCGAATCTGCGCCTGCGCTCCTCAGGGTCCTCCCACGGGGGCTGCTGATGCTGCTGTTGATGGTGGTGGTGGTGCTGCTGCTGCTGCTGTTGATGGTGGTGCTGTGGCTGCTGATGCTGCTGGTGGTGGTGCTGGTGGTGGTGCCCAGCGTTGCGGCGGAACTCCTCGTCGGGGTGGCGCTGGTGGCCGTGGTAGTGGGGAG
>NC_041392.1:717252329-717297332 GCF_002162155.2 Triticum dicoccoides
GCTGCTGGTTGTGGTAGTGGTGGAGGCGCGGGTGGTGGTCGGAGGGGGGCGGGTGGTGGTACGGCGGCGGCGGGAAGGCCTCGTACGGGTCGTACTGCTCGTGCCTGGACCGCACGGGCCCGCCGCCCCCTCCCGGCGCGAAGTGGCCGCCGTTGTGGTGGTGGTGGTGCTGCTGGGCGGGGTAGTAGTGCCCGCCGCCGCCGCCGCGCCGGTGGTCGTAGGGCGGGGCCGGATCCATGGCCGCGCGCCGAGTCGCCGGTGGGGGGAGGGGAATTCTAGGGTTTGCGCGAGATCTCTCGCGGGTGGGGAAATCGGCTTTGGCTTTGCTTGTGTTGCTCTGCTTGCTTGGCCAGCCGGCAAGGAGACGGCAGGAGCTGGGGGTGGCTGGCGCTAGGGTTTGGGGTGGGGTGGGATCGGATCTGTGGATGGCGTCGGCCGGCGGCGGTGGGCGGGGCGCGTGCGTACGGTGCGGCGCCAGGGTTGGGTTGGCCTTAATACTAGGTAGGTAGGCCGGTTCGCATCGGCTAGGCAAGGCAAGGCACGCGACCTGTTCCGACGGTCGAGGATGTCCGGCGACTTGCCACATGCGTGACTTGCCCTTGCCTTCTCTTTTCTTTTTCTTTTTTTCGAGGGCCGACTAGTGTCTTCTCCTCCGGCGGTCCACTCCCCATGCTCCGTCGGCCAACGACGATTCGATAAGGCAAAAAGGTGACGAAGGTCAGTTAGGACGGTAAAGTTAGAGTGATGATATCATGTCGTTGTCGAACTGGGTCTGTTATGATTCAAGGGGTCGACAAGAGCCCGCGTGGACAAGGCTAACTAGTAAGAATGTTATGGAGTTACCCATCACATTGTTTTGCTTTAACGGTTGGTAAAATAAAATGGAGCATGCATCAATATGGTGTGTTTGGACAGACAACTCCCATATAGGTCCAGGAGTTGATGTATACTTCCTATGTCCGGGTTTGTTGGACCAGAGGGCCGGCGAAGGCCGCTGGTATTTATAAGGCCACCTCGGTTATAGTGCTTAGTTAATCGAGGAAATCAATAGCTTTCTATTGTGTGCAATGCGCGGTTTAATCGTGGTGTCTCTCTCTGAAAGGGCATGCAAGGCTTTTGTATACGTAATCGCGCGGGGATGCATGTGTGCCGAGTAAATTAGGGGGTTATCGAGGAATTTATATGAGTAAATTTCCCACGTTAGTTGGTGGTTTCCATATAGTTATCTCCACACGTATTACCATGATCTTGCCTCTCTTGGTTGAGAAGATGCGAGAACGCAAACCAAGTGAAGATTGAGGGAGTGAACTAATGAGATGTGGTGATTCTCGTGGAGGTTGTATCTGGCATAAGCCACTATTTTTTTGTCCATTGATTTGGGGCCCCATTAGCAAAAAAAATTTTGCCATGGTGGGACAAAGAAACAATACCATGTGGAGCGCCGGAAGGGCTTCATATACTAGTTCAAGTTTTAGAAAGTTTGTAGTAAGAAAGTGGGTCAAAGCACCATCAGGCAGGCACACATCGGGTAAGAGCACAATATGTGTAATGCTCATCGATAGATTGTAAAGAAAAATAACACGACTCATGGACACAAGTGGCATGGATGATTGTAAGGTCATTTCCCTACTTTGTGTTTTGGAGGATGATGACAACCCTTTATTGACCTAATCTTATGCTAAGTGTTTCAGGTTTCGGTTTTAGGTCTTCTTCGGTTAGCTATTCTCTTTGAAGAAAAAAGGATCGAAGACGATGTTTTCTACACGTTTGTTTATCTCTTTTGGTCATAGGGAACCCGTACTATCAAGAGGGAATCCACATTGGAAAGTGTTGGCGGTATCCATTCATGTACACTTACCTCACCCCTCTCTTGTCTTCCCCTTCCTTCCTACTGTCTACTGTGGGCTCCAACGGTTGTACCGCTCTCCGGAGCGGTTGTACCGCTGGGTCTTGGCGCTGACCAGCTTTGTTCGAGCGGTTGTACCGCTGCTTCCGGGAGGTGGTACCGCCAATGCTCAACAAGGACTAGGGCGGTTGTTCCGGCCAGGCACCGCCCAAGTACCGATCTGGCCTCTGTTTTGATGCGGTACTCGTGCGGTGGTGGCCCGGTTGGTCCGGTCGTACCGGTACCACCGGGGTCCGGAACGGTTATACCGCTCATGACTTAGCCGCCCGAGCGCTCGAGGCCATGCGGTTGCACCGGCCCGGTACCGCTCGATTACCGCACTCAGGGGTGACTCCCTTCTTGTTGGGGAACGTAGCAGAATTTTAAAATTTTCTACGCATCACCAAGATCAATCTATGGAGTCATCTAGCAACGAGGGAGAGGGGAGTGCATCTACATACCCTTGTAGATCGTGCGCGGAAGCGTTCAAGAGAACGGGGTTGATGGAGTCGTACTCGTCGTGATCCAAATCACCGATGACCTAGCGTCGAACGGACGACACCTCCGCGTTCAACACACGTACGGTTGGGAAGACGTATCCTCCAACTTGATCCAGCAAGGGGGGAGGAGAGGTTGATGAAGATCCAGCAGCACGACGGCGTGGTGGTGGAAGCAACGATGATCTCGGCAGAGCTTCGCCAAGCACAGGGGGATGGAGGAGTGTCACAGGAGGGAGAGGGAGAGGCCAGGGGATAGGGTGCGGCTGCCCTCCCTCCCTCCCACTATTTATAAGACCCCTAGGGGGGGCGCCGGCCCTAGGAGATGCCATCTCCAAGGGGGGGTGGAGTGCCCCCCAAGCCAAGTGGGGCGCCCCCCACCCCTAGGGTTTTGAACCCTAGGCGCAGGGGGAGGCCCAAGGGGGGCGCACCAGCCCACTAGGGGCTGGTTCCCCTCCCACTTCAGCCCATGGGGCCCTTCGGGATAGGTGGCCCCACCCGATGGACCCCCGGGACCCTTTCGATGGTCCCGGTACAATACCGATTACCCCCGAAACTTTCCCGATGGCCGAAACTTGACTTCCTATATATAAATCTTCACCTGCGGACCATTCCGAAACTCCTCGTGACGTCCGGGATCTCATCCGGGACTCCGAACAACTTTTGGGTTACCGTATACTAATATCTCAACAACCCTAGCGTCACCGAACCTTAAGTGTGTAGACCCTACGGGTTCAGGAGACACGCAAACATGACCGAGACGACTCTCCGGTCAATAAGCAACAGCGGGATCTGGATACCCATGTTGGCTCCCACATGCTCCTCGATGATCTCATCGGATGAACCACAATGTCGAGTATTCAATCAATCCGTATACAATTCCCTTTGTCAATCGGTACGTTACTTGCCCGAGTCTCGATCGTCGGTATCCCAATACCTCGTTCAATCTCGTTACCGGCAAGTCACTTTACTCGTACCATAATGCATGATCCCGTGATCAACCACTTGGTCACATTGAGCTCATTATGATGATGCATTACCGAGTGGGCCCAGAGATACCTCTCCGTCATACGGAGTGACAAATCCCAGTCTCGATTCGTGCCAACCCAACAGGCACTTTCGGAGATACCTGTAGTGTACCTTTATAGTCACCCAGTTACGTTGTGACATTTGGCACACCCAAAGCACTCCTACGGTATCCGGGAGTTGCACAATCTCATGGTCTAAGGAAATGATACTTGACATTCGGAAAAGCTATAGCAAACGAACTACACGATCTTTGAGCTATGCTTAGGATTGGGTCTTGTCCATCACATCATTCTCCTAATGATGTGATCCCGTTATCAATGACATCCAATGTCCATAGTCAGGAAACCATGACTATCTTTTGATCAACGAGCTAGTCAACTAGAGGCTCACTAGGGACGTGTTGTGGTCTATGTATTCACACATGTATTACGATTTCCGGATAACACAATTATAGCATGAACAATAGGCAATTATCATGAACAAAGAAATATAATAATAACCATTTTATTATTGCCTCTAGGGCATATTTCCAACATTATGTTCCTATGCGGTGGTTGGGCGGTGGCTGGGCGGTTGGTCCGGTTGTTCTTTTTAACCGGTACTACCGCTTGGTCGCCCGGTTGTACCGCCTGGTAGGGTTCTGCACGTAGACTATGAGTCCTGGTTGTACCGGGACTAGGAGCGGTTGTACCGCTGCAGCACTGAGAGCATAGTAACGGTTGGATTTTTAGGGTTGCTATATAAGGGTGCTTCTTCCACCTACCACATCCACCTCTAACCTCTCTCTTTCCACCATTAATGCCACTCAAGCTCTCTTTGCCCGATCTCTTTCTCTAGCCACTCAAACTTGTTGATTTGCTAGGGATTGAAGGAGGAGACCTAGATCTACACCTCCACCAAAGGATATTTGCTTCCCATACTTTCTTGTGTGGATTTTGTTACTCTTTGGGTGCTTTGTGCACCCTAGACGGTTGAGGTCACCTCGGAGCCATATTCCATTGTGGTGAAGCTTCGTGGTTTCGTTGGGAGCCTCCAATTAAGTTGTGGAGTTTGCCCCAACCTTGTTTGTAAAGGCCCGATTGCCGCCTCCAAGGGCACCAATAGTGGAATCACGACATCTTGCATTGTGTGAGGGCGTGAGGAGAATACGGTGGCCCTAGTGGCTTCTTGGGGAGAATTGTGCCTCCACACCGCTCTAACGGAGACGTACTTCCCCTCAAAAGGAAGGAACTTCGGTAACACATCCTCGTCTTCACCGGGTCCACTCTTGGTTATCTCTTACCTTTACTTGTGCAAGCTCATTAGTGTTACTTCTCTTGCTTGCGTGTTTGCTTGTTGTTGTTGCATCATATAGGTTGCTCACCTAGTTGCATATCTAGACAACCTACTTTGATGCAAAGTTTAATTTGGTAAAGAAAAGTTTAAAAATTGTTAGTTGCCTATTCACCCCCCCTCTGGTCAACCATATCGATCCTTTCAATTGGTATCAGAGCCTCATCTCTTTATTAAGGACTTTGCCGTCCGAAGAGTATGGTTGATACCATAAACGATGTGGAGGAACACTCCGGTGTGAATCCGATCTCGTCTACGGGCGATGGGGGAACCTCGATCTCTCGTGAGGAGTTCAATGTGGCCTTGGAGACATTGAAAACCTCTTGAAAGCATGTTTACTAAATTCATTGAAGGGCTTAAACTCTCCACCGCACCATTGAAAGTGGGTGATCCCACTGACAAGGTGACGGATGCTATCTCCGACAAGGGGGAAGCTAGTAGTGAAAAGGCTCCTTCTTCTAGTGGTAAAAATGGCACCGGCATCTTTGCTCATGTGGAACCACCACTTGTTTATGGTGGACCGGTTCCTTCCACTCATTTGAATCATGTCGGTCCTCCCCCTAAGATTGTGAAAAATGAGGACTTCGATTCTTGGGTTTATCGCTTTAAGCGACATTTAAATCATTTGAACACTAATCTTTGGAGAATCATTGAAGAAGGTTTCCATCTGCATGATCCAAGCAACTTCACTCCTCGAGGAGCCGTGGATAATCAATTCAGTGAGAATGCTCTCTTCATCATCCAAGATGCTATTCCACTCGAATATCTACCTCATCTTCGGCCTTTCGCCTTGGCGAAAGATGCATGGCTTTGTGTTGTTTCTCTCTACCGGGGAAGCGCAAGCATTCAACGCTCCAACTATGAAGTAGTGCAAGATGAAGCTGATGAGTTTGCAATGAAAGAAGATGAAGAACCTCGTGAGCTTTATCAGAGAGTAACCAAACTCGCAGTCTCACTCCGAGATCACGGGAGCAAGGATACGGATGACAATTGGATCAAGCGCAAATTCCTCAAGGCAATGATTCCTTACCACAAGGCCATGTCCTCCGTTATTCGTCAAAGGCTGGACTTCCACAGTTTGACCTCAAGTGAAGTGTTGGATGAGTTTGTGGCTATGAACATCTTGGACAAGACCGCCGACAATGCGGTGCTTCATTCTCAAAGGGCAAAGAAGCCCAACCTTGCATTGAAGGCCAAGGTTTGCGTTGAAGAAGAAGAAGAGGAAGAAGAGGAAAGCAATCCCGAAGATACAAAGTATGCATATCATGAACACATGGCACTTGCTTCAAGGCAATTTTGGAGTAAGAAAAACTCAAGGCCAAACTTCAACAAGAAAAACTCTAGTGGCACGAAGAGCAAGCAACGTGTAAGGACTTGCTACAACTGTGGCAATGTGAGTCATTTTGTTGTGGAGTGCCCGTATGAGAAGAGGGAAGACAATGGTGGCAAGCTCATTCGAAAGGACAAAGCCAAGTCTTTCCCCAACAAGAGCAACTTCATCAAGAAAACCCCTCACAAGGCTTTGGTGGTTCAAGAAGAGTACCATGAGGATGAGGATGATGATGAAGATGGTGAGTCGGTTGCCATGGCCTCCGTTGCCATTGCAAAAACTCCACGAATATCTCTCTTCGACTCACCCAATGAGAACATCACCGCCAAGTGCCTCATGGCTAAATCCACCAACAAGGTAACTCCCAACATCAAAACTATCATCATTAATAATCCTTCCTTGACGGATTGCATTGACGAATATGAGGGATCTAATGTGGAAGAAAATTAGTTTGAGTCCTTTATGGGTAAACTCAAGGGTAAATCCAAGAAGCATTTTGTTGCTCTCTTGGAACAACTTGGTGAAGCCAATGACGTGATCGAGTCTCATGAAGATACCATCTCCAAGATGGAGGGGCATAGTTGTGACTATGCCGATGAGATTTCAGATCTTTCCCATGCTCTTGAGGAAGAGTGTGGTCTTCGTTTGGCTCTTGAGGAGTCACACAACGATGATCATGCTAAGTTAAAGAAAGATCTTGATCATGCTATCATTGTTTCTCGTGTGCTAAACTCCGAGAAGGCCGAACTTGGCGTTGATCTTGTTAGGCTCAAAGAGGAGTTTGATCTACTTGACAAGGCTCACAAGGTCTTGAAGGGTGCTCATGCTAGCCTCAAAGAGTCTCATGATCAACTCCAAGTAAAGCTAACCAAGGAGAAAGCCACCTTTCCTCATATGATGTTAATTGATAATGAAAATGCTACTAACCCGTGTTGTGAGCATGTGCATCTTGTTGAGGAGAACGCTAAGCTAAAGGTGCAACTTGAGAAATGTCTTGTGTCTTGCATACAAGGCGAGAAGAGCCTTGTCGGTGTCAAAACCGGTGGATATCGGGTAGGGGGTCCCGAACTGTGCGTCTAGGCCGGATGGTAACAGGAGGCAAGGGACACGAAGTTTTACCCAGGTTCAGGCCCTCTTGATGGAGGTAAAACCCTACGTCCTGCTTGATTAATATTGATGATATGGGTAGTACAAGAGTAGATCTACCAAGAGAACAGAGAGGCTAAACCCTAGAAGCTAGCATATGGTATGATTGTTGTTCTGTATGTTGTCCTACGGACTAAAACCCTCTGGTTTATATAGACACAGGAGAGGGTTAGGGTTACACAAAGTCGGTTACAATGGTAGGAGATCTATATATCCGTATCGCCAAGCTTGCCTTCCACGCTAAGGAAAGTCCCTTCCGGACACGGGACGAAGTTTTCAATCTTGTATCTTCATAGTCCAGGAGTCCGGCTGAAGGTATAGTCCAGCCATCTGGACACCCCCTAATCCAGGACTCCCTCAGTAGCCCCTAAACTAGGCTTCAATGACGACGAGTCCGGCGCGCAGATTGTCTTCGACATTGCAAGGCGGGTTCCTCCTCCGAGTACTTCATAGAAGATTTTGAACACAAAGATAGTGTCCGGCTCTGCAAAATAAGTTTCCACATATTGCCATAGAGAGAATAATTTTTACACAAATCTAATCTGCTGACGTATTCCGTAGCGTGACACACCACGGCCAAGCCTTTATCCGAATCGTTTTATTATCCCACCTCAGCGTGTCATGCGAGGCAGTTTCCTTGGCACGTCTTGTTAAGCAGAGATCGTGTCCCCTTATTCCGGGATTCTCATCAATAAGGGAGTGGGTAACCCAACCGCTTCTAGGACTCCTAGATTATAGGCAAGTCCAAACGGCCACGGAGAGGACGCTTGATATTCACCCTCTTTATAAAGGGACAAGGCTTTTATTTTTTTCCCTCCCGTGCTCAATCGAATCCTTCCCCCACCTCAAGCTCAAACACCCAAAGTTCAGGTCAGGTGCTCCAAACCTTCAATCATGTCCGGATCTAGCCTTCAAGGCCGATGGGTGCCTTCCTCCGTCACAGAAGAAGACATCAAAAAGTTGAGGGAGGCCAGATATCTGACCGCCGAGATTTTGCATCGGCTGCCTGCCCGAGGGCAGGCCGTCCCCTCCCCCGAACCCAACGAGAATGTCGTGTTTGTCTCCCACTTCCTCCGAGGTCTAGGCCTTGCTCTGGATCCTTTCGTCGGGGGTTTGATGTTTTATTACAGGCTAGATTTCCATGATCTAGCTCTGGACTCCTTTCTTCATATCACGACATTTATTGTCGTGTGTGAGGCTTTCCTCCGGGTTACCCCTCACTTCGGCATGTGGCTTAAGACCTTTGAAGTAAAGCCGAAGATGATCGAGGGGCAACATGCAGCGTGTGGAGGTGCCTCAATATGCAAGATGACGGGAGCTCCATGGCCCAAAGGTTCCATTTCAGAGGTGTCTGAATTGTGGCAACAGGAGTGGTTCTACATCACGGCTCCTAGAAGTGCCAAGTGGGCGGCCGCCCCTGTTTTCCGCTCGGGCCCTCCCCCATAACTGATGTCATGGATCAGCAGAGGTCTGAGCTGGGGTCCAGCCAAGGACGTGCCTATACTGCAAAGCCGCATTCGAGATCTCTTCAATGGAGATTTTAGTTTGGTTGAGGTAATACAAGTTATGCTGGTTCGTCAAGTCCAGCCTTGCAAACGCCGGCCCCTTCACTTGTGGGAGTTCAATCCCGAGGGACCGCGTGTCATTCAAAATTTCCTCGGCCTGACGCACGAGGAGATGTACAAGTCATTCTTCGGACCTCAGGTAGAGTGTCCGGAAATCACCGAGGACGTGAGCCTGAGCAGTAACCGCGCCGCCGAACAAGTAAGGAATCTTTCGGCCGAACATACTATCTCTCATTTGTTACAAAGTTATTTCTGAGAGTTCGCTTTTTGACCAAGACTGGCTAAAAAGGCGAAGTTGATTCGGTGTTCGGCCCCCCTCCTTGAGGGTTTGGACAATCCGGTATTGGAAAAGATGCTCCAGGTCACACCTTGCCCGGAGCCCTTGAAGGAAGATACTGGGAAGGATAATCCGAGCGGACGCGGGCCCCCAACGCGGCCCATTCTAACCGAGGGAGCGAGCGTCTCCATGAAGGAAGACGACCAGAGGAGGAAAAGGACTGCGCCCGGGGATTCGGAAGCCGAAGCTTCCAAACGGGAGAAGAAGTCTCCCACAGAGGGTCCTACCTTGGGGGGTGCTTTTGCCGCACAAAGTCCGTGGGGGGATCAATTCTCAAGCGAGTCGTAAGTGACCCGAAATACTTTAATGGTACAGGTATGCCATATTTTTCTTCTGAGAAAATAACCACCGCATATATCTTTGCAGTTCAGGCCTTAGCCCCTCCCAAATGAGCTTGTCTTCGGGGGATCTTCTTCCAGAGATGATGGAGAGCGAAACGCCTCCTCTGGACCCCTCCGCTCCGGAAGCGGGCGACCCCGAAGTGTCGTCGCGAAGAGCCTCTCCGAGTCCGGTGAGGCCAGAAGATAATCCCATTGACCCTCGAAGCTCCCAGTGACCGGCTCCCAAAGAGAGCGGACAAAAGAGTCTGGCACCGTCTGGTGTGCGATCGGATGTTCTGAGGGAGTTGGTGGGGCGAGCGGCCATCTCAGATGAACACTATGTGCTGATGAATACGGTGATGGAGAGAATCTCGTCCGCTGAAAGCGGATTGCATGAAGCTTTTATGAGTCTACTGACAGGCTTTGAGATACGTAAAATAATGTATGATAGTCCTGCACATGCTAGGTGTGCCCTATGTAGATAGTAGCCCCTGAGACTCTAGTTGTCGTCGGAAACGACGACGAACAGAGGATCATATTCCCAGGTAATAACCATACTGCCTCTATGTGCAGGTGATGAAAGCTCCGGTGGCTAGCCGGACTAGCGAGTTTGCCCATTTAAAATGGCAGTTGGATGCGGCAGACGCCGACATCGAGCTTGTTAACAAAAGGCTTGACGAGGCACAGGGTAAGTGTCATTATCTGATAAACGCCACATGGTAAGAGCAGCATGATGCCAGTATCTTTAATATGTTGTGACTGCAGATGGAGCTGCCACTGTTGAAGCCTTGCGGGCAGAACTTGCCCGAGCCAAGGAACAAGCGAGGTTTGGTAATGCGGCTGCTTTGAAGGCGGCCGAAGAGTTGAAAGCCGAGAAGGCCGCGCATGGCGAGAGCCGAGATAAGATGGCCAAGATGGCCATAGAATTAAAAGCCGCCACCGACCGTTGCCGGGTTCTTGAAAAGGAAAACCTAGCGAAGGCATCGGACCTTGAGAAGGCTGCTGCGACGAGAAAAGACATTCGCTCTGCTATGAGGGTGAAGAAGGAGGAGCTGCGGGAAGCCGGGGATATTGTAGCCGGGAAATCCTTTATGTTGCGGAGGAAGTTCGGAGATCCACGGTATTCTTCTCTGGATCGGCTGTGGAGTTCAGAGGATGTGTATATGGATTTGGCGGCGAGCGCTGCCGATGCGGCCAAGTACTTCCAGGGTCAGACGGACCGTGAAGTGGACCAGCTATTTTGGACACAATTCCATTCTCCCGAGCGTCCGCTTTCATTGACTGACCAATTAGCCGAATGGGCCGAACTAAATAGGTTGTCCGGACTCGCCATGAGGTCTGTTGTGGATCAGCTATGGCCAGAAAGGCCAAAACCGAATAGCTATTTCAGCTTGGTGCAGCAGTTCCTTGACGTGGTGCCGCGCATTAATGCGATGAAGTGGTCGGCGTGCATAGAGGGCGCACGGATGGCCTTTGCCCGTGTTAAAGCATACTGGGCGGAGATGGATGCTACCACTGTTGCAGCGCGGGATTCGGCCATAGGTCGAATGGCTGCTGAGCACTACTTTGAAGAAGTTCTTGAGGGTGCTCGTTTGATAGAGACCCAGTGCTCAAAAAATATTGTGTTTGAGTGATATGTAATCTCATTGTAAGCGAAATGCTTTTATAAATTTTTATAAGGCTATTTTTATACTTTTGCCTGAAAGTAATATGATGCCTCCTGGGCGGCCGTTTATGTATACATGTGTATAACCTGAAAGATTGCAGCCGTCGGCTTCAACCCCCACGCATATAATGCGGAGGTGCTCGCAAAAAACACGCGTTCACACTTAACCCAACGTCTTGGTCCTATTAAGGAGGTGATAGCGGAGCGAGCGAGGCAACCAGACTATAATGCTTTAGCACTTTCACTTAGCCATAGGAGTTTGACAGTGGGGCTACTAAATAGCCCCTGGTGGCTCCGCACTCTCCCGATCCCGGGGTGCGTACATGCCTGGCCGGAAAACGGCCCTTAGTTAAGGTGGAGGAATTCTAACATTCCAACAGGTCATCGAGTGGTTGACCAGTCTCACGCTATATCATGACAGTCAGTTTTCGGCTTTCTCTACTGAGGTGCTCGTCCGGATGAACCAGGGCACAATCGAAGTAGTTCTCCTGGTGCTACCTTAGCCGGTAAAGCGGAACGTAAGGCACCAAAACACAGGAGCCGGGCAAACCCAACATTTGACCAAAGATAATGATTCGGAGCTGATGCATATAAGTCCAAACTCGCGATGCCGAACACTCCCTAAGGTATTCGGTCTTTGTGGTATAAATCGGGCCTAAATAATGGCCTTTGTAAGAAGCCCCTTGTGTCCAGGTACGTGCATTGTTCTGGCGTGGCCACATGTCAAGACGTCAGCATCCTTCTCAACGGTGGATATGTATCAACAAGAGACAGTAAAAAAGGTTTACGCAGGGTCTTAATCTAAAAAGAATCCTTGGAGCGGGTCCCTGCTGCATGTCTGCGCCTGTGTCTCCGTTGTGCTGTATCCTGGATGGGTGTAGCACGATGATCGTCTGTAAAAGAGAGGAATTTAGGTGAAAAAGTTGTCGTGCAAAAAGGTAGTTTTTAAAAAAACCATGTATAATTCAAGATGAGAAAAAATTGCCACTTGTCTGCGCGCGTTGAGCCCCTTGTATGGACAACTAGGGGTGTGACCATTTATTCGGTATAAATAGCGGCGCCAGACTTGATTAGTTGTGTCTGAGGTCTTGATGACCTATTGGATGCTTTCACTGGTCCGGGCGCCTTTAGTGTGCGGCTGCCAAGGCAGCCGCACTCTCTTCGGCGCGCAGAGATCGCTTGATATTTTCGTTCACTGAAATGATGCCACGTGGACCGGGCATCTTGAGTGTGAGGGAGGCGTAGTGTGGTATTACATTAAAGCGAGCGAAAGCTTCGTGTCCGAGCAGTGCTTGATAGCCACTTTAGAACAGAGCGATGTGGAAGGTTAAATGCTCGCGACGGAAGTTATCGGGGGAGCCGAATATAACTTGTAGTAGGAGGGAGCCTGTACAACGAGCCCCTGGGCCTGGCGTTACTCCTTTAAAGGTAGTATTGCTATGGCGAATTTTTGTTGGGTCTAACCCCATCCCGCGGATTGTATCCTGATATATTAGGTTTAGATTGCTGCCACCGTCCATCAAGACTCGTGTGAAGTGATATTCGCCAATTACTGGGTCTAATACCAGGGCAGCCCATCCTGCATGTTGGATACTTGCTGAGTAATCGCGATGGTCGAAAGTGATCAGCTGAGACGACCAGTGGCAGGACTTCGCGGTGACAGGCACTTGGGTATATTTTCCTGGGAGTGCCGCGTTGTTTTTTCCCTTGATCACGTGTAACACGTTTACTGTTTTGACTTCTGGTGGAAATTTCTTTTGTTCCCCAGTGTCTTGCTTGGGAGGCTCGTCCTCGTCTTCACTTGGTGTATCCTCCCCCTTGTGTACGGCGTTGAGCTTGCCGGACTACTTGAAGACCCAACATTCTCTGTGGGTATGATTAGCAGGTTTACCAGGGGTACTGTGGATCTGACATACTTGGTCCATAATTTTGTTGAGGTTGGACAGTTCATCCCTGGTGCCTTTAGAGGGCGGCTTTTGACCTGGCCGAGAGCTTTTGAATCCGGCGTTTACTGTCGTGCCCTTCGTGCTGTCTTCTTTATTCCGGTGTTTGTTATTGCTGTTGTGCCATGATTTCCCGTTTCCATCTCTAACTTCAGATGTACTAGGGTCGCTGGTGCTGCATCTGGCTAGCCAGCTGTCCTCACCCGCGCAAAAGCGGGTCATGAGGCTTGTTAATGCGGCCATCGTTCTCGGCTTATTTTGGCCGAGGTGTCTGGCGAGCCATTCGTCGCGGACGCTATGCTTAAAAGCTGCCAAGGCTTCGGCGTCTGGACAGTCGACAATCTGGTTCTTTTTAATAAGAAACCTGTTCCAAAGCTTTCGGGCTGACTCTCCGGGATGTTGAGTTATATGACTCAAATCGTCTGCATCCGGAGGTCGGACATAAGTCCCTTGAAAATTTGCCCAAAAGGCGTCTTCGAGCTCTTCCCAACTTCCAATGGAGCTTTCGGGGAGGCCTTTAAGCCAGTGACGAGCTGGCCCTTTGAGCTTGAGGGGTAAGTACTTGATGGCGTGGAGATCATCTCCTCGAGCCATATGGATATGAAGGATGTAGTCCTCAATCCAGACCCCAGGGTCTGTTGTTCCGTCGTATGTCTCTATGTTTACGGGTTTGAATCCCTCTGGAAATTCATGGTCCCGCACCTCATCGGTGAAACATAGGGGGGTGTGCGGCACCCCTGTAGTTGGGTGTACTGCGTTGTTCGAATGTTTGTTGTGTTGCATTGTATGCTGGGGCGCGCTTGTGTGGTCCATAGATGGATCTTGTTGCACCGTCCTTTGGGTGCGAGCCCTCGCATGGGTCGCGTGTTGTATTGTGAGTGGCGTTGTATGCCGCTCTGTGTTGGTAGAGGGGTCGTCTATCCGGCCAGGTGGCTGCTTTGATATTTGATTGTGGGGGGTCTGAGGCCTCCTCATCGAATTCAGGTAGCAGCTTCCGCTTTGGGTAGCTCTTGGAGGGGCGATTGTCGCCGTACCTCGCTGTTGTGTTGAGTATTTTACTCCATCTGATTTGGAGTGTGTCTTCCGCATCCTTGAGCCTTTGCTTCTGCTTTTTAAGACTCCTCGCAGTGGCAACAAGCCTTTTACGGGCATTCTACTGCTCCGGGTGCCTATCCGGCGTTATGTCGTCCGGACCATTATCCTTGATAGAATTTGTTTGTTCGGTTTGATTATCTGGATTGCCGTTGTCCGGCAGCGGTTCGCCCTGCTCCAGCGCTGGGTCTGTGTGATCGTTATTTCTGTCGAGGCGGGATTTGGGGCGGCGCTTGCGTCGCCGCTTTGACTGCTTCTCGAGGGAACAAGCCTTCAATGCGTCCTTCCGCTCCTTGTCGTCATCTTTTGGTGCGTCCACCATGTATACGTCATATGACGAGGTGGCTTTCCGGGGCCCAATAGGCGCTGGTTCTTCATCGTCTCCTTCATCGGCGTCCATACCGTTGATGTCTTCAGAGTCGAAGTCGAGCATGTCGGTTAAATCGTTGATAGTGGCTACAAAATGGGTGGTGGGTGGGCTTTGAATTTATTCATCGTCTGTATCCCAACCTTGCCGACCGTAGTCCGGCCAGGGCTCTCCTGATAAAGAGAGAGACTTTAGTGTCTTCAGAATATCGCTGAAAGGCGGGTGCTGAAAGATGTCCGTGGCAGTAAACTCCATGATCGGCGCCCAATCGGATCCGATTGGCAGGGGCGCGGAGGGTTCGGAGTCCGGAGAGGAGTCCGGCTCCTTGGAGTCACGAGTCTCGCGGAGTGCGGGGCTAGTGTTTGGCTCGATCACCGTTGGGATCGCAGCCCCCGAGGCGGCGTCCAACCACCCATCCTCGATCGGCGCAGTTGGCTCCGAATTAAGGGTCGAAGCCGATGCGGGTGCAGCCTCCAGGGCACT
Source organism: Triticum dicoccoides (assembly GCF_002162155.2). Classification (NCBI taxonomy): domain Eukaryota; kingdom Viridiplantae; phylum Streptophyta; class Magnoliopsida; order Poales; family Poaceae; genus Triticum; species Triticum dicoccoides. The sequence continues at coordinate 717,267,322 of NC_041392.1, forward strand.
GCTCGGTGGCAGAGCTAGATCTTGCTCGTCGTGACAGTGCGGCGCGCTCGGCAATGGCTCGAATCCGACTAAGATCAAGTCCCCGCGGATGTCAGTTGTGTAGTTTAAACTTCCAAATCTGACCTAACGGCCAGGGGCATAGCTTTCGATCTGCTCCAGATGGCCAAGTGAATTGGCCCGCAGTGCGAAGCCGCTGAAGACGAAGATCTGTCTAGGAAGGAAGGTCCCACCCTGGACTGCATTTCTATTGATGATCGTAGGAGCCATCAAGCCTGACGGCTACGACATAGAGGAACTCTCAATGAAAGCACCAATGTCGGTGTCAAAACCGGTGGATCTCGGGTAGGGGGTCCCGAACTGTGCGTCTAGGCTGGATGGTAACAGGAGGCAAGGGACACGAAGTTTTACCCAGGTTCGGGCCCTCTTGATGGAGGTAAAACCCTACGTCCTGCTTGATTAATATTGATGATATGGGTAGTACAAGAGTAGATCTACCACGAGATCGGGGAGGCTAAACCCTAGAAGCTAGCCTATGGTATGATTGTTGTTCTATATGTTGTCCTACGGACTAAAACCCTCCGGTTTATATAGACACCGGAGAGGGTTAGGGTTACACAAAGTCGGTTACAATGGTAGGAGATCTATATATCCGTATCGCCAAGCTTGCCTTCCACGCCAAGGAAAGTCCCTTCCGGACACGGGACGAAGTCTTCAATCTTGTATCCTCATAGTCCAGGAGTCCGGCTGAAGGTATAGTCCGGCCATCCGGACACCCCCTAATCCAGGACTCCCTCAAGCCTCAACGACCTCTTGACCAACCAAAAGGGAGTGGTGGCCAAGGAAGGGATTGGGTACGTGCCCAAGTCCAAGAACGAGAAGAAGAATGACAAGGCCAAACGACCTCCTCCTCTCAAGCAAACCTTTGTGAAGGAGGGTGAGGGTGCTACTAAGGAGAAGGAGAAAAACTCCATGAAGGATAGTGATGCCAAGAAGGGAAACGCTCCCCTTCCCAACAAAGCCGGCGACTTTAACCCTTCTTATGTGTTGTGCCGCGCTAGAGATGGGCATGTTTATGCCAAATTTGTTGGTTCTCCTTATGAGTACATTGAATGGTCTATTTGGGTTCCTAAGACCCTTGTTACTAGCATCAAAGGACCCATTACAAAATGGGTACCTAAAACCAAGCATTGATCTCTTGTAGGTGTTTACTTCCGGTGGGGGATCATGGTTGCTCGATAGTGGAGCTACTAATCATATGACCGGAAGCAAGGACTTGGTGGTGGACGTGCAAAAGATTCCATCCATGCCCACCAATGTTGAGTGGGGTGATGCCTCGTCTTCTAAGGTATTGGGACTCGGCAAAGTTGTCATTTCTCATGATCTTACAATCGAGAAGGTCATGCTTGTTGAGTCCCTTGCATACAATTTACTTTCCGTTCGTCAACTAGCACTCATGGGCTTTGCCACTTTCTTTGATATTGATTCCGTGGCCCTCTTGTGGAGCAATACTCTTAAAGTAGCCTTTCTTGGGCATGTCGAGAACGGTCTCTATGTGATTAACTTTTCGAAGTGACCCACTAAGACCGCGACATGCCTAATGGCTAAAGTTGACGTGGGATGGCCTTGGCATCGCCGTTTAGCCCACGTCAATACGAGATCTTTGCAAAGTCTTCTCAAGGGGGACCATGTCCGTGGACTAATAAATGTTAGTTTTGCTAAAGATCGTGCTTGCAGTGCTTGCATCAAAGGAAAGCTACATGAGAAGGCTCACCCTCCCACGACTATCATCTACTCGAAGAGGCCTTTGGAGCTCCTTCACATGGATCTCTTTGGACCTCCATCCTTTGATAGTCTTGGGGTAGAAAGTATTACTTGGTGATTGTAGATGACTATTCAAGATACACTTGGGTATATTTCTTCAAGAGGAAGAGTGAGACCCAACAAACCGTCATTGACTTTGCAAATGAAGCTCAACAACAACACAATGCAAAGATCTTGACAATAAGAAGTGGCAACGGCTCCGAGTTCAAGAACTACACCTTGGATGAGTTTTTGAGTGATGAGGGAATCAAGCATCAATATTCCAAAACCTTATACCCCTCAACAAAATGGTGTAGCGGAGAGGAAGAACCGAACGTTGATGGATGCGGCAAGGACCATGATGGCGGAGTTCAAGTCTCCCTACAACTTTTGGCCAGAAGCCATCAACACCGCATGTCACGCATATAATCGGCTCTACCTCCGCAAAGGCTTGAACAAGACTCCATATGAGATACTCACCAGTAACAAGCCCAACCTCAAGTACTTCCGGGTATTCGGGTGTAAGTGTTTCATTCGCAAGAAAGGTGTCTGTTTGTATAAATTTGAGGCTAGAGCTTATGAGGGCATATTTGTTGGTTATGCTACGAACTCTCATGCTTACCATGTTCTCAATAAGTCCACGGGACTTATTGAGGAAACGTGTAACGTGGAGTTTGATGAGAATAACGGCTCCCAAGTGGAGCAAAGTGGTACTTGTGATGTAGGTGATGAAATTTCTCCCTAAGACATAAGAAGAATGGGTATTGGTCATATCCTACCCATTGAGGAACCCCTTGTGGCCGAAGGAGAAGGACAATGTTCTACTCAAGTGGAACCTTCACCAACCCAAGACTCACACGCTTCCGAAGAACATAGCGAGGGCCCTCAACCTCAAGAACAAGACCAAGAGCAAGATCAATCTCAAGATGGTGTTGTAACATCAAGTGATGCCCAAGGTCAAGCTCCCTCCTCCGAGCAAGTTCAAGATCAAGAAAAAGCTCAAGACGACGCTCAAGATGATCAAGTGACCACTCCTCGTCTCACCCCCGAGGAGGAATTGGAGCGTCGTGCAGCCAAGGTTGCTTCCAAGCTCTCCACCAAGGATCATCTCATGATGAATGTGCTTGGAAGCTTAAGAAAGGGGGTAAGCCCTCGTAGACAATTAGCAAACTATTGTGAACATCACGCGTTTGTCTCTTGTGTCGAACCCCACAAGGTCTATGAGGCACTCGAAGATCCGGATTGGCTCAATGCCATGCATGAAGAACTCAACAACTTCGAGCGTAACAAAGTGTGGAGATTGGTGCCAAGGCCGACGGTGAACCACAATGTCATTGGAACCAAGTGGATATTTAAGAACAAGCAAGATGCTCATGGGATTATCATTCGCAACAAGGCTCGTTTGGTAGCACAAGGTGTTGGGGATCGTAGCAGAAATTTAAAAAAATTCTACACATCACCAAGATCAATCTACGGAGTCATCTAGCAACGAGAGGGATAGGAGTGCATCTACATACCCTTGTAGATCGCGAGCGGAAGCGTTCAAGAGAACGGGGTTGATGGAGTCATACTCGTCGTGATCCAAATCACCGATGATCCCAGCGCCGAACGGACAGCACCTCCGTGTTCAACACACGTACAGAGCGAGGACGTCTCCCACACCTTAATCCAGCAAGGAGGAGGGAGAGGTTGAGGAAGAGGGCTCCAACAGCAGCACGATGGCGTGGTGGTGGTGGAGCTGCAGTACTCCGGCAGGGCTTCGCCAAGCTCTTGCGGAGGAGGAGAGGTGTTGGGGCGGGGAGGGGCTGCGCCTTGGATGTGGTGTGCAGCCCTCCCCTTGCCCCTCTATTTATAGGGGAAGGAGGAAGGGGGGCGGCCTCCTCTAGATGAGATCTAGAGGGGGCCGGCGGCCAAGGGAAGGGGGCTTGCCCCCCCAAGCAAGGGGGGCGCCCCTCTTAGGGTTTCCCCCCCAACCCTAGGCGCATGGGCCTAAGGGGGGATGAGCCCAGCCCATGTAGGGCTGGTTCCCTTTCCTCTACAGCCCATTAGGCCCTCTGAGAGAGGTAGCCCCTCCCGGTGGACCCCCGGAACCCCTTCGGTGGCCCCGGTACAATACCGATATGCCCCCGAACCTTTCCGGTGACCGTATGACAACTTCCTACATATAAATCTTCACCTCCAGACCATTCCGGAACTCCTAGTGACTTCTGGGATCTCATCCGGGACTCCAAACAACATTCGGTAATCACATACAAGTCTTCCTAATAACCCTAGCGTCATCGAACCTTAAGTGTGTAGACCCTACGGGTTCGGGAACCATGCAGACATGACCGAGACAACTCTCCGGCCAATAATCAACAGCGGGATCTAGATACCCATGTTGGTTCCCACATGTTCCACGATGATCTCATCGGATGAACCACGATGTCGAGGATTCAAGCAATCCCGTATACAATTCCCTTTGTCAATCGGTACGTTACTTGCCCGAGATTCGATCATCGGTATCCCAATACCTCGTTCAATCTCGTTACCGGCAAGTCACTTTAATCGTTCCGTAATGCATGATCCCGTGACCAACTACTTAGTCACACTGAGCTCATTATGATGATGCATTACCGAGTGGGCCCAGAGATACCTCTTCGTCATACGGTGTGACAAATCCAAGTCTCAATTCATGCCAACCCAACAGACACTTTCGGAGATACCTGTAGTGCACCTTTATAGCCACCCAGTTACATTGTGACGTTTGGTACACCCAAAGCACTCCTACGGTATCCGGGAGTTGCACAATCTCATGGTCTAAGGAAATGATACTTGACATTTAGAAAAGCTCTAGCAGACGAACTACACGATCTTGTGCTATGCTTAGGATTGGGTCTTGTCCATCACATCATTCTCCTAATGATGTGATCCCGTTATCAATGACATCCAATGTCCATGGTGAGGAAACCGTAACCATCTATTGATCAACGAGCTAGTCAACTAGAGGCTCACTAGGTACATGTTATGGTCTATGTATTCACACATGTATTACGATTTCCGGATAACACAATTATAGCATGAACAATAGACAATTATCATGAACAAGGAAATATAATAATAACCATTTTATTATTGCCTCTAGGGCATATTTCCAACAGTCTCCCACTTGCACTAGAGTCAATAATCTAGTTACACTATGATGAATCGAACACCCATAGAGTTCTGGTGTTGATCATGTTTTGCTCGAGGGAGAGGTTTAGTCAACGGATCTGCGACATTCAGGTCTGTATGCACTTTACAAATATCTATGTCTCCATTTTGAACATTTTCACGAATGGAGTTGAAGCGACGCTTGATATGCCTGGTCTTCCCGTGAAACCTGGGCTCCTTGGCAAGGGTAATAGCTCTAGTGTTGTCACAGAAGAGAGTCATCGGGCCCGACGCATTGGGAATAACTCCTAGGTCGGTAATGAACTCCTTCACCCAGAATGCTTCTTGTGCTGCCTCCGAGGCTGCCATGTACTCCGCTTCACATGTAGATCCCGCCACGACGCTTTGCTTGCAACTACACCAGCTGACTGCCCCACCATTCAAAATATACACGTATCTGGTTTGTGACTTAGAGTCATCCAGATCTGTGTCGAAACTAGCATCGACGTAACCCTTTACGACGAGCTATTCATCACCTCCATAAACAAGAAACATATCCTTAGTCCTTTTCAGGTACTTCAGGATATTCTTGACTGCTGTCCAGTGTTCCATGTCGGGATTACTTTGGTACCTTCCTACCAAACTTACGGCAAGGTTTACATCAGGTCTGGTACACAGCATGGCATACATAATAGACCCTATGTCCGAGGCATAGGGGACAACACTCATCTTTTCTCTATCTTCTGCTGTGGTCGGGCATTGAGCCGTGCTCAATCTCGTACCTTGCAACACAGGCAAGAACCCCTTCTTGGACTGATCCATATTGAACTTCTTCAATATCTTGTCAAGGTACGTAGTCTGTGAAAGACCAATGAGGCGTCTCGATCTATCTCTATAGATCTTGATGCCTAATATATAAGCAGCTTCTCCAAGATCCTTCATTGAAAAACACTTGTTCAAGTAGGCCTTTATGCTTTCCAATAATTCTATATCATTTCCCATCAATAGTATGTCGTCCACATATAATATGAGAAATGCTACGGAGCTCCCACTCACTTTCTTGTAAACACATGCTTATCCATAAGTCTGTGTAAACCCAAACGCTTTGATCATCTCATCAAATCGAATGTTCCAACTCCGAGATGCTTGCACCAGCCCATAGATTGAGCGTTGGAGCTTGCACACCTTGTCAGCATTTTTAGGATCGACAAAACCTTCCGGCTGCATCATATACAATTCTTCCTTAAGGAAACCATTAAGGAATGCCGTTTTGACGTCCATTTGTCATATCTCATAATCATAGAATGCGGCGATTGCTAACATGATTCGGACGGACTTCAGCTTCGCTACGGGTGAGAAGGTCTCATCGTAGTCAACCCCTTGAACTTGTCGATAACCCTTAGCTACAAGCCGAGCCTTATAGATGGTCACATTACCATCCACTGTTGGAAATATTCCCTAGAGGCAATAATAAATTGATTATTATTATATTTCCTTGTTCATGATAATCGTTTATTATCCATGCTAGAATTGTATTGATAGGAAACTCAGATACATGTGTGGATACATAGACAACACCATGTCCCTAGTAAGCCTCTAGTTGACTAGCTCGTTGATCAATAGATGGTTACGGTTTCCTGACCATGGACATTGGATGTCGTTGATAACGGGATCACATCATTAGGAGAATGATGTGATGGACAAGACCCAATCCTAAGCATAGCACTAGATCGTGTAGTTCATATGCTAAAGCTTTTCTAATGTCAAGTATCATTTCCTTAGACCATGAGATTGTGCAACTCCCGGATACCGTAGGAATACTTTGGGTGTGCCAAACGTCACAACGTAACTGGGTGGCTATAAAGGTACACTACAGGTATCTCCAAAAGTGTCTGTTGGGTTGGCACGAATCGAGACTGGGATTTGTCACTCCGTGTGATGGAGAGGTATCTCTGGGCCCACTCGGTAGGACATCATCATAATGTGCACAATGTGAGCAAGGAGTTGATCACGGGATGATGTGTTACGTAACGAGTAAAGAGACTTGCCGGTAACGAGAGTTGAACAAGGTATCGGGATACCGACGATCGAATCTCGGGCAAGTATCGTACCGATAGACAAAGGGAATTGTATACGGGATTGATTAAGTCCTTGACATCGTGGTTCATCCGATGAGATCATCGTGGAACATGTGGGAGCCAACATGGGTATCCAGATCCCGCTGTTGGTTATTGACAGGAGAACGTCTCCGTCATGTCTGCATGGTTCCCGAACCCGTAGGGTCTACACAATTAAGGTTCGATGACGCTAGGGTTATAAAGGAAGTTTGTATGTGGTTACCGAATGTTGTTCGGAGTCCCGGATGAGATCCCGGACGTCACGAGGAGTTCCGGAATGGTCCAGAGGTAAAGATTTATATATAGGAAATCCTGTTTCGGCCATCGGGACAAGTTTCGGGGTCATCGGTATTGTACCGGGACCACCGGAAGGGTCCCGGGGTCCACCGGGTGGGGCCACCTGCCCCGGGGGCCACATAGGCTGTAGGGGGTGCGCCTTGGCCTATATGGGCCAAGGGCACCAGCCCCAAGAGGCCCATGCGCCAAGAGATTAGGGATAGGAAGAGTCCTAAAAGGGGAAGGCACCTCCGAGGTGCCTTGGGGAGGAGGGACTCCTCCTAGCCGCACCCTTCCTTGGAGGAAGGGCCAAGGCTGCGCCTTCCCCCCTCTCCCTTGCCCCTATATATATGTGGGGGTGGGAGGGCAGCCATACCAATGTCCTGGCGCAGCCCCTCCCCTCTCCCAAGTCCTTCTCCTCTCCCGTGGTGCTTGGCAAAGCCCTGCAGGATTGCCATGCTCCTCCACCACCACCACGCCGTTGTGCTGCTGCTGGATAGAGTCTTCCTCAACCTGTCCCTCTATCCTTGCTGGATCAAGGCGTGGGAGACATCGTCGGGTTGTACGTGTGTTGAACGCGGAGGTGCCGTGCGTTCAGCACTTGGTCATCGGTGATTTGGATCACGACGAGTACGACTCCATCAACCCCGTTCTCTTGAACGCTTCCGCTTAGCGATCTACAAAGGGTATGTAGATGCACTCTCCTTCCCCTCGTTGCTAGTCTCTCCATAGATAGATCTTGGTGACACGTAGGAAAATTTTGAATTTATGCTACGTTCCCCATCAGTGGCATCATGAGCTAGGTCTATTGCGTAGTTACTATGCACGAGTAGAACACAAAGTAGTTGTGGGCGTCGATATTGTCAATTATCTTGCCGTTACTAGTCTTATCTTGATTCGGCGGCATTGTGGGATGAAGCGGCCCGGACCAACCTTACACGTACGCTTACGTGAGACCAGTTCCACCAACAAACATGCACTAGTTGCATAAGGTGGCTGGCGGGTGTCTGTCTCTCCCACTTTAGTCGGATCGGATTCGATGAACAGGGTCCTTATGAAGGGTAAATATCAATTGGCATATCACATTGTGGTCTTTGCGTAGGTAAGAAACGTTCTTGCTAGAAACCCATAGCAGCCACGTAAAATATGCAAACAACAATTAGAGGACGTCTAACTTGTTTTTGCAGGGTATGCTATGTGATGTGATATGGCCAAAGGATGTGATGAATGATATATGTGATGTATGAGATGATCATGTTCTTGTAATAGGAATCACGACTTGCATGTCGATGAGTATGACAACCGGCAGGAGCCATAGGAGTTGTCTTAATTTATTTATGACCTGCGTGTCAACATAAACGTCATGTAATTACTTTACTTTATTGCTAAAGCGTTAGCCATAGTAGTAGAAGTAACATATGACGTGACAACTTCAAGAAGACATGATGATGGAGATCATGATGATGGAGATCATGGTGTCATGCCGGTGACGATGATGATCATGGAGCCCCGAAGATGGAGATCAAAAGGAGCAAAGTGATGATGGCCATATCATGTCACTATTTGATTGCATGTGATGTTTATCATGTTTATACATCTTATTTGCTGAGAATGATGGTAGTAAATAAGATGATCCCTCATTAAAAATTTCAAGAAAGTGTTCCCCCTAACTGTGCACCGTTGCGACAGTTCGTTGTTTCAATGCACCACGTGATGATCGGGTGTTTGATCCAAACGTTCACATACAACGGGTGTAAGACAGATTTACACATGCAAACACTTAGGTTGACTTGACGAGCCTAGCATGTGTATAGACATGGCCTCGGAACACAGAAGACCGAAAGGTCGAGCATGAGTCGTATAGAAGATACGATCAACATGAAGATGTTCACCGATGTTGACTAGTCCGTCTCACGTGATGATCGGACACGGCCTAGTTGACTCGGATCATGTAATCACTTAGATGACTAGAGGGATGTCTATCTGAGTGGGAGTTCATAAGATGAACTTAATTATCCTGAACATAGTCAGAAGATTTTGCAAATTATGTCGTAGCTCGCGCTTTAGTTCTACTGTTTAGATATGTTCCTAGAGAAAAATTAGTTGAAAGTTGATAGTAGCAATTATGCGGACTAGGTCCGTAAACTGAGGATTGTCCTCATTGCTTCATAGAAGGCTTATGTCCTTAATGCACCACTCAGTGTGTTGAACCTCGAACGTCGTCTGTGGATGTTGCGAACATCGGACATGCACGTTTTGATAACTACGTGATAGTTCAGTTAAACGGTTTAGAGTTGAGGCACCGAAGACATTTTTTGAAACGTCGCGAAACATATGAGATGTTTCGAGGGCTGAAATTGGGATTTCAGGCTCGTGCCCACGTCAAGAGGTATGAGACCTCCGACGATTTTCTTAGCCTGCAAACTAAGGGAGAAAAGCTCAATTGTTGAGCTTGTGCTCAGATTGTCTGAATACAACAATCATTTGAACCAAGTGGGAGTTGATCTTCTTGATGAGATAGTGATGTCTCTCCGAAGTCATTACCACCAAGCTGCTAGAGCTTCGTGATGAACTATAATATATCAAGGACATATATGATGATCCTTGAGATATTCGCGATGTTTGACACCACAAAAGTAGAAATCAAGAAGGAGCATCAATTGTTGATGGTTGGTGAAACCACTAGTTTCAAGAAGGGCAAGGGCAAGAAGGGATACTTCATGAAACGGCAATTCAGCTGCTGCTCTAGTGAAGAAACCCAAGGTTGAACCCAAACCCGAGACTAAGTGCTTCTGTAATAAGGGGAACAGCCACTGGAGCAGAATTACCCTAGATACTTGGTAGATTAGAAGGCTGGCAAGGTCGATAGAAGTATATTGGATATACATTGTGTTGATGTGTACTTTACTAGTACTCCTAGTAGCGCCATGGTATTAGATACCGGTTCGGTTACTAAGTGTTAGTAACTCGAAATAAAAGCTACGGAATAAACGGAGACTAGTTAAAGGTGAGATGACGATATGTGTTGGAAGTATTTCCAAGGTTGATCAAATATCGTACGCTCCCTCTACCATCGAGATTGGTGTTTGCGTTGAGCATAGACATGATTGGATTATGTCTATCGCAATACGGTTATTCATTTAAGAAGAATAATGGTTACTCTGTTTATTTGAATAATACCTTCAATGGTCTTGCACCTAAAATGAATGGTTTATTGAATCTCGATCATAGTGATACACATGTTCATGCCAAAAGATATAAGATAGTAATGATAGTACCACCTACTTTTGGCACTGCCACGTAAGTCATATCGGTATAAAACGCATGAAGAAGCTCCATGTTGATGGATCTTTGGACTCAATCATTTTTGAAAAGTTTGAGACATGCGAACCGTGTCTATTGGTGTATATGCATGAAGAAACTCCATGCAGATGGATCGTTTGGACTCACTTGATTTTGAATCACTTGAGATATGCAAATCTTACCACATGGGCAAGATGACTGAAAGCCTTGTTTTCAGTAAAATGGAACTAGAAAGCAACTTGTTGGAAGTAATACATTTTGATGTGTGCAGTCCAATGAGTGCTGAGGCATGTAGTGGATATCGTTATGTTCTTACTTCACAGATGATTTGAGTAGATGTTGAGTATATTTACTTGATGAATCACGAGTCTGAATTATTGAAAGGTTCAAGTAATTTCAGGGTGAAGTTGAAAGATCATCGTGACAAGAGGATAAAAGATCTATGATATGATCATAGAGATGAATATCTGAATTACGAGTTTGGCACAGAATTAAGACATTGTGGAAATTGTTTCACAACTGATACAGCCTGGAACAGCATAGTGTGATGGTGTGTCCGAACATCATAATTGCACCCTATTGGATATGATGCATACCATGATGTCTCTTATCGAATTACCACAATAGTTTATGGGTTAGGCATTAGAGACAACCACATTCACTTTAAAAGGGGCACCACGTAATTCCGTTGAGACGACACCATATGAACTATGGTTTAGAGAAACCTAAGCTATCGTTTCTTAAAAGTTTGGGGCTGCGACGCTTATGTGAAAAAGTTTCAGGCTGATAAGCTCAAACCCAAAGCGGGTAAATGCATCTTCATAGAATACCCAAAGTAGTTGGGTATACCTCCTATTTCAGATCTGGAAGCAAAAGTGATTGTTTCTAGAAATGGGTCCTTTCTCGAGGAAAAGTTTCTCTCGAAAGAATTGAGTGGGAGGATGGTGGAGACTTGATGAGGTTATTGAACCGCCTCTTCAACTAGTGTGTGACAGGGCACAGGGAGTTGTTCCTGTGGCACCTACATCAATTGAAGTGGAAGCTTATGATAGTGATCATGAAACTTCAGATCAAGTCACTACCAAACCTCGTGGGATGACAAGGATGCGTACTACTTCTGAGTGGTACGTAATCCTGTCTTGGAAGTCATGTTGCTAGACAACAATGAACCTACGAGCTATGGAGAAGCGATGGTGGGCCCGGATTCCGATAAATGGCTCGAGGCCATAAAATCCGAGAGAGGATCCATGTATGAAAACAAAGTGTAGACTTTGGCAGAACAACTCGATGGTCGTAAGGCTGTTGAGTGCAGATGGATTTTAAAAGGAAGACGGACAATGATGGTAAGTATCACCATTAAGAAAGCTCGACTTGTCGTTAAGATGTTTTCCGACAGGTTCAAGGAGTTGACTATAGTGAGACTTTCTCACTCGTAGCAATGCTAAGAGTCTGTTGGAATTATATTAGCGATTACTGCGTTATTTATGAAATCTTGCAGATAGGATGTCAAAACATTGTTTCCTCGACGATTTTTCTTGAGGAAAGGTTGTATGTGATACAACCGGAAGGTTTTGTCAATCCTGAAAGATGCTAATAAGTATGCAAAGCTCCAGCTATCCTTCTGAGGACTGGAGTAAGCATCTCGGAGTTGGAATGTATGCTTTGATGAGATGATCAAAGATTTTGGGTGTATACAAAGTTTATGAGAAACTTGTATTTCCGAAGAAGTGAGTGGGAGCACTATAGAATTTCTGATGAGTATATGTTGTTGACATATTGTTGATCAGAAATGACGTAGAATTTCTGGAAAGCATATAGGGTTATTTGGAAAGTGTTTTCAATGGAAAGCCTGGATTAAGCTGCTTGAGCATTGAGCATCAAGATCTATAAGGATAGATCAAAACGCTTAATGTAACTTTCAAATGAGCACATACCTTGACATGATCTTGAAGGTGTTCAAGATGGATCAGTCAAAGAAGGAGTTCTTGCTTGAGTTGTAAGGTATGAAGTTAAGACTTAAAGCTCGACCATGGCAGAATAGAGAGAAAGGACGAAGGTCGTCCCCTATGCTTAAGACGTAGGCTCTACAGTATGCTATGCTGTGTACCGCACCTGAAGTGTGCCTTGCCATGAGTCAGTCAAGGGGTACAAGAGTGATCCAAGAATGGATCACAGGACAGCGGTCAAAGTTATCCTTAGTAACTAGTGGACTAAGGAATTTTCTCCATTATGGAGGTGGTAAAAGAGTTCGTCGTAAAGGGTTACGCCGATGCAAACCTTGACACTAATCCAGATTATTCTGAGTAGTAAACTGGATTCGTATAGTAGAACAGTTATTTGGAATAGCTCCAAATAGAACATGCTAGCTGCATCTAGGAGATGACATAGAGATTTGTAAAGCACACACGGATCTGAAAGGTTCAGACCCGTTGACTAAAACCTCTCTCACAAGCAACATGATCAAACCCAGAACACATTGAGTGTTAATCACATAGTGATGTGAACTAGATTATTGACTCTAATAAACTCTTTGGATGTTGGTCACATGGCGATGTGACCTGTGAGTGTTAATCACATGGCAATGTGAACTAGATTATTGACTCTAGTGCAAGTGGGAGACTGTTGGAAATATGCCCTAGAGGCAATAATAAATTGATTATTATTATATTTCCTTGTTCATGATAATCGTTTATTATCCATGCTAGAATTGTATTGATAGGAAACTCAGATACATGTGTGGATACATAGACAACACCATGTCCCTAGTAAGCCTCTAGTTGACTAGCTCGTTGATCAATAGATGGTTACGGTTTCCTGACCATGGACATTGGATGTCGTTGATAACGGGATCACATCATTAGGAGAATGATGTGATGGACAAGACCCAATCCTAAGCATAGCACTAGATCGTGTAGTTCGTATGCTAAAGCTTTTCTAATGTCAAGTATCATTTCCTTAGACCATGAGATTGTACAACTCCCGGATACCGTAGGAATACTTTGGGTGTGCCAAACGTCACAACGTAACTGGGTGGCTATAAAGGTACACTACAGGTATCTCCGAAAGTGTCTGTTGGGTTGGCACGAATTGAGACTGGGATTTGTCACTCCATGTGACGGAGAGGTATCTCTGGGCCCACTCGGTAGGACATCATCATAATGTGCACAATGTGATCAAGGAGTTGATCACGGGATGATGTGTTACGGAACGAGTAAAGAGACTTGCCGGTAACGAGAGTTGAACAAGGTATCGGGATACCGACGATCGAATCTCGGGCAAGTATCGTACCGATAGACAAAGGGAATTGTATACGGGATTGATTAAGTCCTTGACATCGTGGTTCATCCGATGAGATCATCATGGAACATGTGGGAGCCAACATGGGTATCCAGATCCCGCTGTTGGTTATTGACAGGAGAACGTCTCCGTCATGTCTGCATGGTTCCCGAACCCGTAGGGTCTACACACTTAAGGTTCGATGACGCTAGAGTTATAAAGGAAGTTTGTATGTGGTTACCGAATGTTGTTCGGAGTCCCAGATGAGATCCAGGACGTCACGAGGAGTTCCGAAATGGTCCGGAGGTAAAGATTTATATATAGGAAATCCTGTTTCGGCCATCGGGACAAGTTTCGGGGTCATCGGTATTGTACCGGGACCATCGGAAGGGTCCTGGGGGTCCACCGGGTGGGGCCACCTGCCCCGGGGGGCCACATGGGCTGTAGGGGGTGCGCCTTGGCCTATATGGGCCAAGGGCACCAGCCCCAAGAGGCCCATGCGCCAAGAGATTAGGGATAGGAAGAGTCCTAAAAGGGGAAGGCACCTCCGAGGTGCCTTGGGGAGGAGGGACTCCTCCTAGCCGCACCCTTCCTTGGAGGAAGGGCCAAGGCTGCGCCTTCCCCTCTCTCCCTTGCCCCTATATATATGTGGGGGGTGGGAGGGCAGCCATACCAATGTCCTGGCGCAACCCCTCCCCTCTCCCAAGTCCTTCTCCTCTCCCGTGGTGCTTGGTGAAGCCCTGCAGGATTGCCATGCTCCACCACCACCACCATGCCGTTGTGCTGCTGCTGGATGGAGTCTTCCTCAACCTCTCCCTTTATCCTTGCTGGATCAAGGCGTGGGAGACATCGTCGGGCTGTACGTGTGTTGAACGCGGAGGTGTCGTGCGTTCGGCACTTGGTCATCGGTGATTTGGATCACGACGAGTACGACTCCATCAACCCCGTTCTCTTGAACGCTTCCGCTTAGCGATCTACAAGGGTATGTAGATGCACTCTCCTTCCCCTCGTTGCTAGTCTCTCCATATATAGATCTTGGTGACACATAGGAAAATTTTGAATTTATGCTACGTTCCCCATCATCCGCGCGTGTCTTCTTCTTAAAGATCCATTTATTTTCTATGGCTCGTTGATCATCGGGCAAGTCAGTCAAAGTCCATACTTTGTTTTCGTACATGGATCCTATCTCGGATTTCATGGCTTCCAGCCATTTGTCGGAATCTGGGCCCGCTATCGCTTCTTCATAGTTCGAAGGTTCACCATTGTCCAACAACATGATTTCCAGGACAGGGTTGCCGTACCACTCTGGTGCGGAACGTGTCCTTGTGGACCTACGAAGTTCAGTAGCAACTTGATCTGAAGTTTCATGATCATCATCATTAACTTCCTCTCTAGTCGGTGCAGGCACCTCAGGAACATTTTCCTGAGCTGCGCCACTCTCCGGTTCAAGAGGCAATACTTCATCAAGTTCTACTTTCCTCCCACTTACTTCTTTCGAGAGAAACTCTTTCTCTAGAAAGGATCCATTCTTGGCAACAAAGATCTTGCCTTCGGATCTGAGGTAGAAGGTATACCCAATAGTTTCTTTAGGGTATCCTATGAAGACGCATTTTTCCGATTTGGGTTCGAGCTTTTCAGGTTGAAGTTTCTTCACATAAGCATCGCATCCCCAAACTTTTAGAAACAACAGCTTAGGTTTCTTCCCAAACCATAATTCATATGGTGTCTTCTCAACGGATTTCGACGGAGCCCTATTTAAAGTGAATGCGGTAGTCTCTAAAGCATAGCCCCAAAATGACAGCGGTAGATCGGTAAGAGACATCATAGATCGCACCATATCCAATAGAGTGCGATTACGACATTCGGACACACCATTATGCTGAGGTGTTCCAAGCGGCGTGAGTTGTGAAACTATTCCACATTTCCTTAAGTGCATGCCAAATTCATGACTCAAAGATTCTCCCCCACGATCTGATCGTAAGAACTTGATTTTCCTGTCACGTTTATTCTCAACCTCACTCTGAAATTCTTTGAACTTTTCAAAGGTCTCAGACTTGTGTTTCATTAAGTAGACATACCCATATCTACTCAAGTCATCAGTGAGGGTGAGAACATAACGATAGCCACCGCGAGCCTCAACACTCATTGGATCGCACACATCAGTATGTATGATTTCCAATAAGTTGGTTGCTCGCTCCATTGTTCCGGAGAACGGAGTCTTGGTCATTTTTCCCATGAGGCATGGTTCGCACGTGTCAAATGATTCATAATCAAGAGACTCCAAAAGTCCATTTGCATGGAGCTTCTTCATGCGTTTGACACCAATGTGACCAAGGCGGCAGTGCCACAAGTATGTGGGACTATCATTATCAACCTTACATCTTTTGGTATTCACACTATGAATATGTGTAACATCATGTTCGAGATTAAATAAGAATAAACCATTGACCAGCGGGGCATGACCATAAAACATATCTCTCATATAAATAGAACAACCATTATTCTCGGATTTAAATGAGTAGCCATCTCGTATTAAACGAGATCTTGATACAATGTTCATGCTCAAAGCTGGCACTAAATAACAATTATTGAGGTTTAAAACTAACCCCGTAGGTAAATGTAGAGGTAGCGTGCTGACGGCGATCACATCGACCTTGGAACCATTCCCGACGCGCATCGTCACCTCGTCCTTCACCAGTCTCCGCTTATTCCGCAACTCCTGTTTTGAGTTACAAATATGAGCAACCGCACCGGTATCAAATACCCAGGAGCTACTACGAGTATTGGTAAGGTACACATCAATAACATGTATATCACATATACCTTTGGTGTTGCCGGCCTTCTTGTCTGCTAAGTACTTGGGGCAGTTCCGCTTCCAATGACCACTTCCCTTGCAATAAAAACACTCGGTCTCAGGCTTGGGTCCATTCTTTGGCTTCTTCCCGGTAGCTTGCTTACCGGGCGCGGCAACTCCCTTGCCGTCCTTCTTGAAGTTCTTTTTACCCTTGCCTTTCTTGAACTTAGTGGTTTTATTCACCATCAACACTTGATGTTCCTTTTTGATTTCCACCTCCGCTGATTTCAGCATTGAATATACCTCAGGAATGGTCTTTTCCATCCCCTGCATATTGAAGTTCATCACAAAGCTCTTGTAGCTAGGTGGGAGCGACTGAAGGATTTTGTCAACGACCGCATCATCTGGAGATTAACTCCCAGCTGAGACAAGCGGTTGTGCAGCCCAGACATTTTGAGTATGTGCTCGCTGACGGAACTATTTTCCTCCATCTTACAACTGTAGAACTTGTCGGAGACTTCATATCTCTTGACCCAGGCATGAGTTTGGAAAACCATTTTCAGCTCTTGGAACATCTCATATGCTCCGTGTTGCTCAAAACGCTTCTGGAGCCGCGGTTCTAACCTGTAAAGCATGCCGCACTAAACCAGGGAGTAATCATCAACACGGGACTGCCAAGCGTTCATAACGTCTTGGTTTGCTGGGGTGGTGCTTCACCTAGCGGTGCTTCAAGGACATATGCTTTCTTGGCAGCTATGAGGATGATCCTCATGTTCCGGATCTAGTCTGTATAGTTGCTACCATCGTCTTTCAGCTTGGTTTTCTCTAGGAACGCGTTGAAGTTGAGGACAACATTAGCATGGGCCATTTGATCTAGAAGGCATATTGTAAATATTTTAGACTAAGTTCATGATAATTAAGTTCATCTAATCAAATTGTTTAATGAACTCCCACTCAGATAGACATCCGTCTAGTCATCTAAGTGATACATGATCCGATTCAACTAGGTCATGTCCGATCATCATGTGAGACGGACTAGTCATCATCGGTGAACATCTTCATGTTGATAGTATCTTATATACAACTCATGTTCGACCTTTCAGTCTTCCGTGTTCCGAGGCCATGTCTGTATATGCTAGGCTCGTCAAGTCAACCTAAGTGTTTTGCGTGTGTAAATCTGGCTTACACCCGTTGTATGCGAATGTTAGAACCTATCACACCCGATCATCACGTGGTGCTTCGGAACAACGGACCTTAGCAACGGTGCACAGTTAGGGGGAATACTTTCTTGAAATTATTGCGAGGGATCATCTTATTTATGCTACCGTCGTTCTAAGCAAATAAGATGTAAAACATGATAAACATCACATGCAATCAAATAGTGACATGATATGTCCAATATCATTTTGCTCCTTTTTGATCTCCATCTTCTGGGCGCCATGATCATCGTCGTCACCGGCATGACACCATGATCTCCATCATCGTGTCTTCATGAAGTTGTCTCGTCAACTATTACTTCTACTACTATGGCTAACGGTTAGCGATAAAGTAAAGTAATTACATGACATATAAGTTGACACAAATGTCATAAATAAATTAAGACAACTCCTATGGCTCCTGCCGATTGTCATACTCATCGACATGCAAGTCATGATTCCTATTACAAGAACATGATCAATCTCATACATCACATCCTTTTGGCCATATCACATCACACGGCATATGCTGCAAAAACAAGTTAGACGTCCTCTAATTGTTGTTGCAAGTTTTTACGTGGCTGCTATAGGTTTCTAGCAAGAACATTTCTTACCTACGCCAAAACCACAACGTGATATGCCAATTTCTATTTACCCTTCATAAGGACCCTTCTCATTGAATCCGATCTGACTAAAGTGGGAGAGACAGACACCCGCTAGCCACCTTATGCAACTAGTGCAAGTCAGTCGGTGGAACCAGTCTCACGTAAGCATACGTGTAAGGTCGGTGGGCCGCTTCATCCCATGATGCCGCCGAATCAAGATAAGACTAGTAACGGCAAGTAAATTGACAAAATCGACGCCCACAACAACTTGTGTTCTACTCGTGCATAGAAACTACGCATAGACCTAGCTCATAATGCCACTGTTGGGGATTGTAGCAGAAATTTAAAAAATTTCTACGCATCACCAAGATCAATCTACGGAGTCATCTAGCAATGAGAGGGAGAGGAGTGCATCTACATACCCTTGTAGATCGCGAGCGGAAGCTTTCAAGAGAACGGGGTTGATGAAGTCGTACTCGTCGTGATCCAAATCACCGATGATCCCAGCGCCGAACGGATGGCACCTCCGCGTTCAACACACGTACGGAGCAAGGACGTCTCCCGCGCCTTGATCCAGCAAGGAGGAGGGAGAGGTTGAGGAAGAGGGCTCCAACAGCAGCACGACGGCGTGGTGGTGGTGGAGCTGCAGTACTCCGGCAGGGCTTCGCCAAGCTCTTGCGGAGGAGGAGAGGTGTTGGGGAGGGGAGGGGCTGCGCCTTGGATGTGGTGTGCAGCCCTCCCCTTGCCCCTGTATTTATAGGGGAAGGAGGAAGGGGTCCAGCCCCCTCTAGATGAGATCTAGAGGGGGGCGGCGGCCAAGGGGAGGGGGCTTGCCCCCCAAGCAAGGGGGGCGCCCCTCTTAGGGTTTCCCCCCAACCCTAGGCGCATGGGCCCAAGGGGGGATGCACCCAGCCCATGTAGGGCTGGTTCCCTTTCCTCTACAGCCCATTAGGCCCTTCGAGAGAGGTAGCCCCTCCCGGTGGACCCCCGGAACCCCTCCGGTGGCCCCGGTACAATACCGATATGCCCCCGAACCTTTCCGGTGACCGTATGACAACTTCCTACATATAAATATTCACCTCCGGACCATTCTGGAACTCCTCGTGACGTCCGGGATCTCATCCGGGACTCCGAACAACATTCGGTAATCACATACAAGTCTTCCTAATAACCCTAGCGTCATCGAACCTTAAGTGTGTAGACCCTACGGGTTCGGGAACCATGCAGACATGACCGAGACAACTCTCCGGGCAATAATCAACAGCGGGATCTGGATACCCATGTTGGTTCCCACATGTTCCACGATGATCTCATCGGATGAACCACGATGTCGAGGATTCAAGCAATCCCGTATACAATTCCCTTTGTCAATCGGTACGTTACTTGCCTGAGATTCGATCGTCGGTATCCCAATACCTCCTTCAATCTCGTTACCGGCAAGTCACTTTACTCGTTCTGTAATGCATGATCCCGTGGCCAACTACTTAGTCACATTGAGCTCATTATGATGATGCATTACCGAGTGGGCCCAGAGATACCTCTCCGTCATACGGAGTGACAAATCCCAGTCTCGATTCATGCCAACCCAACAGACACTTTCGGAGATACCTGTAGTGCACCTTTATAGCCACCTAGTTACATTGTGACGTTTGGTACACCCAAAGCACTCCTACGGTATCCAGGAGTTGCACAATCTCATGGTCTAAGGAAATGATACTTGACATTTAGAAAAGCTCTAGCAGACGAACTACACGATCTTGTGCTATGCTTAGGATTGGGTCTTGTCCATTACATCATTCTCCTAATAATGTGATCCCATTATCAATGACATCCAATGTCCATGGTCAGGAAACCGTAACCATCTATTGATCAACGAGCTAGTCAACTAGATGCTCACTAGGGACATGTTATCGTCTATGTATTCACACATGTATTACGATTTCCGGATAACACAATTATAGCATGAACAATAGACAATTATCATGAACAAGGAAATATAATAATAACCATTTTATTATTGCCTCTAGGGCATATTTCTAGCACAAGGCTACTCCCAAGTCGAGGGTATCGACTACGGTGAAACCTTCGCTCCCGTTGCTCGTCTTGAATCCATTCGCATGTTGATTGCATATGCTTCTCATCATAACTTTAAGTTACAACAAATGGATGTGAAGAGTGCTTTTCTTAATGGTCCTATTAATGAATTGGTTTATGTCAAGCAACTCCCCGGGTTCGAGGATCCCTACTTTCCCAATCATGTGTATCAACTCGATAAGGCACTCTATGGCCTTAAACAAGCCCCCACGTGCGTGGTATGACCACCTTACCGAGTTGTTACAAGACCGTGGTTTTGAAGTTGGGCTAATCGACCCCACTCTTTTTTACTAAGAAGGTCAAAGGGGAGTTGTTTGTGTGCTAATTATATGTTGATGATATTATATTTGGTTCCCCTAACAAAGCTTTCAATGAGGAATTTGCCGCTCTCATGATCTCAAAGTTCGAGATGTCTTCCATGGGAGAGTTGAAGTTTTTTCTCGGGTTCGAAGTGAAGCAAAGGAGAGAAGGAACCTTCATCAACCAAGCCAAATACACTCAAGACATGCTTAAGAGATTCAAGCTAAGTGATGTCAAGCCGGCTTCCACTCCCATGCCCACCAAGTGCCAACTTGACATTGATCCCAATGGTAAAGCGGTGGATCAAAAGGTATATCACTCCATGATTGGCTCCTTGCTTTACCTTTGTGCATCTAGACCGGATATCATGTTGACTGTGGAAATTTGTGCACGATTTCAAGCCGCACCTAAGGAAAGTCACTATGTGGCGGTCAAACGAATCTTTCGATATTTGGCTCATACCCCAAACTTTGGCTTATGGTACCCAAGAGGAGCAAACTTCAAGCTTGTAGGTTATTCAGACTCGGATTGGGCGGGAGACAAAGTGGATAGGAAGTCCACTTCCAGAGGGTGCCAATTTCTTGGCTGCTCTTTGGTAAGTTGGTCTTCCAAGAAGCAAAGTTGTGTGTCTCTCTCGTCCACGGAAGCGGAGTATGTGGCTGCCGGTAGTTTTTGTGCTCAACTTTTATGGATGAGGCAAACTTTAAAGGATTATGGTGTCATTTGTGATAAAGTGCCTCTTTCGTGTGACAATGAAAGTGCCATCAAGATTTCTCTCAACCCGGTGCAACACTTCAAGACGAAGCATATTGAGATTCGATATCACTTCATCCGGGATCACATAAGGCGAGGGGAAATCGAGCTCAACTACGTCAACACTCCTGATAACCTGGCAGATATTTTCACAAAACCCTTGGATGAAGCAAGATTTCGCGAGTTAAGGCATGAGCTAAATATCATTGATTCGAGCAATGTTGCTTGAACCCTTGCACACCCCACCATACTCAACTTGTTATTTTGTTTAGATGTAGGCATGGACATAGGGGGAGTGGTGTTCTCTTAATGAACTCTTCCTCCCCCCATTATGCATAAATTGATCAACTCTTTCACATTATCTTGTTGAAAGACGAGTTTTGGTCATGGGCCCAAGGATAATTCTTCGTGGTGCCATACCAATTGACTCATACATAGTTGGCTACGGCCTCCGACCCCCTTGTTCGTGTTGTGCCTTGTGTTAGTTCTTCTTGTCCGTGCCTTAGTTTGTTTTCTTAGGCGCTAGGTGTTGGGGTCTCCAAGTGTGGTTCTCTTTCATTTTTTTCTTGGAGACACACCTTTTTCCCCGTGCCTTCTCTTTCCCAAGCCTTCCCTTCCTCAAGCCATCTAGTCTAATTGCACACACTTGTCCATGGCTTTGGTGATGGTGACCGGGCGGTACAACCGGGGTCACAGGCGGTTCTACCGCGGGTGCTCTCCAGGTGGTCTCCCAACGGTGCTTGAACGGTTCCACCGCTCAACCACTGGGGTGCCCGTCTGGACGGTTCTACCGGTTGGTTACGGCGGTACTACCGCTGCCTCTTGGCGACGGAAGTACCGCCCGCAACCACTAGCTCGTACCAGGTAGCGGTACAACCGCTTCCTCGAGCGGTACAACCGCCGCGCGACTTTGGGCCTATATATTCTCATCGGGACTGGTGGGGGGTTTCTTTTCTCTCTCCCCCAGCCCTTCCCATCTTGTGCCCTAGCCGCCGGTCGCCATTGCCTCTGCCCCGGAGTGCTTCTCGTGCTTTGGATCCATGGGGTCTCCGTGGATCCTCTCCAAGGAGGCCTCCTCCTTCCCGATTTCTTCCCATGGATGCCGGTAATGCCCCATTGACCTTCGTTCTTTGTTCTAGGGTTTGTTCCCCTTGTTCTAGGGCATTACTTGACATTCCGCGTTTATTTATTAAACTATTGGGTGGAAGAGATCCCTTTTTGCCTCCTGCTTAGATTGCACGTCTTTGAGAGTAGAATATGGCTAGTATGATTCATATTTCGCGGTTAAATCTAGTCTCTACCCGTAGTACCACTGTTCAGTGGTTCTACCGCCTCTACGGGTGGTACAACCGCTGGAGCGGTACTACCGATAGGAGAACCGGTTCAACCGGGATATCTGCACCATGTAGCCCTGTTTCATTTTCTAAGTTCATGCAATATATCTTTTCTTCTATTTGTGTGTGCAATCCTCTCATCTTTGCCGGGTCTCTTGTGTTCTCCTTGTGCGTGTGTTCAGGTGGCTCTAGTTCTCGCTCTGCTCCTCGCAAGACCAAGAAGAGGGCACGACGGACCTTGCGTCCGGTTGTGTCTGATGACGAAGAAGAGGTTGTGATTCCCACCAAGCCCACTCACCGTGAGAAGTCTGCCGCTGCCAAGCAACATGTGGTTTTGCCCTTGCATCGTTGGAAAGCCAAGGATTGGGAAGCTTTCCGCTCGAAGAATCCTTATGAGGTTCCCATTGCTCCTCGTTGGACCACTATTCAGTTCCGGAATGAGATGCAAGTGCGGATTGTCCATGAACTCTTTGAGCACAACAAGAACAGGTATGCCAAGCAGTGGACCATCGATCTTGACCATTGGAGCAACACCTTGGAGTATTTTGGTGAGGCACTGGGGAGGTACGCCATCCTGGAGAGGCTCTCACCTCTCCTGATAATCTCACTGTTCATGAGGTCAAGGTTCTTAAGAAGAAGAAGCACGCCGAGCCTCGCTTCCCTGCCAATGCTCCTAAGGATGTCTATGCCACTTCTGACGATGAGGACTTTGAGATGGAGCCAGGGGCCAAGCCCTCTTGGGTGGAGAAGCTCACTTTCAAGGTGAAGAAGACTTTCTGCCTCCAGTCTGACATCCAGAAGAGGATGTATGAGGCCCATGTCAATGAGAAGCATGCCCGGCATCGCCAAATTGCAATGATGAAGCACCTCAATATGCTGGTTCAGAGTGGCTCTGAGAAGAGCATCACACCAGAGGAGCGTTGGATATCTACCCACAGCACCTGGTCTGATGATGAAGCTCCTCCCCATCCATCCACATCCTTTGCTGCAGCTGATGATTTCGTGGAGAAATCCGATCAAGACGATGTTGACGAGTCTGATGATGATGCGGATCCAGATGCTACCGAGGAGTCCGAGGAGGACGATTAAGCCTTGGGACACTAGCTTCGCTCCTTTTCCTTTTTGCTGTCTTGATGCCAAAGGGGGAGAGAGTTTTAGGTCTTGGGATTTGCATGGGTTTTATTTGCCTTGTTGCTTGTGTTTTTTCCTTTTCCGTCATTTGTGTTGACTTTGGCATGTGAACCTTGTTGCTTATCTCTGCTTGCATGGTGTAAGACATGTGCGTATCTTGCTATCTATCTTTATTTTCCGTGATATTGTTGTGTATTCCATTATTATCTTTACCCTTGTATTATGGTCTTTTTTCTCACCATGTTTAGTAGGAGTGGTGAGTCTATAAAATCTAGGGGGAGTCTCGTCCCTAATATGTGCTCTCAAATAGCCTTCTAAATTTGGGGCACACATCTAGGGGGAGTCCGGTCTACATTTTCTAGACTTTTCACTTGCAAATCGTGGTGTTGTCATCATCCACCAAAAAGGGGGGATTGTAAGGTCAGTTCCCTACTTTGTGTTTTGGAGGATGATGACAACCCTTTATTGACCTAATCTTATGCTAAGTGTTTCAGGTTTTGATTTTAGGTCTTCTTCGGTTAGCTATTCTCTCTGAAGAAAAAAGGATCGAAGACGGTGTTTTCTACACGTTTGTTTATATCTTTTGGTCATAGGGAACCCGTACTATCAAGAGGGAATCCACATTGGAAAGTGTTGGGGGTATCCATTCACGTACACTTACCTCACCCCTCTCTTGTCTTCCCCTTCCTTCCTACTGTCTACTGTGGGCTCCAGTGGTTGTACCGCTCTCCGGAGCGGTTGTACCGCTGGGTCTTGGCGCTGACCAGCTTTGTTCGAGCGGTTGTACCGCTGCTTCCGGGCGGTGGTACCACCAATGCTTAGCAAGGACTAGGGCGGTTGTTCCGGCTAGGCACCGCCCAAGTACCGGTTCGGCCTCTATTATGATGCGGTACTCGTGCGGTGGTGGCCCGATTGGTCCGGTCATACCGGTACCACCGGGGTCCGGAGCGGTTCTACCACTCATGACTTAGCCGCCCAAGCGTTCGAGGCCATGCGGTTGCACCGGCCCGGTACCGCTCGACTACCGCACTCAGGGGTGACTCCCTTCTGTTCCTATGCGGTGGTTGGGCGGTGGCTGGGCGGTTGGTCCGTTTGTTCTTTTCAACCGGTACTACCGCCGGGTCGCCCGGTTGTACCGCCTGGTAGGGTTCTGCACGTAAACTGTGAGTCCCGGTTGTACCGGGACCAGGAGCGGTTGTACCGCTGCAGCACTGAGAGCACAGTAACGGTTGGATTTTTAGGGTTGCTATATAAGGGTGCTTCTTCCACCTACCACATCCACCTCTAACCTCTCTCTTTCCACCATTAATGCTACTCAAGCTCTCTTTGCCCGATCTCTTTCTCTAGCCACTCAAACTTGTTGATTTGCTAGGGATTGAAGGAGGAGACCTAGATCTACACTTCCACCAAAGGATATTTGCTTCCCATACTTTCTTGTGTGGATTTTGTTACTCTTGGGTGCTTTGTGCACCCTAGACGGTTGAGGTCACCTCGGAGCCATATTCCATTATGGTGAAGCTTCGTGGTTTCGTTGGGAGCCTCCAATTAAGTTGTGGAGTTTGCCCCAACCTTGTTTGTAAAGGTCCGGTTGCCGCCGCCAAGGGCACCAATAGTGGAATCACGGCATCTCGCATTGTGTGAGGGCGTGAGGAGAATACGGTGGCCCTAGTGGCTTCTTGGGGAGCATTGTGCCTCCACACCGCTCTAACGGAGACATACTTCCCCTCAAAAGGAAGGAACTTCGGTAACACATCCTCGTCTTCACCGGGTCCACTCTTGGTTATCTCTTACCTTTACTTGTGCAAGCTCATTAGTGTTACTTCTCTTGCTTGCGTGTTTGCTTGTTGTTGTTGCATCATATAGGTTGCTCACCTAGTTGCATATCTAGACAACCTACTTTGATGCAAAGTTTAATTTGGTAAAGAAAAGTTTAAAAATTGTTAGTTGCCTATTCACCCCCCCTCTAGTCAACCATATCGACCCTTTCAATGATGGTATCCCGGCATGGATGATGCATGTATTAGGTCCCTGGCATCCATGTTTTAGTTCTGGTGCAACACTGTTACCATATACTTTATTTCCCTTCTTTTCTTAGAAGACATGAAGTTTCTTTCTAGCGCAAGATGTTTAGATACTCTTGATTCTTGAGTGTTCCATGATAGGTGGTGGCATGGCCACAGGACGAGGTAAGGGGCAATGCGACGATAGTGTACCAAGAGTGTTGGGGTGTGTCGAGATGACAGAGTCGGTGAGGCAAAAGGATATCGAAGGTAAGGAAGGATGTTAATAAAGGCATAGAGTGATGATGCCATTTCATTACTAAGCTAGGTCTCTTAGGAGTCTAGAGTCGACAAGAGTCCACATGGATTAGGCTAGTACGAGTGTAATGGTGTTACCCATCACATCGTGTATACTTCCCACGTCCGGGTTTGTTGGACCAGAAGGCCGACGAAGGTCGTTCGTATCTATAAGACCGCCTCGTTTAAAATACTTAGTTGATCAAGGAAATTAATAGCTTTTTGTTGCGTGCATGTGCCATTTAATTGTGACGCCACTCTGGTTGGGTGTGCATGGGCGTTATACGTAGAAGCACCAGAAAGAATTTAATGGCAAGTAAATTGAGGGGTTAACGAGGGATTGATAATGACTAAATTGTCCATGCTAGTTGGTGGTTTTCATTTTCACGCATGTTGCATTGGTTTTGCTGATTTGGCCCTCTCGCCTAATAAAGTCGAACAAATGGGGCATTGCCACCTATACCATTACCATATCAATTATAAACAATCACGAATACATGACATTTTTTCTTTCCCTTGCACATCTCCCTCTCTTGATTGGCAACATGCAAGAAGGCAAGCGAAGAGCAATTTAGGGGAATGAATTAATGAGATGTGGCAATTCTCCTGTTGAGGTTATATCTATCATAAGGTACTAAAGTTTTGTCTTTTCCTTCATTGATTTGACTCCCAGTTAGCAAAACATTGTCATGGCAGGTCCAAGAGACAATACCATGTGGAGCGCAGGAACGGCCACATATATCGGTTCAAGTTTTAAAAACGATGTAGCAAGATATAGTGCCAAG
The DNA here is from genome assembly GCF_002162155.2 of Triticum dicoccoides. Taxonomy (NCBI): domain Eukaryota; kingdom Viridiplantae; phylum Streptophyta; class Magnoliopsida; order Poales; family Poaceae; genus Triticum; species Triticum dicoccoides. The sequence goes on from NC_041392.1 coordinate 717,294,515, forward strand.
CATGATGACCCTTTATGATCCCGTTTTTGATTGCCAAGGAGTGACCCTAGGTATCAAACCCATGGAGGATGTGCTCTATGACAGTTTCAAGCAAGTTATTCTTCTCGACGGTTGTTCCAGTTGCCTGGACCTTTTAAACAACCTTTTAGGTAACAATGAAATGGAAATACGCATGGGTATGAGGACTTGCACTTACAACCTCGTACTTGTGTGTGGGTGATACATCCATTTTGCATCATGCTTTTATATCGATACTTATTGCATTATGGACTGTTATTACACATTATGTCACGATACTTATGCCTATTCTCTCTTATTTTTACAAGGTTTACATGAAGAGGGGGAATGCCGGCAACTGGAATTCTGGGCTGGAAAAGGAGCAAATATTAGAGACCTATTATGCACATCTCCAAAAGTCCTGAAACTTCATGGGAGCACGTTTCAGAATATATAAAAAATATTAGGCGAAAGAAGTACTAGAGGGGGCCACCCACCGTCCATGAGGGTGGGGGCACGCCCTACCCCCTAGGCGCGCCCCCTGCCTCGTGGGCCCCCTGGCAGCCCTCTGATGCCCATCTTTGGTTATATGGAGTCTTTCGTCGAGGAAAAAAATCATAAGCTAGCTCACGGGACGAAACTCCGCCGCCACGAGGCGGAACCTTGGCGAAACCAATCTAGGGCTCCGGTGGAGCTGTTCTGCCGGGGAAACTTCCCTCCGAGAGGGGGAAATCATCACCATCGTCATCACCATCGATCCTCTTATCGGGAGGGGGTCAATCTTCATCAACATCTTCACTAGCACCATCTCATCTCTTGTATCCAATCTTTGTATCAAAACCTCAGATTGGTACATGTGGGTTGCTAGTAGTGTTGATTACTCCTTGTAGTTGATGCTAGTTGGTTTACTTGGTGGAAGATCATATGTTCAGATCCATTATGCATATTAATACCCCTCTAATTATGAACATGAATATGATTTGTGAGTAGTTCCTTTTGTTCCTGAGGACATAGGAGAAGTCTTGCTATAAGTAGTCATGTGAATTTGGTATTCGTTCTATATTTTGATAAGATGTATGTTGTCTTTCCTCTAGTGATGTCATGTGAACGTCGATTACATGATACTTCATCATTGTTTGGGCCTAGAGGGAGGCATTGGGAAGTAATAAGTAGATGATGGGTTGCTAGAGTGACAGAAGCTTAAACCCTGGTTTATGCATTGCTTCGTAAGGGGCTAATTTGGATCCATATGTTTCATGCTATGGTTAGGTTTACCTTAATACTTCTGTTGTAGTTGCGGATGCTTACAATAGGGGTTAATCATAAGTGAGATGCTTGTCCAAGTAAGGGCAGTACCCAAGCACGGTCCACCCACATATCAAATTATCAAAGTACCGAACGCGAATCATATGAGCGTGATGAAAACTAGCTTGACGATAATTCCCATGTGTCCTCGGGAGCGCTTTTCTTCATATAAGAGTTTGTCCAGTCTTGTCCTTTGCTACAAAAAGGATTGAGCCATCTTGCTGCACCTTATTTACTTTTATTACTTGCTACTCGTTACAAATTATCTTATCACAAAACTATCTGTTACCGATAATTTCAGTGCTTGCAGAGAATACCTTACTGAAAACCGCTTATCGTTTCCTTCTGCTCCTCGTTGGATTCAACATTCTTACTTATCGAAAAGGCTATGATAGATCCCCTACACTTGTGGGTCATCAAGACTCTTTTCTGGCGCCGTTGCCGGGGAGTGAAGCGCCTTTGGTAGGTGGAATTTGGTAAGGAAAAATTTATATAGTGTGCTGAAATTTACTGTCACTTGCTACTATGGAACATAATCCTTTGAGGGGCTTGTTCGGAGTATCTTCACCCCGACCAGTAGAGCAAAGAGTTGCTCCTCAACCTACTGAACCTACTGAAAATGTTTACTTTGAAATTCCTTCGGGTATAATAGATAAATTGCTAGCTAATCTTTCAAGGTGATGAAACATTACATCCCGATTTGCACTTAATCTATGTGGATAAAGTTTGTGTATTATTTAAGCTTGCAGGTATGCCCGAGGATGTTATCAAGAAGAAGGTCTTACCTTTATCTTTGAAGGGAGAGGCATTGACATGGTTTAGGCTATGTGATGATATGGGATCATGAAACTACAACTGATTGAAATTGAAATTTCATCAGAAGTTTTATCCTATGCATATTGTTCATCGTGATCGTAACTATATATATTAAAAAGAGAATAAAATTATATTTGAAAAGAAACAAAAAAGGAAAATTTTAATAAAATATTAAAAATTTGAACATAAACATTCCAAACACTTTTTGTAAAACAACAACATTTTTTGAAATGCCCAAACAATTATTGAAAAATTCAAACATTTTTTAAATTTATGAAGAAATTTTCTAAACACAAACATTAAAAAATGAACATTTTTACACGAACAAATGTTGAAATTTCTGAATTATTTTCAGAAAAAAAAGTGGAAACAGAAAAAAGGAATAGAAATAAGAAAAATAAAGACAAAATGGAAAACAGAAAAAGAAAAATGAAACATAAAAAACAAAAGAAAACTAAAAAACTGGTATAAAAATAAAATATCGGTTTAGGGAACCTGCTAGAAGGTCCCCAAAACCGGCTGCCTCGCTGTGGGTAAGTGGGCCGGCCCAATTATCGCACTCGGGGAATCACCCTGTGCGAATGCTGGACATTTTGATGTAGTTAGCGTCAAATAGGAATTTCCAGTTTTGTATGCTCCAATAGCTACTGAGCCGGCCTATATTCGCTATTATTTTCGTTCGCTAGATTTGAATTGCGTT